>NC_063366.1:16519830-16530143 GCF_021869965.1 Rhincodon typus
TCTGAAGAAGGGTCTAGGCCCAAAACGTCAGCTTTCCTGCTCCACTGGTGCTGCTTGGCCTGCTGTGTTCATCCAGCTCTACACCTTGTTATCTCAGATTCTCCAGCATCTGCAGTTCCTACTATCTCTGAACTAGTTTGTCTAACCTCTTCTTAGCTCATGCTGTCTAATCCAGGCAGTATCCTGTTAAAACACTGCTGCACTGTTTCCAAAGCCTCCACATCCTTTCTGTAATGTGACAATTAGAGTTGAACACAATACTCTTAAGTGCAGCCTAACCAGAGTTTTATAAAAGCTGCAACATGACTTCATGACTCTTGTACTCAATGACCCAACTAATAAAGGCAAGCATGCCCTATACCTTCTTTAGCACCTGATCTACTTTTGTGACCACTTGCAGGGAGTTATGGAAGAAGGCCCCAAGATCCCTGTGTACATCAATGCTGTTAAGGGTCTTGCCCTTAACTGTATACTTTCCTTTAATATTTGATCTCCCAAAGTGCAGCATCTCATACTTGCCCAGATTAAACTCCATTTGCCATTTCTCCACCTATACCTGCAACTAGTCTATATCCTGCTGTATCCGTTGTCAACCTTCTACACTGTCCACAACTTCACCGATCTTTGTGTCATCTGCAAACTTACTAACCCATCTATGCCTTCATCCAAGTAATTTATATAAATCACAAACAGCAGAGGTGCCAGTAACAATCCCTGTGGAACACCACTAGTCATGAACTCTAGCCAGAAAAACACCCTTCCACCACTACCCTCTGTCTTTTATGGGCAAGCCAATTCTGAATCTAAGTGGCCATATCTCAATGGATCCCTTACATCTTACTCTTCTGGATGGGCCTACAATGAGGGAACTTGTCAAAAGCCTCACTAAAATCCATGTAGACAACATCCACTGCTCTACCCTCATCGATCACCTGCATCACGTCTTAAAAAAAAATCTATCAAGTTAGTAAGACATGACCAGCCCTGCACAAAACCATGCCATGTAAATCCTATACCTAAGAAACCTCTCAACTGCTTCCAAACCACCAATGTGAGACCCACCAGTCTATAATTTACTGGATTATCCCTATTTCCCTTCTTGAACACAGGAACAACATTAGCTACTCGCTAGTCCTCAGGGACCTCTCCAGTGGTTAGAGAGGATACAAAGATCTTGGTCAAGGCCCCAACAATCTCATCTCTTGCCTCTCTTAATAGCATGGGTGGATCTCATCAGGCCCTGGGGTCTTATCCACCTTCATGCTCTTCAAAAAAGCCAACGGTACTTCTTTCTTGACCTCAAAATGCCAGAGCATATTAGCATGCCCCACGCTAATCTCACTATCCTCCATGTTCTTTTCTCTGGTGAATACTCATTTGGGTTCTCACCCATATCCTCTGCCTCAAAGCACAAGTTCCCTCCTTGAATGGTCCTACCCTCTCCCTAGTAATCCTATTGCACTTAATGGAGCTATAAAATGCCTTGGGATTTTCTTTAACCCGACTTGTCAAGGCCATTTCATGGCCCCTCCTTACTCTTCTAATTCCCTGCTTTCTTTCTATTCCTGACAGACCCTGTCTAATTTTAGCTTCTTAACCCATACATATGCTTCCTTTTTCTTTTTGACTAAATTCACAACCACCCTCATAATCCAAGAGTCCCATACCTTGCTACCTTCTCCTTCCTCCTTACTGGAACATGTCGGTCCTGAACTCTTGCCTAATACTGTTGAAATTTACTCTTCCCCAATTTAGTAATTTTCCACAAGGTCAAGACTTATTCATAGTTACCTTAAAACTTAAAGAGTTGTGATCACTGTTTCCAAAATGCTGTCCAATTGTGAGCTCAGTCACCTGGCCAGATTCATTTGGCAATACAAGATCCAGTATGGCCACTCTTCTAGTTGGACTATCTACATAATGTTTCAAGAAACCCCCTTGGATGCACCTAACAAATTCTGCAACATCTCGCTATAAAGAAGTCCCAGTCAATATTGGAGAAGTTAAAGTCACCCACTGTGACAACCCTGTCGTCTTTGAATCTTTCCATGATCTGCCTACATTTCCGTTCCTCAATGTCCCTGTTGGGGCAGGGGGGGGGGGGGGCGGCGCGGTGGGGGGGGGTGTGAACAGTATAATCCCATAAGAGTGATTGCACCTTTCTTATTTTTGAGCTCTCCCTGTATTGCCTCAGTGGATGAGCCTTCCTGTCCTCTCTGAATGCAGTTGTGACATTTTCCTTGATTAGTAATGCAAGGGGACTCTCAGTTAAAACTGAGATATAAAGAAATTTCTTCTCCCAGAGGGCAGTGAACGTCTGGAATTCTCTACCTCAGAGAGTTATGGAATCTAGATCACTGAAAGTATTTAAGAGGAAGTAGATGAATTTTTGTCATATCAAGAAGTTGAAGTCTATGAAGAACTGGTGTGAGAGAGGAATTGAGTCCTGGGGCAGAATAGCCATGATCATCTTGAATTGCAGGGCAGGCGTTAGGGAATGAATGGCCTATTCAGGCTTTTATTTCTTATGCTTTTATGTAACTGTATGAAACTACAGGGCCTTCTTGATCCAGTGTATTAAAGGAAACCACTTCCTGGTCTAACGAGAAGAGCCCCTTGTCGTGAACAAGATGCAGTCATTGCATGTTTGCAATGAGTTGGAGATTACATTAGATGTTCTAACAGACTTTCAGGAGGACTAGATGTTGGGTCTCACTCCTTTGTGATCCTAAGCTGTTCTGGCCTCAAGTCCATATGATATCATCTATATGGATGGTGTTCATGGTTTTCTTCAGTTTTAACCCTTTTAGGCTCACTTACAACAGAAGAGATACTTATTTTCTATATTTCCATATCCAATGGAGCAAGAATGAACCTATAATTTTGGTAAATATCCTGCTTGTCAGCACTACCAACTTTTTGCCTGTTTAATGTTCTGTTTATCTGTCTGACAGTCAATAGCTCAGGAGATACGATAATTGAATGGTGATCCTTCCATTATTCTGAGGATGAGCAATACATGGATAGGACAGGAAAGCCTGATTTAATCCATATTTGGGACAAATTTCAGCTGACATTGAGTTCCATATTTATATTACATAATATTATATAAGAGACATTCTGCACCTAGTGCCCTCCGAGTATTAAAGGAGTGTTTCTGTACCCAGTCACTGTGCCATCTGAGTACTGAAGGAGTGTTCCTGTACCCAGTTATTATGCCTCTGAATACTGAGGGAGTGTTTTAGTACCCAGTCACTGATCTGTGGGTACTGCAGTTATGCATGGTTGTGAATTTTTCTATTTATTGGCATGGTACCATTAATCCTTCGGACACTTATGTTGATGTTTTGAGATGCAGATCACAGATTGATTGATTTATTGTCAAGTGTAACGAAGTACAGTGAAAAGCTCTGTTTACGAGCAGTACAGGCAGATCACTATGAGCAAGGATGTACAGATCATAAAGACCTTAGATAGAGGCATACAGGTTACATTGCACCGGGAAGATCAGCGTTAGCAAGATCAGTATTATTTGAGCCTGGAGAGTCCATTCATCAGTCTACTAACAGCCAGGAATCAATACCTTCAGCTAGACTACCTAACATTCCATTACGTGACAGAGGCTGATTAGAGATTTAACGTCACTTGCAGCATATGCTGTCTGCACAGATGTAAGTCTGCTTGTTGAACCGAGAAGACAGACCTTTGAAAGCCAGGCGTATTATCTTCTGTCTGTGATAATGCCCCTATCATCCCCCCCCATACTCTGACAGTACTGGTAAGTACCTCTTCGGTTGACAAATCCCTCACAATATGCTTCATTGCAGTTCTCAATTTCTCTTGCATTTAGCAGAATTTAATGTCACATTGTGCCTCTTGCACAGTTCCAGATAGAGAGGCCTCTGCAAGTTAGGAATTTGGAATGTGCAAAGCTTGGAGAAGTATTTGAATTGATTTGCTGTCTTTTCGCAATTAGTATTCTACTGTTATCTTGCTCGCTAATGCAGGTGTACCTCATGTTTGAGAGCTATGTTTGTTGTGGACAGTGTAGAAGGAGTTTTGCTTTCTATTTAACCCAGTTCTGAGGGAAGGATCACTCGACCCGGAACATGAACTCCGATTTCTCTTCACAAATGCTGCCAGACTTCCTGAGCTTTTCTGGCAACTTCTGTTTTTGTTTAACACTGTACTGTATCTGTCCGGGAAGTGTTTGATGGGGCTAGTTTAGAGGGATTTTTACTGTATATCAAACCACGTGCTTTACCAGTTCTGGGAGTGTTTGATGGGACAGTGTCATGGGGCTTTACTTTTCAGCTTTAAAGAGTAGAAGGAGATTTACTGTGTATCTAACTCCGTGCTGTCCCTGCCCTGCGAGTGTTTAATGGAACAGTGTAGAGTGTTTTATCCTGTATCTAACCCTAGGTTGTACCTGTCCTGGGAGTATTTGATGAGGACAGTGTGGAAGTCGCTTTACTATGGAATTAACCCTGCGCTGTATCTGTCCTGGGAATATTTCATAGGACAGTGTAGTATCTAACCTTGTGCTGTCCCTGTTCTGGGACTGTTTGATGGGGGCAGTTTTGAGAGGTTTACTTTCAGTTTATTTTCTATTTAAAAGAATAGAGGGGACTTCACTCTGTATGTAACCCTATGCTTTACTTGTCCTGTGAGTGTTTGATGTGACTATGCTGAGGATTGATAACTGCAACTGGCACCTCCAATAACATTGTCATACCTCGAGTTCTGAATATATACGCTTGCTTATCCCTTCCTCTAATCTCCCCTGCCCTACTCCTCCCTCTAGATATCTGCACTTTTCCAATTCCTCTTCTGCAACCATGGCCCCACCATGAGCACCTGTGCTTTCAGCTACCTGGGCTCTGAACTCTAGAATTCCCTCCATATATCTTTCTGCCTCTCAATGTGCTGCCAGAGGCAGGCGTGTTTGTCACTATTAAAAGTCCTGCTATGGTGCTGTGTGTCGGGGAGCATCTGTCTGCTTTTTTAACCAGAGTTATCAGGTAGTGTTAAAATCCCAGTTCATTGTCAAAAGTAATGAAACTTTCAGCATCTTATCTCTGAATGTGTGGGCACTGCCATCTACTGGGCATGACTGGGACTGCTTTGAGTCAGTGTTCATATACAAATAATAATGCATGTGATAGTCCACTGCCTCTGTGAAACCTTCACAGACAGGCAGATTTCCAAGGATGAAGGTTTAGCAGCGCTAGTCTGATATTGTGAAAAGCTCACGTTTCCCACACCCAGACCGTGGTGAACAATGAAACTGGATTGTCTTCATTGCTCCATTGAACCCTTAATGGCTCAAAGCTCTGGAATTCCCATTCTAAATCTCGTTACCCTCTTGTCCATAAGGCTCTCCTTAAATCCTATGCCTTTAATTGAACTCCTGATCACTGGTTCTAATTTCTCTTTAAGTAGCTCTGCATAAGATTTTGTCTGAATATTGCTCTTGTGAAGCACCTTGGGAAGCTTCCACTCAGTTAGAGACTACTTTAGTGTCCCCAGGCAAAGCTTTTAACTTTTAAGACTTTCATTCTTGTTTGAAAATAAGTGAACATGGCGTGGTAGGCAGACAGGAAGAGGTGAATTGGGGGACGGGATGGGGTCAGGAGGTAGGGTGAGCTGATTGATGGGGAGACAGTGGATGGGAAGAGTCTAGGACATGGGAATAGGAATGGGGCCGATTAAAGGTCAGGGAAGCAGGCTGGGCTGTGAATGGGAATGGAATGGATTTTGAGGTAGTCAACAAGGAGGGGTCAGGGGGTTAATGGTTGAAGTGGAAAAGCCAGAAGGATAAAGATTTCCTCAATCATCATCTGTGAAATACATGACGGTCTACTGACAGAGAGACAGAGACACAGAGAGATGGACATGGACAGAGACAGAGAGAGCCTTCAGAATATAGGCTGGAAGCCATTTTCCCCAGGAGTGCTCATTGAATTGTTTACAATTTAGAGTTCGTCTAAACAGATTAATTAGGGATTGAGTGTTGATGCTGAGTACTAGGAGAGTACACCCCCTGAAACAAAAAACCCACGCCGCTAGTCTCAGAGGTGATGATTAAATTGTAAATGAGAACAGCATTCAGCAACCTGCCTCCAGGGTTACAGGCAGCTATTTTCGGCAAGGAATCAAAAAGAGCTTTTTATAGCATTGGAAAACGTCACCTCCAGCATCAGATTAACATGGAGGGTGTACTCTTGGTATACCTTTGGAGGTTTCAATTCACGATTTCAGAACGCAGGTGTGAAGGACTGAATTCCAAGAAATTTCAGCTATCATTTGCTGAGAGGGAGAAAACCCAGGAGTGTTTTTCACTAGGGAAAGCAGCATGAAGTATGATTAATGTTGTGTTTGCAAAAGAAAACTGCAGTGAGCTAACGGGTTCACTCATTTACTCCAAGCACATGTGGTATGATATTAGATATTTCCTAACTTGGATAAGGATGTGTTATATAATATATACAGGAGCATATACCTCTGCAACAGTGTATTACATAATATATCCAGCAGTATTACACTGCTCGAAGTGTGTTATGTAAGAGAGGATTATTATACCCTGTAACACACAAAATGTGTTATGAGATATATACAGACTGATAAAGTCTTGTAAAAATTGTTTATTACATAATATGTAAAAGCATTATATCCCTCTAACACACGACATTATTTAGTATATTCAGGCATGTTTACTCCTGTAACAAAAATGTATAATACAATATGAACAGGAGTGCTACATCCCTGTCGCACTACTTTTGTTACATGCTATTGACCAGAGTATTATACCCATGAAATGCACTTTGCTGGAAAATGAAATATTTTGTCAAATCATTTTGTCTTGCACTCATCAGGACAAATTGCAAGAAGTATCAGTGTAAGGTGAAAAACAACATTTATACTGTATGGGAAGAGTTCTCTCTGTTTATCATAGGCATTGCCATGAAAAATGCCTGAGATAATGATGACTGACAGCTAACTGTTATATCCCTTTTGGCTGTTTGCAAAAAAAAAATGCACCAACCATGTCAAACCAGCTAATGCCAATAAAATTCACAGTTTCAACATTAGTTCTGATTCCACAACTGGACAGCAATTGCCAAATATTCCTGAGTATGCAAAGAATCATGCTGACAAACAACTTAGGATTGTCAGTCCAAGGCTCTATCTGAAATAACTCCACAGAGGCCATTATCCCGGCACCAAGTCACTCTTTATTTACATGTGCATAGCACTTGACACTGGTCCAACTTCCTCAGACCCAGCTCTCAGAGTGAACAGAACCTCTGACACTCCTGTTTATACCTGTTAACCAGGGTCCCTGTTGGACCAGGTGAACAGCCCCAATCAGGGAATTTACATTCTATGAGGTCGACCTGGCTGACCTTGTTAAAATCCCTCCATCCCTCCCACTCTGATTGCAGGGATGTAGGCCTGTTCTTTTTCTTGTGGCCTCTTCTGGGGCACTCAGTCTAGTTCCTTTGACTTACCCTCGGATACGGGGGTGGTGAGCTTGAATCGGACTGTAGCCTGCCTCTTGCCCCCAGACCATGTTAGAATAAATTCGTACTCTTCTTCAGGCAGTAAAAGCATCAAGGCTGCAACATAGGCCGTTCCATCTCAGACTTAGTTTCTTCGAGGCTAGCTGGAGGGAGAGAACCCAGAGGTCCTGACAGCCTTTCCAGCTGTTCTGAGGGGCTGGGTATATTTTGCTCCTACCTTATTTGCGAATTTGCAGCTTTCATGTGATCCACGTGCTTGTTCTAGTTTGCCTCATCTACCCGAACTTTGTACATTATGGGATCTGACCTCGCTTTGATTAGGCCTTTTACCCATGCAGCGCTATGTCCATGGTTTCTGTACCAAACTTCGTCCCCTGAAGTAAACTCCCCATTAGCAACTCTGCTGGAGTTTTCCCTGTAGTTGTATGAGGGGTGGTCTGACAATCAAATGGGAACCAGGATGGTTTGGTATTGAGAGGAGCTGTTTTTTTTAAGCCTGCCTTCAAAGTTTGAACGTCTCCTTCCAGACCATTGAATGATGGATGGAATGGAGCTGTCCTTAAATGCTGAATGATCTTTTGGAAATACTCAAATTCTGTGCTGGTAAATGTTGACCCGTTGTCTGTGACTAACACTACCAGGAGCCCATGTGTTGCAAAAGATGCTTGCAGCTTTTCTATTGTTGTCCCTGTGTTTAATGAATGCACTCTATGCATGTCCAACCACTTTGAGTGGGCATCCACAATGACCTGCACAGTTGACATGTAACCAGGTCCAGGGTTTACTGGGCCATTCCCATGAATGTGGGGGAACTGCTGGCAGTAATTTTTATCCTTTATGGCTATCTGGGCATTGCCCCCACCAGTTAGCATCCAGTCCGGTCCACAAGATATAACTTTGTGCCAACATCTTCATTTTGGACATCCTGGATGACCCCGGTGGGGTTCAGCCAGTATCTGGCAGTGACCTTTGCTCAGGACAATCACTCTTGTTTCCTGTAATAAAATGCCGACCTCTATGGTGATTTGGTCTTGCCTGGTACAAAAAGGTTTCAATTCTGGTTATAATGGCCCTTTTGTTTCCCCCATCACCACTAGCCATTTTAGTTTTGCCAGAACAAGATCTTTTTGCGTTCATGGTCTGATATTATCAGCAGTGACTGGAAGAGTGCCCAGAAAGTTTAAAATAAGAACAAACTCTTCCAGTGGCAACACCATTGATGGTGTATCTGCCAGCAGGAAGCTGCTCAGGTCATCTGCATTTGCTATTTGGCCTCTCAGAAGTAGAATGAGAGCCCACTGCTGGGTTTGACCTGAAGCCTTGGGCAGCATGGCCTTGTCCTCTTTCAGTAGCTCCAGCAGAGGTTTGTGGTCTGTTACCATTATGAATTTATATCCATAAGAGAATTGGTGGAACTTTCTCACACCAAAGATGACCGCCAAATCTTCCTTCTCTGTTTGCTCAATGTGAGCCAAAGTCCAGGAAGCGTTCCTCTCCATTGGGCCATCTGTGAGCCAACACTACCCCAATACCATATGGGGAGCCATTGCATGCCCATGCCTGATCTTGTTTGGGATCATAGTGTGCCAACACCTTAGATGAGGATAGCTGCTTCTTCACTTCCCTAAAGGCTACGTCTTGAATGGGCATTTCCAAAGCCGACACTTTTTCAATAGCAAATGTACGGGTGACAGGATGGAGGCCAGGTTACGCATGAACTTTCTATAATAATTCACTAATCCAAGGAAAGGCCTATCCTCCAGTACAGACGTGGGAGCTGGGGCACTTTTAATTGGTTTTACTTCATCTACCAATAGGTGTAACCCGTTCTTGTTGATTCAGTAGCCCAAATAAGTCAATTGATGTGCCTGGAACACACATTTTCCCCTCCAGCATACACCTGCCTTGGCGAAACATCTAAGGACTTTGCCCAAGTTCTGTAAATGCTCGTTATAGGTCTTCCCTGTTATTAACACATCTTTTCAAGGACAACTAAAGATAAGCAATAAATCCTGACATAGCGAGTGATGCATACATCCCATGAAATTTTGAAAACATCCTTAGTTCTGGAGTGTTATGACGGGTGTAGAAGTTCCCATTGAATAATTACTCCCGAAACACCCAGGGAAGCTCACCTTTCCCCTTTAAATCTGTTCAAATAGTTGTTAAAAGAAACAAAATCCCCGATCCACTTTATATTTAACAAATAACAATTTGCTTATTTAACCCTAAGAATGAACAAATTAACTGAATTACTAACAAACTAAACAATTCCCCCCCTAAGTACTAACTATTCTCTAACTGAACGAAATTCTACTGGAATGCTGTAAAAATAAACACAAGTCCCACTAATAGAAACCCAATAAATAAGACAACAATAAATTAAAACTTAATCTCTCCAAGTTCACACAGACTGTCTCTTCTGAAACACACTACCTGCTCCAGCCTTTCTTCTACTGATTCTCCTTTATCTTTTTATTCATTCATGGGATGAGGGCATTGCTGGTGAGGCAGCATTTATTGCCCTGAAGGCAGTTGAGAGTCAATCACATTGCTGTGGGTCTGGAATCACATGTAGGCCAGGCCAGGTAAGGATGGCAGTTTCCTTCCCTGAAGGACATTAGTGAACCAGATGGGTTTTTCCCCCGACACTCAAATTCCATAATCTGCCTTGGCAGGATTTGAACCCAGGTCCCCAGAACATTATTTCAGAGATAGTAGGAACTGCAGATGCTGGAGAATCGGAGATTACAAGGTGTAGAGCTGGATGAACACAGCAGGCCAAGCAGC
>NC_063366.1:16535143-16565505 GCF_021869965.1 Rhincodon typus
TGTGATACTTTTGACAGTCAAGATGGTGCTTTCTTGTGAGAGCTAGGTGCTCATTTCTTGGATGGTGGTTCACTCTCATCCCTTCAGCTGGCAGTTAGTTCTCCCTGCTGACTTTCCAAATGTCCTTTTTTAATACCCTTGGTGATCTGTCTATTTCTTACACTGGAATTGGTCCCAGGTTGTCAACACCATCAGATTTAAATTCAATTGGCTTTCAGTATCTGAAGCCTGGTTTAAATTAATTAGCTAAATTCAAAAACCTGCTGTCTTGGTAAAAATGCTTTGCCTGCTAACTATGTAACCCTTCGAAACACATGTTTCAAGTCTTGAACACTCCACGCAGCTGCTTGCAGATATTTTCTGTTTAAATCTCAAAACTTAGAAATACGCTCTATCTCTTAAAGGGACCACACGTATTTTTTTTTTACAAACAAATTCTAACTTCCTGCCTTCCAATTTGTGAGTATTGTACACAACTTCATAACAGGAGTGTTGGGGTGGGAGGGTGGTTCCTCGGATTAGGGATGACTGAAGACTCATGCAAGTCTTTAAGTATTCTTGCTGGACTTAAAGTCTCGAAGCAAATGCCAAACCAAGAATGTATGAAAGGGTCTTAATTACTTAAGATAATTGGGCCAAAGAACTGAAGAAGTTATGAAGCAGAATTGTTCTGCACACTAAGCTGTTTTGTGATGTGTAATTATGACAGCGAGTCCCATTGTAACTTCCAAAGGGAATTTTGGGGACAACAGAGCTTGATGGATAGGGTATATCCCTCGAAAGGCTGGGTCCCTTTAACTGACCGTGAGGCATGTCACTTTAAGGATCAGAGAATCACGGTGTTTTGCCAGAATTGGTTGATCAGTAACAAGAGCTAGACTGCAAACAGATTAGACCAGGTAATGTACACCACAAAGCAAAAGAGAGCCCTGTCCAATCCTGCTTCTACCTTTATCCATAGGGATCTGAAGCGGGGTATGGCTGGCTGCCAGGAGCTGATCCGCCGCAGCCTCAGTGAGGTACTCCTTTCTCTGAAAAAACGCCTCAAGCTCATGTTCCAGGTCTGTTCTCTCTTGGTCAGGAACGGATTGCGTACCTGCACTGACTACCTCCTCCTCTCGCTGGCTTTTCAAGCTGCTCGTTTCCCTCAGGCAGCCGATCCAACTCTGCCTCCACGGTGGCGAGTTACAGGTGACCTGACTTGAGCCTCGCTCTCTCCACCATCCCCACCACACCACCACTTCAACTCTTGCCCCTCCTCCAGACCCTCCCCTCTCACCTGAGCAGGTGCTGAAGCTCAGCTCCCCCACGCAAGCAACAGAAGTGGACTCCGCTCTTGTTCCGCTCCAGAGATTTGAGTACATGATCTCGCCAGAGGAGGTCTCTGTGCAGTACTGGGAGAGGCTGTGGGTGTTTAGGTGAGGCCACGGACCTGGGAATTGAATGGATGTGATTAAATGTGGGTGAGTGTATTTGTGAGCGCGTTTACGTATGTGATAAACAAGTGTGAGGCTGTGTACGTGTGGGGGAGTAGTGTGTGAGAGCTGTGTGGGATAGTGACTGGAGCTGGGTATTTGTGTGGGTGAGCATATGTTAGTCTGTGTTTGTGCAAGGAGGAGTGTAGAAGCATGTTTGTTTTTTTTTTAAATTGCAAAAACATATTTTATTCATGAAAAATCTTTATGTACATACCCAGATACTAAAGCAATTCTGTACAGTCATTGGATATCAAGAAAAACAAACGTTGAAATATGACATTTCCCACAGTCACGAAAACCAAAGGCCTTTCTTACTCCTGCAGGATACTATTTACATATATTGAGACAACCAGAGGGTCTGATAACTGAACGGACCCCCATTTAACTTCAGAAAGATCTCAGACACTGGTCTTTTCCTGTTGCGTCTTGGCTTTAGTGCATCCCTCAGCACATAGTCCTGGATCTTGGAATGTGCGAGTCTGCAATACTCCGTAGTGGTCAACTCCTTGCTCTGGAATACCAACAAGTTTTGGGCAGACCAAAGAGCACTTTTCACCAAATTGCTGGTCCTCCAGGCACAGTTTATATTTGTCCCGGTGTGCGACCCAGGGAACAGACCGTAAAGCACAGAGTCCCATGTCACCGAGTTGCCTGGGATGTACCTCAGCAAAGACCACTGCATCTCTCTCTAGACCTTCATTGCAAAGGCACGTTCCAATAGGAGTGACAATCTCTCTGCCAGTGCAGCCACTTTAAGGGCAGCATGTGGTAGCTCAGAGAGATTGGGCATGCATGAAGGATCTGACAGGCAGTGCTCTTCTCACCACCAGCCAAGCTATGTATTGGCGCTTGTTAGAAAATTTTGGTGATGAGGCATTTACCTTGGCTCACGAGGCTAGTTTGAGCTGGTCACAGATTCTTGCACTTACAGCAGATCCAAGCAGAAAATGGTGACATCATCCACATACATGGATGGTTTGACCTGCAGGCCCTTGCTGCTTGGAATAGTCACCTTTCTCAGGCTCACATCTTTGCTGATAGACTCAGCAAAAAGCTCTATTCAACACACAAACAGGACAGTAGACAGTGGGCAGCCCTGCCTGACTCCAGATCTAATTGTGAAGCTTTCTGATTCCTATCCATTGATTGATACTGCACTACTGACGTTGGTTTAGAGCAGTCAGATCCAATTTTGGATTCCATCCCAAGGACCTGTTTTGGAGAGCACATCCCACATGCAGGTGTGTGATATCCTGTCAAATGACTTCTCCTGGTCCAGGCTTATGAGTTAGCCGTCCGCCCCCCTGTCCTGCACATAGGCGATTATATCTTTGAGGAGCGCACAGCTCTTAGAAATCTTCCTGCCCAGTACAGCACAGGCTTGGTCAGGGTGAATCACTGATCTCAGAGACCTGACCTGATTGGCGATGATGTTCGGCAGGATTTTGTAATCCAGTTGTAGGTGAGGGTGATGATACCTTTCCTTGTGGATTTACACATTCTATCTGCCAGAAGCATACTGTTGTACACCTCCAGCAAGTCCGGGACAAACGAGCCCTACAGAGCTGAATACAAATCAGCCAGTAAGCCATCACTTCCAGGAGTTTTCTTCTTTTCTAAGGACTCAACGGCCTTGGTCAACTCATCCATAACAGTTGATCAAGCCTCTCCTGCATGCTGTTGTCTAAAACCTCCTTGACAGAAGGCAAGATGACTGGGAGGTCACGTTGTCTGTGGGCTTCATGCCACACAGTCTGGCATAAAAGGAATTGCTGATCCTCAGACTGAGATGAAGTTACTGAGCCAAAATCTTCCTTCAGACTGCTGAGCACATAGCTCTCCTTGTGCACCTCTTGGAAACACATCTAATCCTGCTCCAAGGTGCAGACCCTGGACTGGAAAATTATCTTGGAAGTCACCAGTGCAAAATGCGAGGCTTGCTGGCTGTTCACCTCCTGGAGATCATCCTTTGATGTCAACCCCCAGGAGTAGGTTCTGCATCCGTTTCTGGAGTTTGGATAGCTTTCCCCATCTCTCTCTCGCCTTCTGAACACTTTCGAAGAACCTCTTGATGTTCCTCTTCATGTTTCCCATCAGTCCGATAGAGACTCAAAGGGGGGCTTCATGCTTCTCCAATCTGTGTAATCCCTTCTGAGCTCTTCAGTGTCTTCTGGGGTCAACAGTTCAACTTCCACGTTCCCTTGTTGGCCTGCTGGTGACAGACAGTCAGCCAGCAGGAAAAGAATACTAAATAAAAACCAAAAGAACTATGGATGCTGTAAATGAGGAACAGAAACAGAAGTTGCTGGAAAGGCTCAGCAGGTCTGGCAGCATCTGTGAAGAAAAAAATCAGAGTTAACGTTTTGGGTCTGGTGACCCTTCCTGACACCGGTGGATCTGACCGAGAGCATGCAAGATGTAAAGAGGAAAGCTATCCTTGAGTGGATAAACCTGTCTGACCATGACAGGTGTATCTGTGCTGCTCTCCTTTTGCAGGGGTGCTGAAGACATTATCCAGCTTTGTGACTTTAATTGTTTCCATCAGGAATCTGGATGTGGTGTCCAGTTGGCAGGGCTAAGGTTGTTGCCCTGTTCCTCCTTGAGGACACTGTCCTGATCAGATGTCATTGGGGCAGAGATGAAGACCGGAAAGTCCTGTTTCACGTCATGCTCTAAATTGAGTAGAGCTGTTGTGTGCTTTGCTCCTGGTTCAGAATGTTGTTGCTCCCAGTTTCCCAGAGCTATGCTGTGCTGGGTATCTCGTGGTTCCCAACATCAGAAGGTGAGGTTTCACTGGGCCCATCATGTTGTCTAGCATTTCCAGATCAGGAACAAAAACAAAGTTGCTGGAAAAGCTCAGCAGGTCTGGCAGCATCTGTGAAGGAGAAAACAGAGTTAACGTTTCAGGTCCGGTGACCCTTCCTCAGAACTGTTTTTTTTGTTTTTTGTTCTTTGTTTTGAACTTTGTTTTTGTTCCTGATTTACAGCATTCGCAGTTCTTTTGGTTTTTATTTCCAGGTTGGGGGTTGCTCAGTTCCTTTCCCCACCTCAGTGCTTTGCTTCTTCTTCTGTTTATGGTGATCTTTCCATATGTCTTCATTGAAAGAGGAGTCATTGGTGTCTCTCTCCACTCTGCTGCTGGCCTGTAGTAGCCCTGTGTGACTTAAGGTTTCCTTTTCTGGTTATGCATCGATACCTTCCATACACCCCTATGCTTGTTCATTTGTCTCCTCCTCCACTGAGTCTGTATTCTCAGGTCGAGGTTTAGTTGGTCTCTGTAGCATCTTCCTTTTTTTTTCCACAAGTCTTCCCTTCCTTCTGACTGTCCCTCTTTCTCAGTTGTCTTATTGGAGGGTGATGCCTGACTGTCCTTTTGGGGTCCACTGCTCATGTTGACCGTTCTGGCCATTTGTGAATTTGTGGCCTCCCCATCTTGGGCAGACCTTGTCTAGGTGGCCTGCTTCCCTACACAGTTGCAGCTCTTGGATTCTTTGCAGTCCTTAGTCAGGTGCCCTTCCACTTTGCAGTTCTCTGACATGTGCCTTGATTGTAGCAGTTTGGCACACTGCAGGCTGCACCACAAAAGTCAGGTAGCCTTGGCTCCCTCCAATCGAGAAGCTGGAGGGCGGCTGGAGGCTGCCACCTTCAAGGTCACCTTGACCTGCTGCTTGCTGGTCCAGATTCCGAAGGGATCTACTACATTGGTGCTACCGCCTTCAAGCTGTATGTACCTGGCCAGGACACATGCTGCTGGGACATGGCAGTTGTAGATATGAAGTATAACAACGCAGTTCCTCTATGCTGTGTGGACAAACCATGGTGCTGCAGACAGGACAGAGAGGGGACCATCACTTCCTTTTCCCTCACATATCTTCAGGAAACATTCACATTGCCTCATGCTCCAGAAGGTCACATCGAAATACCTTCCCCGCACCCCGCCTCCTTCATCTCCTCCCTCCTGCTGGCGAAATCCCACAGATAAAAATATCTGCTGCTTGGAACCCACATCAATCTGAGAACAGATAGTAAGAACTGCGGTTGCAGGGAAAGGTGCCAGGGGTGTGTGGGGCTAGTGGGAAGTGTGGAGCGGACGAGGAAGTTGCGGAGAGCGCGGTCCCTCTGGAAGGCAGATAAGGGTAGGGAGGGAAATTTATCCCCTCTCACCTCCATCCCAGGCCCCAAAAAAACCTTCCACATCAAACAGATGTTCACCTGCACATCTGCTAATGTGGTCTATTGTATCCACTGTTCCCGATGTGGTCTCCTCTAAATTGGTGAGACCAAGTGGAGGCTCGGAGACCGTTTTGTAGAACACCTACAAACGACAATACCTCCCAGTCGGGAATCACTTCAACTCCCCCTCCCCTCCCACTCCCTGGGTGATATGTGGGTGAGGGTGAGTCTGTATGACAGTGTATGTATGGGTGAATGTATGTTACTAATTGTGTGTGGGTGAGTAAGTGTGTGCATATATAAGAGTATGCATGTGAGTATGTGTCTGTTAGTTTGTATGTGTGTGTGTATGCATGTGAGAAAGTGTGTTGTAAATGTGTCTGTGGGGTGATTGTGTGTATGAGTGGGAGTGTGTTTTCTTTTTATGCATGTGAGTGAAGTTGTGTTTGTGTGAGGGTATTCTCATAAGTGAGGGGGTGTTTGTGAGTATGAGGGAACGTTTGTATGAGTGAGAGTGCAACGGTATGAATGGGGGGCGGTGTTAGTATGAGGATGTGCTGTGTGTGAGGTAATAGTTATATGTGTAGGAATGGGGATGTGTTTGAGTGTAAGGATATATTAGTGTGAGAGAGAGGGTGTGTGCGTGTGTGAGAGAGAGAGATGGACGATATATTTGTATTTTGGGTATGTTTGCGTACATGTGTGATTAAGTACATGTAAGTGAGGGAGTGTTTGTGTCTAAGTGAGGGGAATTTCAGGTTGAGCGCATGTGTTTGCATGTTTGAAGGTGTATTTGTGTGAGGGTGTGTGTGTATGAGAGTTTGTGTATGTAGTGGCATGTGTGCGGGGGTGTTTGAAGTTGTGTGAGGGGATTTTGATGAGGGGGTATCAATGTGTGTGGGAGTGCTGTGAGTGGCAGTGTGTCAGTGTGAGGGTGCATGAAGGCATATGATTATGTGAGGGAGAATGAGGGTCTGTGAGGATATGTTTCAATGTATTGTGAGAGTGAGTGGGTGTCAGTGAGTAAGGATATGTGAGTGAGGGGGTTTTGGTGTGAGTGACGGGGTGTCTGCAAAAGTGAATAAGTAATTGTGAGTGTGTGTGTGTGTATGTGTGTGTGTCAATGTGAGTGAAGGTGTGTGAGGTGAGGGCTTCTGGTGGGGTTGTGAATGATGGGGTGTCTGTATGTGTATGTGAGTGAGTGTGTGAGGGCTTTTTCGTTGAAATTAGCTGCAGAGTGAGATGGTGCTGTTGCCAGTAGCGATCTCCCACTTAGCATTGCTGGAGCGAACCTATTTGACCAAGAATAGATGCTAAATTGAAAGGCTGGGAACTGGTCCTACCTTGCAGCCAGGGAGATTTGTAAATGCATGGGAACATCCATGCATATTTTGTCCCAGAACTTTGAACAGCTGAAATAGTTTGAAAGCTTGCAGACCTTTGTACCTAGGGAGACAGCGCTACCTTCTTGAAAGGAATAGCTGCAGAAGGTGTATTGTTTTTGAAGGATACTCTGAAATCTATTGTCAGAAGATAACACAGCCCCTTTAAGGGAAAATGAACCATTATCCTGTGTTCCTTCATCCCTCTGTTGGAAACAATTGCATTCCAGATTACTACAGGAAGCTTTCAATCGCAGGAGGTGAATGGACGGGAAATGGAGAGAGAGTAGGGAGGCCATAAAGGAGTGGTGGAGTAAGCGGATATTAACAGAGAAGGACAGATGAGGATGAGGAAGAGACTAGTTAGGAGACAAAAAAGGAGAGGCAGTCTAAGAGAGAAAGTCAGAGGTAACGTGAGAAAAGGGGAGTGAGAACTGGAGAATGAAAAGGAGAGGGAGACAGGGGAACAGGAGAAAGTATGGAGAGGCAGCGATGGAGAGAGGGTGTGAAAGGAAGAGGAAGGTGGGAGAAAAGGAAGGAATTGAAAGTGAATGGAAGAGATTAAGAAAGGAGGGTGAAAAAGAGAGGGGGAATGCGGGGTGTGGAGCTGAGCACAAGAGGGAGATAGAGGAGTGTCAGGGAACAGACAGAGAGATACTGAGGGAGATGAAGATGGAAGGTGAGAGGATAAAAAGCCAAAAAGGAGTGTGATACAAGATGAAGAAATAGGACAGAGGGAGTTTGTGGGCATGTCATCTTGGGGCATGGGGGGTCGATGGTTGAGGGGTTGTACATTTGCTCTTTTCTGGTTCCCTGGTTGTGACCCTCTGTGTAAAACAGAGCCACGATTCAGGGGGTAAATGTATGCAAGGAATGTTGGTTATAGAAATGTAGGATGACCTGCACACATTAGGAGAACGCAAAGAGGCGTGCAACAGGCATCTCATTAGTATGCAAATAGCCCCACTCAGCAAACACTCAGTATTACAGCCTCATATAATCATGCAAATGCACTCGCTGGGCTCTGGGTCCTCTCTCCATTGCCACTGATGAGAGAGGGGAAATTAAATATCTGACAACATTGATAAGAACAAGGTGCAGCAAAAGTGTCATAGTGTATCTGCAGGTGACATGAATCCTCTCCTTCCCCCTCTGTCTAATTTAAACCATATAAAAGAGATATGCTACTACACAGAACCGAATTGCATTTGTGACTATGTATATGCATAAAGATATTTTCATGAATAAAGTATATTTTTGAAATTAAAAAAGGGGTTATGTGAGTAATTCAAGGCATCTCAATGCTCAGCTGATGCTATATTAAAGAAGTACTAGGGTTGTACCTGGAGGATAGGATAATACACGGGGAACTTCATTCAATTTCTAAGCCTGTACTGTACTGTCCCTGCCCAGGAAATCTTTAATGGATACAATGTAAAGGCATCTTTACTCTTGTATCCAAACCCATGCTGCACCTGCCCTGGCAGTGTTTGATGAGATGGAGTAGAGGAAGTTTTATTCTTTAACCTGTGCTGGGTGTACTGACAGACTAGAGGGAGAATTATCTTGTATCTAACCCCATGCTGTATCGGTTTTGGGACTATTAGGTCTACAGTAAGGATGGAGCTTTACTCTTTATCTAGCCTGTGCTGTGCCTGTCCTGAGAATGTTTCATGGGAACAGTGTTGAGGGAGCTTTACTCGACATTTAACCCATGCTGTACCTGTCCCAGGAGTGTTTGATGGGGAGAGTATAGAGGGAGCTTTACCTCATATCTAACCCTTGCTGTACCAGCCCTGGGAATCTTTGATAGAGATAGCATAGGAGAAGCTTTAGTCTATAGCTAACTCGTGATCTACCAGCCCTAGGGGCATTTGATAGGACAGTGTAGACAGAGCTTTGCTCTGTATTTAACCTACACTGTACTGCTCTGGGAGTGTTTGATTTGTCAGTGCAAAACAGCTTCAATGTCTGTCAAATGCATGCAGTACCGGCCCTGGGAGAGCTCTGACAGTGCCAAGTTAATACACATGAGCAGATTTCATTATTTCTACACATTGGCTTAACTTTTTTCATGAGGAACCCATGAGAGAGTCATAATTTTAACACTGATTGATACAATTCAATAACTTACCTGATATTGCAGATTGAGGCGAGTCAGCCTCGAGTTCTTTCGAAGTAGTTTAGGATATAGTGAAAGAAATTCTCAAATCTTCAGCAGAGTAGGGGAAAAAGCCCTTCTTCCCTTCTTTCCATGCTGACGCATCCCGCTGATGAATCTCTGTCAACACCACATGCTATTCCTTATGCTGGAGTCCTGGAGTCCGCTTGACATTAGGAATCAGTCTGAGGGCTCAATTAAGGCCTCTCTCTCCTCTCTCTCTCTCTCTCCCTCTCTCTCTCTCTCTCCCTCTCTCTCTCTCTCAGTATATCAGTGACAAGAAACTGGCCAGGCTCTGGTTTGAATGCAAGTCTTTAAATAGTGCTCACTCCTGCTCGGCAACAAAGGAACCCAGAGCTGTTCTCGTTCGATTGGAATCAATGGTTTTAGAAGAACCAAATAAACTGAAAGCAATAAAAGCAAGTTTCTGACTTAAAATGGTGCTGCACACCAGTGGGGCATCAGGTACTGTAGTCATCGCTTTCTTAAAACATTTGATTCCCTGAGCTGAGCCTGATGAAGATTACATGAGCCACAGAAGCATATTTTCAATATATAAATAATTATACACGCACGCACGCGCGCACACACACATATATAGTGTGACGTTGGTGACAATTGAAACACTTCACTTGTTACCAGGGCAACTTGTCGAAATTCTTTCTGATGTATTCAGAGGCATGCTGGATGAACATAAGAGAAAGCTACAGCAGATTCTGCTGAGAAGTTGAGATGATGTAGGGGTGAAAGGGGTTTTGTGTGGAATATGAATGTGGCATGAGCCATTTGGGTCAAATAGCTTGTGTCTGGTGGAAAGGGAGATGGTAGCATCAGTGCTCATGTCACTGGACCACATAAGGCCTGAGTTTAAATCTGATCCAAGGAAACACTGGTGGGATTTAAACTAAATTAAGAAAACAACTGAATCAAGAGAGAGTCACAGCCCTGGTGACCATGACAACTACAAGTGACTTGTAAAAATGCACCTCATTTGTTATTGCCCTTAAGGAAAGGAATTCTGCCATTCTTATCCAGTTTTGGCCTCCATGTGACTCCAAACCCCACAGAAATGTGGTTGACTCTTAAATACCCTCTGAAATGACCCAGGAAGCCATTCAGTTCAAGTACATTAGGAATAGGCAACAAATGCTCGCCTTGCCAGCGATGCCCGAATTCTATGAGAGAATAAAAATGTCCAAGCTGCTGATCAAAGATTGATCTCGGCCTTCACTCATTGTAAGGAAGCAAACCAACATCCCCGTAACCTCCAACCTTCCCTAGTCTCAGCAGACTTCACCCAGGATTGAATGCTTGCACATTGTAGGTGAAGTAGGATCCTTGCTTCCCAAGACAAGTCTCTCGTAACTTATACTTCTGTTTGAAATGACTGCACTTACTGTTGGCCGGAAGGGGGCAGATGCCACTGCATCCATGCTCAGTTGTTTCCCTCCAGGTATGCTCTTCCTCCGTGAAGACCGACCAGGGTGATACTCTGAAAGACATAAGGTGAAAACAAGTTCTTAAATTTTTTTTATTGAGCGGGGCAGGCCATGGATTCAAACACTGAAACAGCCACATAAATACTCTGACTACAAGAGGCTGGGATTTCTGCATCAAGAACTAACTTCCTGATTACAAAAGACTTTGCACCATTACAGTGTACACATCAGGAGGTTCTCCTCCGGTTGTCTGGATGAGAGGCATTTCAATGACATCCAATAAACTCAACATTATCCAGGACAAAGCAACCTGTTTGACTGACACACCATCCACCACCTAAAATGTTCACTCCACAAATAATACACAATGGCAGCAGTGTGTACCAACTACAAGATGCACTGCAGCAATTCACCAAGGCTCCTTAGACAGTAACTTCCAAAACTAGACCACTGCCACCAAGAAAGGCAAGGTCAGCAGATTAATGGAACATTACAATCACAATTTCCCCTCTAAGTCATACACTGCTCACTTTTGGAATTGTATCACCATTCCTTCAAGGTCACTAGGTCAAAATATTGGAACCCCCATTCTGAAGGCACTATGGGTCTACCTACTCAACATGGGCAGTGATGGTTCAGGAATTTAGGGATGGAAAGTAAATGTTGGCCCAATTATTTATGCCTATTTTACGTAGTTATGCATATAATAATTTGAAAAAAAAACCACTGCTACATTCACCACACCGCCATCTTATGCCTGCCAAGAATCAATGGTCGAACGTCTTTTTAAAGAGTACACATGGAAGGTGGGGGAATCGATACTGCTGAATGAATGCATGTTCAGTTGTGCGTTTTTAAAAGAGAGCATTAATGAGAGTGGTGAGCTCCAAAATGGCAGGTCTGGCATCAAGTCAGATGACATGATTTGATTATTGTTTGTACTTCTGGGACATAACAGGTTCATACATAATACCCTCATGAATATTACATTCAACTCATGCTGCACTGGAAATGGGCGCTTTAGCAAGAGGAATGGAAAATCAGAACATTGTTTAATACAGAAATCTGTAGCACAGAAGATCTGGGTGTGTTGACACATATGTCACAAAAGGTTAGCATGCAAATACAACAAGTAATCAGGATGGCAAATTGAAAGTTAGTCTTTATTGCAGGGTGGATAAAATATAAAAGTAGGCACGTTTTACTCTGGCTGTTCAAAGTCTAAGAGAGACCCAATCTGTAGGTATTGTATACAGTTTTAGTCTTTTCAAGAGGCTAATGTTTGTAACGGAAGCAATTCAGAGAAGTTCAATGGGCTGATTCCTGGAATGAAAGGTTTGATTAATGAAGAAAGTTTGAGTTGGTTGGGTCTGTATCCATTGGAATTTAGAAGAATAAGATGATCTTATTGAAACACTTAAGATTCTGGGTGAGCCTGGGTGAGTTAGTGCAGTGCATCTTGTAGATGGTGAATGCTGTTGCTTCTGTGTAGTGCTGAAGGGAGTGAAGTTGAAGGTGGAGCATGGGGAGCTATACAAGTACCTCTGTAAACTAGCCATTAGTAGGACCTTTCAGGACCATTGGGAAGCTATCATTAAATGCATTCCTGCTATTTTCATTGGCATAATTCTGCCCACTGTTTCAGAAAAATTTCCAAAGTATAGTCAAGTAGAATATTTACCTAATGACTTAATGCAAACATCGGTAATAGGAATGCTGTTCAGAGGATCAATGGGCCAAATGGCCTGCTTCCACACTGTAGGGATTCTGTGATTGATTTGAAAGTGTTCAACTCAATGTTGAGTCTGGAAAGCTGCAATATATCTAATCTGTTCCTTGAGCTCCGGGACACCCTAGTCCATTCATCAACCACTAACACTATCCCTCCTTCCCACTGCACTTTCCTATGTAACCGTAGTAGGTGCAATGCCTGCCCCTTTACCTCCTCCCTGCTCACCACCCAAGAGCTAAACAGACTTTCCAGGTGAAGCAGCATTTCACCTATTCCTCCTTCAATCTCATGTAATGTATTTGCTGCACCCAATGTAACCTACTCCACATTGGAGAAACCAAACGCAGACTGGGTGACCACTTCGCAAAACACCTCTGGTCTGTGCACAAGCATGACCCCGACCTTCTTGTAGTCAGTCATTTTAACACAGTATCATGCTCACATGCCCATTTGTCTGTCTTCAGCATGCTGCAGTGCTCCAGTGAATCATAGTGCAAACTGGAGGAACAACATCTCATCTTCAGTCTAGGCACTTCACAGTCTTCTGGACTTAATATTGAGTTCAACACCTTCAAATTGTGAACCAACTTCCATTCTTTCCCTTTCTTTTAGCTTTACTTGTTACATTCTCTGCCACTATGTCGTCTCCCCCCTCCCCCCACCCCCCACCCCAGTGGGACTGTCTGTTCTTTCTAGTCTGGCAGTTAGACACACCAATGTTCTGCCATTCTCACTTTCCATCACTTAATCTGAACTATCCTTTCTCTCCCAGCAGTCTACACCTCACCACCCACTCCTAACTATAGCATAAATGCTGCCCCCTCCACACTTCAGCTCTGATGAAGTGTCATCTAGACTCGAAATGTTAGCTGCTCTCTCTCCATTGATGCTGCCTGTCCCGCTGTGATCGCCAGTATTTGTTGTTTTCAGTACAGATTCCAGCATTCCTGTTTTACTTATATCCGGGAGTATTAAACTTTAATCTGAACCTGGATTGTTTTGTACTCTGAACTTTGCTCACACATCCCTTCTCTTATCTCGAAGTTGTTAGTTTTACTGTGATTAACACCCCTCTCATCTCCTGCACTGAATTCAAGTTATTTCCACAGCTCGAATTATCCTTTCTGCTAACGAGCCATTTTTGAGCACTATTCAAATGGAGCTCACATCAGCTGGACATTCTTTCCCATGCTCTTACTGGTGTCAGTGTCTCAGGAAACTGTTTCCCACAGGAATCTTTCAGAAATGCACCTATCTCCCTAATCTGTTTATCCTTATGCCATTTAGCATGAGGTTTCGATGATAAGCCTCGATCATCACCTTCCTTTTTCAGTCATTTCATAATATTCCTTGCTTATCCTGGCAGCAGGTGGGTAACATAGCCTTCGGGAATCTAGAATATGATTGAAGATACTATTATATATCTAAACCAATGCTGCCCCTGTCCTGGGAGTGTTTGATGGATAGCTTGAGTCTGTGTCTAACCCCATGCAGTACTTGGTGTCAGATAATGGAATATGCAAATGATAATTATGTAACTGATGATGTTACTTTGACAACGGCTGAGTAGATGGCAAGAGATCAGACTAGAAAGAAGCAATGTAAAGAGAGAGATACTACACTAAAAAATATAGAGTAATATTCAGTAACCTGCAGTGTATAGCTGTAAATAATGTGTTACAGATATGGGGCAGATATACTCTACTACATTGAATACTGCACAAAATGGTACATCATTCTAGGAATGGTTGAGAACAATTCCTTATTCAGTAGTATTCAGTAACCTGCAATGTATGATTGTAAATAAAGAGTGTTATAGTATTGATGGAGTGGAAGAGCCTTACTCAAATCCACAGACCAGAGATACTAAGGAGAAAATCTGACAATGTTAGTTGCAGTGTAAGCATCAAACGGAAGAGCACATGGGAAAGGACAGCGGAACCGTGTAACCTGTGCTAAACCTGCCCTGAGATAGTTTGATGGGACAGTGCAGAGAAAGCTTGACACTTCTTCCAACCCACACTATACTTAGGAGTATTTGGTGGGACAGTGTAGTGAGAGTCTTATTCTGTATTTAAGACTGCGCTGTGTTTGTCCTGGGAGCGTTTGATAGGACAGTATAGATGGAGCTTTACTCTGTATCTAATTTGTGCTGTACTTGCCCTACAAGTGTTTGTTAGGGACAGCACTGAATGTGATTTAATAAGTTGCAATAAGATCTTCTTTGCAAAGGCAAAAATCATGAAATATTACTATTCTTGAAAAAATACAATAAGTAAGAAACTCACTTCTGAAGCTTCAGTCAGGTTCTTATCGTCAATCTGAAGAAAGGAATGTGGCAAATAATGATAAGCTGAGAACGTCCTTTCGAGATTCAGCTAGAAAAAGACGTGAATGAACCAGTCTACTATTTATAGTGTGTGTGGGGGAGTTAATAGGAGAGAGAGGGAGAGAGGGAGGGAGAGAGGGAGGGAGAGAGAGACGAGAGCATAAGAAAGGACGTGACAGAGCTACAAACAGATATGGTGATGGAGAGAAAGAAACATTGAGAGATTAAAAAAAGGAGATACAGAGAGAAAGATATAGAAATGGAGAGGGAAAGTTGAGAGAAAAAGATGGAGAAGCAAATAGAGCTGTACAGACTGAATTTATGATCAATATCTTTGAATTGATTAAAAGGGTAAACGGATGTCACTGACAAGAGAATGTTTGTTGGGACAAGTTAAATATTCATTACTGGCTGTTCCTGGGAAGATGTACTTCAGATTTGCATGATTCAATTTATAGGTGCAATGTTGTCGGAGGAGGATGAGGAGGAGGAGGAAGAGGAGCAACCAATAACTAGACTGTTGCATGGCAACAGCGTTCCCATGATACAGAATTCAGGACTGAACCTCGCTCATCTGCTGCACAGTAATGTAGGAAAATCAGTGACAGGAAACGTAGTGGGTTTGACTGGCTTTCCCAGATTAAAAAATTGTTTTGTCCATAGACTTCAGCACAGAAATCCAGGCTGCCAATCCCAGTGGAGGAGTGAAGGACTGCTGCACTGTCACAGAGTCAGTACTAAGGAAGTGCTGTATAGACCTATGCAGCATCAGTACTGAGGGAGTGCTGCACTGTCGGAAAATCAGGACTGAGAGAATGCTATATGGTCAGAGGGTCAGAACTGAGGGGGTGTTGAACTGTTGGAAGATCAGTACTGAGGGAGTGCTGCACTGCCAGATGAGCAGTACTAAGAAATACAAAATATGGCCGATTGAACACTTCAATGCCTTTTACCTACTACATTTCCATAATGATATATGCTGTAGGTAATTAGAAATCTATCAATCTCTACCTTAACCATATTCAAAGAATGAGATTCTCCAGCCCTCTGTGGGAGAAAATTCCAGAAGTTTACAACTGTCTGAGTGCAATAATTATTCTCCACATCTTGGACCAAAGTGGCATCCCCCATGTATTTAAATTGAGTCCCTGGTTTTATTTCAAGTTGTTTGGGGGAGCGGGGGGGTGGGGGTGGTGTCGGGGTCATCCTACCAGCATATCCCTTTAAGTACCCTGTAGGTTTAAAATTTTTGAGAAGATTTGTAGCTTGTGTTGTGGATGAACCGGTATGTTTGATTGCAAACGTTTCGTTACCGTGCTAGGTAACATCGTCAGTGCGCCTCCGGGGAAGCGTTGGTGGTCAGTACCACTTGTTATTTATATGCTTCGGTTTGCTGGGGTTTGATGGAGTTCTGGAACTCTATCAACAAACACATTGAATTGGACCCAATATACAAACCACTGGAAAACAGAACCAGAAGTAATGCCAACCACTCCAGCAAACTGAGGCACATAAATAACAAGTGGGACAAAATGCCACCTGCTTACTGGAAGCGCAATGACGATATTACCTAGCAGGATGACGAAATGTCTGCAATCAAACACACCGGCTCAGCAAGTAAGTCTACCACCTCACCTTGTAGGTTTCAACGAGGTCACATTTCATTGTTTGAAACTGTAGAGAATACAGGCCCAGTTTGCCAAACCTGTCTTCATAGGACAGTCCTGGAACAAGTCTAGAAACCTTCGTCGCACCTCCTCTATAGCAATAATATCTTTCCTGAGATGAGGAAACTAAAACTGTACATTGTATTCCCTCAGTTCTGACCCTCTGACAATGCAGCTCACCTCAATCCTGGTTTTCTGACAGTGCAGCACTCCCTCACCAATTGCTTCCTGCAGTATCCCTCAGTACTGATGCTGCATGGATACTGAATCAAGACTGCATTTCTCCAGGTACTCAAAGAAGTATGCAAAAAGATTATACTGATAACCATTTAGGATTGCAGCATGGGTGTTTTTATGTGTACTGGACCCTATGTATGTACATAATTAAGGCTCTGTTCTGTAGACAGACTATGTATACACTCGATGCCTGTTTTAATTCTGCCCAGAATTGACAATCTCGGTCTGTTATACCCAAGGCTAATCTTTGTGTTCAAATAAAAACCAAAAGAACTGCGGATGCTGTAAATCATGGAAAAAAACAAACTTGTTGGAAACGCTCAGCAGGTCTGGCGGTATCTGTGAAGGAACGTTAACTCTGTTTTTTCCTTCACAGATGCTGCCAGGCCTGCTGAGGTTTTCCAGCAACTTTGTTGTTGTAATCTTTGTGTTCATTGACTCTGAGTTCATTTGAACATGGGTCTCTTTAATACTTTTAAACCAATTGGGTTTACCATTGATTATGCCATTCAAGTCTAAAATTTTTGAGTTTAAGCTTGGAGCATGTGATCCAGGCCAACACTCCCAGTGCTCTACTGTTTCAGCACTGAATTTAATGAGATGTCAAAATTTATTTCTGTCTATTTGTTCAGAAAGAGGCACTGTTTGAAGAAGAGCTGAAGCCTTTGCTGGACATTAATCCCTCAATGTACATGACCTCATGTGATCCACTTGTCTCAGTGTTGTTTGTGAGAGCTTGCTTCGTGCAAATTGGCTGCAGCATTTCAACAGTGACTATGGCATCCACACTACTTCGCCTCCATAGTTTGTGAAACAAATTGGAAATGTAGTGACTTGTTATGTTCTGAGGCCATGGAGGGTACTATATAAATCCACATTTTCTCGCCCCAATTTTAGCCCCTCTCCTCACCGGTTTTCTCACTAATGCCATTTTGATGGCTGCCACTCTGGCAAGCCTAGTCTGGTCCCTAGTGTCTACCACGCCCTTGCTCCCTTTGTAACTCAGACGTGCCCTGAACTCAACCTGCACACTCACCCCCACTGTCCCACACTAACTCCATCTGATGTGGATTCAACATGCCTAACCCACATTCATCCCGCCTGGTGCACACTTGCTCCACCTGGCCTGTATTTATTTTGCCTGTCCCACACTCACTCTGCTTGTCTCAAACTCATCCCACCTGTTCCTTGCACTTTCCTCAGCTGTCCCATGCTCATGCGGTGCTGAGACCATCTGTCCCACAGTCACTCAGCTGGGTGTACCACTCACCCTGCTTCTCAGATACTCAATCTTCTGTCCCATACTCACTCTGAACTCACTTTGCATGACCCACCTACTCTGTCTAGCTCATCTTCACTCCATTATCCCACATTCACCCTGAACTTACCCCACCAGTTCTACACTTGTCATACCTCACTGCACCAGTCCCACACTAAGTCGTTTGTCCCACACTCACTCAACACTTAGTCCATCTGAACCACACTCAATTCATCAGTTCCTAACTCACTCTGCTTGTCCCAGACTCACTTCACCCGTATCACACTCAACATCTGTTCTACACTCATTCTGCATATCCTACATTCATTCCACCTGTCTCACACTCACCCCACTGGATTCACTGTCTGTCCCATATTCACTGCAGCCATCCCTTGCATTCACTGTGCATGTTCCTTTACACTCCATTGAATTTGCCCTAACTGCCAAGACAAGTTAATATTTTATATAAATACAGGTTTCTGCATCAATTCACATATTAAATAAATGCAAGTTGCAGATAAGCACATCTTATGTCTACAATTGGTACACAAATATAAGTATCTAAATCTATATCCAGCAAACTGAAATTTCTACATCGAAAATAGAAGACTAAGGAACAGTTCAGTTCGGGAGGTTGTTCTTCAGCCTTTTGGGATGAACAGACCATTCTCCTGTTCATTTCCCTGCAATTTATTTTCTTTAGTTTTACTGTTTATTCAGTTCCGTCTTGAAGGTTATTGGTAAATGTGCACATGATGAGGCATTGCACTGAAAATCTTAGGTATTCATTGCTTAAAACAGTTTTTCCCCTCACCACTGGTAATTCTGCGAGTTAAACTGTGTCCTCTGTTTGTGGGAACAACTTCCCTCCATTTTTTCAATTAAATCCTTTCAAGGTATTAACACCTCAGTCTTTGCTCTGAGGAAGTCAACACAAGCATATCTTGTCTACACGTATGTGTGTAATCCCTCAAAACATGAACCATCTGAGTATACTCCTTACGTATGCTCTCCAGATACTTTGGTATCTAAAATTAGGAAAAATGAGCAGGAATAGGCCATTTGTTCCTCTAGCCTGCTGTACTACTCATCTACATCATAGCTGATCTTCTACGTAATGCCATTTTCTCCACACTATCCCCATATGCCACTATATGGTAAATATCTAGAACAACAAAAAGTATAGCACAGGAGCAGGCCCTTCGGCCCTCCAAGCCTATGCCAATCATCACCCCTAACTAAACTAAGTAACAAACCTTTATGCCCTTATTCGGTCTGTATCTCTCTATTCCCTCCCTATTCATGTAACCATCCAGATATCTCTTAAATGTTGCCAATGTGCCTGCTTCCACCACCTCTTCTGGCAGCGCTTTCCAGGCCCCAAACACTCTCTGTGTGAAAAATCTCCCTCACACATCTCCCTCAAACTTTCCCCCTCTCACCTTGAACCTATGGCCCCTTGTAATTGAAACTTCAACACTGGGAAAAAGCCTTTGACTATCCTCCTATCTATGGCTCATAATTTTTGTAGACCTCTATCAGGTCTTCTCTCAGCCTCCATTTTTCCAAGTGAAAACAGTCCTAGTCTTTTTAACCTTTCCTCATAGCCAATGCCCTCAAGACTGGGCAACATCCTGATGAGCCTTCTCGGCACTCTCTCCAAAGCTTCCACGTACTCCTGGTAGTGTGGCGACCAAAACTACACACAATACTCCAAATGCAGCCTAACAAAGGTTTTAACAGCTGCCAACTCTTGTCCTGTATGCCTTGGCCAGGAAAGGCAAGCATGCCATATGCCTTCTTAATCACCTTGGCCACCTGTGTTGCCACTTTTAAGGAACTGTGGACCTGCACGCCCAGATCTGTCTGTATGTTAAAGTTCCTAAGGGTTCTGCCAATTACAGTATAATTCAAATCTAAATGTGATCCTCCAAAATGCATCACCTCACATTTGTCTGGATTAAACTCAATCTGCCATTTCTGTGCCCAAGTCGCCAATCTAAATATATCCTGTTGGCGATAGCAAGAGCTGCAGATGCTGGAGTCAGAAACAATGCAGTGTGGCGCTGGAAGAACACAGCAGGCCAGGCAGCATCAGAGGTGCAGGAAAGTTGACGTTTCCAGTCAGGACCCTTCTTCTGAAAACTTGTCATCTGCAAACTTACTAATCAGACCAACCACATTTTCCTTCAAATCATTTATACATAATACAAACAACAAAGGACATCAGACTGATCCCTGTGGAACACCACTAGTTACCAGTTTCCATTCTGAAAAACACCCTTCCACCACTATCCTCTGTCTTCCATGACCAAGCCAATTTTTTATCTATCTAGCTAGCCACCCCAAATCCCATGTGATTTTAGTTTTTGTACCAATCTGTCATGTGGGACTTTATCAAATGCCTTAGTAAAGTTCATACAAACTACATCCATAGCCCTTCCCTCATCAAGTATCTTTGTCACCTCCTCAAAAACTCCAACCAGGTTGGTGAGCCGTGACCTTCCCTGGACAAAACCATGCTGCCTGTCACCAACTGGTCCACTTTCTTCCAAATGTGCATATATCTTGTCCCCTAGTATCTTCTCCAAGAGCTTCCCCACCACAGATCTTAGACTCACGAGCCTGTAATTTCTTTGACTTTCCCTGCTTCCTTTCTTAAACAAGGGAACATATTGGCTCATCTCCAGTCATCTGGAACCTTGCCTGTGGTCAAAGATCTAATGCCCCAGCTATTTCTTCCCTTGCCTCTCGCAGTAACCTGGGATAGATCCCATCCGACCCTGAAGTCTTGTCTACCTTAAGGCAATTTAGGATACCCAAAACTTCTTCCTTCAATATATTGACATTCATACACTCATTCCTGACCTCAACATCTGTCATGTCCTTCTCCTCGGTGAATACCAATAAGTGCTCATTAAGGATCTCTCCCACTTCTGGTGGCTCCACACGTAACTTCCCTCCTTTGTCCTCGATGGGCCTACTCTTTCCCTTGCTACCCTCTTTCTGCTAATATATGCGTAAAAAGCCTTGGGATTCTGCTTGACCCTGTTTGTTAAAGACATTTCATGCTCCTTTTAACCTTCCTAATTCCATATTTAAGTTCCTTCCTAATTTGCCTCTACTTCTCAGTTTGTAGTTGCCCTCCTGGACACACCTAACAAATTGATCTTCAACCATGCCCCTGGCTCAAAGGGAGTCCCAGTCGATAAGAGGAATGTTGAAGTCACCGACCACAACTACCCTGCTTTTTTCACACCTTTCCAGTATCTGACTACATATGTAGAAACCTAAGGATCTCTGTCTTCAGCATACTTGATGACTAAGCCTTCATAGCTCTCTGGGTAGAGAACTCCAAAGATTTGTTGGCCTCTGAGCTAAGAATTTCCCTCTCATCTCTTTCCTAAGTGGGGCCTTAGTCTGAGACAGTGTCTCCTGGTTCTAGACTCCAGTAGCCAAGAGTGAGCTTCCATCTGCATTTACCCTGTTTGGAGACATGAAGTACTGCAGACACTAGAAGCTAGAGTCAATAAATGTGGAGCTGGAAAAGCATACAGGTCAGCCAGCATCCGAGGAGCAGGAGAGTCAATGTGAGTCCTGATGAAGGGCTTTAGCCCAAAATGTTGATTTTCCTGCTTTTTGGATGCTGTCAGACTTGCTGTGCTTTTCCAGCTCCAAATTGCTTTTACTGTGTTGATCCCTGTAAGACTTCTGTATGCTTCAGTGAGATAATTAGATTTGAACATATTTTTCCCAGTGGAGAGTTGAAAGAATTAGCAGACTGATTATCAATTTACTTGAAGCAAAAGCTCCTTCCACAGTGTCCACAATCCAGAAGCATACCTGTTTAGTGGCACTGTAATCAGTGAAAAGAGGTTTAAGGAGATGATACTTCAGCAACTTCAGGACCCGTGACACTTTATACTTTTCAAATGATGATTCTTATCAGCACAGAATTAGACAAGGGCACCAGAAAGATTCTTATTATAGCACTTCATATTGAGATGCAAGTCTTGTCACGAACCATCAGGCAGCATGTTTACAGCCTCCTCAGTTCCTGCCAGAGCTGTTCCTCAATGCCAACGCCTCCACTCAAATTTTGAGTACCAGATTGTGCCTCGAGGTGATATGCACTAACACAATGTGGGGACAGTCCTCTCCTTGCTTAAGCACCACCCTCCTCCCTCCAGGAGTGGCTTTTTCACTCCTGACCATCTCATCAACCTGCAACTTTCTCCACTTCAGTCTCATTGCATTATGACTTTTTTTGCGCTTTCCATATATGCAGATGTCAACTATGACTCAGCCTGCACTGAGTGTGCCTGTACTGTGCCCTTTCATCAGCTAGTGTTCCCCAGTCAGAATGGTTAAAGCATAGAAAGAGCCCATTTAGCCTGTTACCTGTGCAAGAACATTTCACCAAGTCCTTACCTTTTTCATAATATTTCAGCTCCATCATAGCCCTGTAAATTTCATTTCTTCAGAGATTGATCCAACTCTGTCTTGTGGTTATATGGTCGTCATTAGTTTTAGAATGTCACATTTGTATTGAATTCAAGTTTCACCATTTGCCATGGTTGGATTCAAACCATGTCCCCAGAACATTAATTTAGGGTTCTTGAAATACCAGTCCAGTTACATTGCCACAACACCCCTGCCTCCCCTATCCTGCTGCTGCTTTCAAGCTGAAAGATCAAGGCTTCAGATTTAGTAGCCCATCCAAATCACCATCCTTGGACAGCAATCCCATTCTCTGATCATTGATTGAACCCTCCATGGAAAATTCAGTGACTGATTGTTTCCCACATGCTGTGGCTTTCTGATACACATTCCTGACTGATCTGGATTCAGGAGCTCACAGGGAAAATCCTGGTAATCATCATTTCAGGAAAAGATGTATTTATTGTTGGGTGCAAATTTATACAAAATGGAATAGAATTAAGGCAATACCGTAATTCACGTTATCTGACCTCTAGCACCACAATGATTAAGTGCTTCACAAGTTTTATAATATCTTTTCAGATCCTGAATGAACGTGTCATTCTGTAACATTCATACATCTCAGTATGAAGCGAACTGGTTGAAAACCACAGAGCAATACTTGCCCACTATCTGGCTCTAACTATTTCCGAGCCAATTCCCAGAACAAAACCCTCACCTTGCCTTTCCCTCAATGAATACCTCATTGTTTCGGAGGACCCTCTTAGAAACATAATACATCTGGGGTTTAAAGTGAGTGTGGGTGTGGGGAGAATGGGAGTGGTAGTGCTGGTGAGGTTGTGGGATCCAAATTATTATTGCCTGTTTCTCACTCGATACAATATGCATTTTAAACCTATGTTACCGAAATATGATCATTTGAAACAAAACAAATCGCTGTTTCCCTTAGGCACAAAATAATGCTACCCACAGTTCTGTTACAGAGTGCCCTCGTGTGTTTCACTATTTATCCTGCACTGTTCTCATACCACAATAGCATGGTTTGTGACAAAATTATTGACTGTTAGTTTTTGTCTGTTCTTCACTACCTTTCTGGTCAGTGACTGGTTTTTCCCTTTAATGTTGCTGTCTCTATCTCCTTTTGTCTGTTTGCCATCTGCCTACTCTTTGTCTTGTTATTGTTTCCCTTCCAGTCTGTCTCCTTCTGTCCCTGCAATCTCATTGTCCCAATCAAGTCCTTCCATTGCAGTTTTTCTGAGTGTCTCCATTATTACCTTACTATCCAAGTCCTGCCTGTCACTCTCCACCGTTAGTTTTAAACCTTCTGACCAACTGGGATGAGATTTACTGAGGAGAAATCATTTCACACAAAGGGCTTTGAATCTTTAGAATTCTCTACTCCTGATGGTTGTGCATGCTCTGTGATTTTATATATTTAAAGCTCAAATTGACAGTTTTTTTTGGTCTCTTAGAGAATTAAGGGATCTGGGAAGCATGTAGGAAAGGGGCATTGAAGTCCCTAGATCAGCTCTGATGGTATTGAATAGCAGAACCGACTCAAGTAGTCAGCTTATCTATTCTTGTACCTACTTCTTCTGAGAGGAAGTCCTACAGGCACAGGTGGAACATGTATTTGGCACCTCATCTGATCTTGACTTTGAGTGAGGACAAGATTGGAATGCGTGTAAAGTCAGTTCAGCACTTGATCTCCTCATTATCTGATCTGATATCCTTTGTTGTATACCTCTATTCCGTTTGACATCACTTCACTGTCATCCAGCCTCTGGGTGGAACTTAATGCCCCACACTGAGGGTTTGGTAACAGGAGGAGGAATTTAACCAGATGGGAACAGGTGGGGACTCTTCTCTCTTCCAGGTTCTTCCTCAATTAAAACAATGGTAGGGAGACCTGTGAATAGCCTTCCCACTCTGTCACCAGTGTAGCCTTTGAATGGACAATTGATGTACACTTAAGGGCCTCATCCCTCAGGATCAGTAGTTACCCAGCAGCTGGTGCCTTGTTGGAATCCTGAAAAGTAAATAGTGCTTGACCGTGGTTGCTGGCATTAGAAAGAGGGTGCCAGTTGAGAGGTACCACTCTTTGTGCCCACCCCTCCACAAGCCTCTCCTCACCTGGGTCCTCAGTATCCTAGGCAGGTAAAGTGCCGCCTCTGATGAGCTGGCAGTTCTTGGGGTTGGAACCCACTGTCATTGTCCTTAACCAGTTCAGTCTAATGGCACTGGACCCTCTCAATCTGACGGCCACTGTCACCAACACTGTTCTCTCTCAGAATTACTTGACTCATCCCCATCAATGTTCACTATTTGTCCTTTCTCACCATTTCCTCTCCCATTCAATCTAATGCTCACTTTCTTTTCTCTTTCTCCATTCGACATTTACTCTCACTATCCCACTCTCTCATACTCAAACCGTCTCATGAACTCTCACCGTTTCCTCTCTCTCTCTCTCTCATTATCCTCTGTCCCCTTCATTCTCACACTCACCACCCCTCTCACACTCACCATCCCCTCTCCCTCTCCCCATCCCTTCTCACACACCATCCCCTCTCACTCTCACCATCCCCTCTCACTCTCACCATTCTCTCTACCTCTCCCCATCTCCTCTAAAACTCACCATTCTCTCTCCCTCTCCCCATTCTCTCTCCTCATCCCCTCCCCTCATCCCCTCCCCCTCACCATCGCCTCTCACACTCATGTCCCCTCTTACACTCACCATCCCCTCACTCACACCATCCATTCTCACTTTCACCATTCCCCTCACTCTCACCATCTCCTCTCCTCTCACCATCTCTTCTCCCCCTTACCATCCCCTCTCACACTCACTGTTCCCTCTCACACTCACCGTTCCCTCTCACGTTTATATCCCCTCACTCACTCACTGACCCCTCACTCACACCATCACATCTCATTTTCACCAGCCCCCTCCCTTCACCATCTCCTCTCACACTGACTATACGTCTCACACTCACCATACCCTCTCACACTCACCATCCCCTCTCACTCTCCCCATCCCTTCTCACTTTCCCTGTCCCCTCTCACCCTCCCTGTCCCCTCTCTCCCTCCCCATCCCCTCTCACTCTCACCATCCCCTCTCACTTTCACCACCCCCTCTCCCCCTCACTGTACTGTCTCACACTTACTATCGTCTCTCACTCTCCCCATCCGTTCTCACCCTCCCCATTCCCCCCATACCCTATCACACTCGCCGTCCCCTCTCACCATCCCCATCTCGTCTCACTCTCAAAATCCCCTCTCAGTCTCACTGTCTCCTCTCACTTTCACCATGCCCTCTCCCTCTGATCATCCCTTACCCTGCTCTTCATCGCTTCCCCTCTCCGTCTCCTTCTTTCCATATCTTCTTGCTCTCCCCCTCAACCCTGTCATTACCACCCTCCCATCATCAACCCCCTCTCCCCATATCCTCTGACTCTCCCCCTTCCTCTCCCTGTCACTATACCCTCTCCCCTTCTCACTGTCCCCTCTCCCCCCACCATCATCTGTCCCTCTCACCATCCCCTGTCACCTCACCATTCACATTTCTTCTCCTGCTTACTGTCCTATCTCTTTCTTCTTGTCCTCAGTTCCCTCCCCCTCTCCTCTTCACCATCCTCTCTCCTGTTCATGAAGCTCCTGACCTTTCCTCTGTTGCTAACTTCAGGAAATATATCATTATCCAGAGAATGTTTGGGAGGCAGAACTCATTAGCATAATCTAGATGAATAATGTTGACATGTTTTAGTAAGATGGTAGATAAACACCTGAGGCAGTTGTGAATAGAAGGGTATGTTGAAGGCTCTTGTACAATAGAATAGGGATTCCCTCCCCAGTCTTGATGAAGGGTCTAGGCCCGAAACGTCGACTCTCCTACTCCTCTGATGCTGCCTGACCTGCTGTATTCCTCCAGTTCTGCACTGTATCAAGCATTGACCAGTTTCTGTGCAATTGACTTTTCATATTTAAAAACATAGTCTGGTTTAAACGACATTTGAAACTCCAGCAGCACAGCATTCAACCTAGATTTGTGCTCAAGAACTTGGAGTGGAACTTGAACCTGCAACTTTCTGTCCAGGAGGTGAATGAGCTACTGACTGATCCTCAGCCAACACTGCTGGCTCTGCATACATGCTTAGTGCTGACCTTGCTCAGCCTCCTCAATGCCTGGTTTAGCTGTGATGCTTGGCTGTACTCCAGACATTTCTGAATCGAGGGCTTCTCATCTCTGCATCTTTTCCAGCTGAACAGCTGATACTCTAACTTAATAACATCCAAGACAGCAGCACGCTTACCCAGCACACTGCACCTCACGCCAGTTCCGCTTCTGCTCTCAGTCAAGGTGCTAGCACATCACTCTACAACACTATGCTCAGCATAGAAATCTCATCAGTCACATCCGTGTGATATAACTGGTGTATGCTCTGCTTAGCTCCCCTACATGGAAAGTACACAGCAAGTAAAAGGGAATGCTTCACTTCTCTCTGCTATTGTACAGTTTTTGTGTGCCTTAGTGTACTGTACATGTATATTACACAATGGGTAAAAGGAGTGCTTCATTGCTGACTGCTATTTTATGGTTTGCGTGTATCTTAATATCAGCTACGGTATATACACAATATACAATGAGCAAAACGGAATGCTTCACTCTTGTTTGATATTATGTGTGTGTCTTAGTGTCAGCCAATATATGTATAAATATATATATATCTACAGTATACAATGAGTGAATAGGACAGCCCCTGTACCTGCAAGTACATAGAGGGTGTAAGGAAAAAATTCCCTCCTGTCTGTGATCTTTGTGACTTTATGGTAGCTTGTGTACATGTAAAGTACCCAGTGGGTAAAAGGCATCAAGTCACTCCCAGAATGTGCCTCAGTTTATGTTCCTGCGCATATACAAAACACAATGGGTCACATATACATTATCATCTACTTTTCATTACTTTCTTCCTGGATCAATATCCCCAACCACATGGCATGACTGGTGCTGAATATTGTGGATGCATGCTAATTAGTTAAGTATAGGAAGTCCATGTGAGACATGATGAAGTGAGTGGCCTGTTTCAGTGCTGTGAAATACAACGTAACTTGTGGTGACCAGGATCATAAGACCATAAGACGTAGAAGTAGAAGTAGGCCATTCAACCCATTGAGTGTATTTTGCCATTTCAAAAGATCATGATGCAAATGATCCTCAACACTACTTTCCTGCCCATTTCCCTGTAACTCTTGATTCCCTTTTTGATCAATGGTATACATCTCATGGTCAAAAATTTCCGTGACTGAACTTGAACTTGAACTTGAACTGAGTCTCTGACTCAGAAAGTCTCTCTATGTGAATGTAACCTGAGGAAAATCACATCAGATGGAAGACATGTCTAATTTTCCTGGTGAGTTAACACTTTGTATTTGCCACGGTCACAAATTTCCTGCACATTTAGAAACAATTAGAGGATTACTAAGAAATCCATTAAGGAGAAACCCAGGTGTCGCTGACAAGGTCAGCATTCAAGAAGGTTGGTGGTGAGCTGCCTTTTTTGATTGTAATGGTGAGTGGCTTTCTAGGCCATTTCAGTACTCATCTGGGGTGTGGGCAGTTGGGGATAGATGACAGAAAGGCTGCAAATGGAATTTTACAGGCTGGTGCACCTGCAGACCCACTCATGGAGTCCCATAAAATTCTGCTGCACATCTCCAGAACATTGCAGATCCAGTAACAAAACCTCTTTGCCACTGGATACCACTGAGGTATGTGCAATTTTCTACTACAAGGGAGTAGATGTATTTAATGGAAAGCCAATGGTGAATAACTTAGCTCCCAACTCCCCAAAGCCTGTCCATCATCTACAAGATACAAGTCTGGAAATGTGATGGAATGTTCCCAACATGCTCCAACAACTCCAAAACATTTGACACAGGACAAAGCAGTCCGGTTGATTAATACTCCATCCGCCAACTTCAACTTTCACTCTTTCCACCACTGTTGCAGTCTAGATGCAGTCCATACCATCTGGAAGATGTACTGCAGCAACTCTCCGATAGCGGCTTCCAAACTCACAAACTTTATTTCTATAACTTAGAAGCAGAGTGACAACAGCTGCATGGGAACCCACCACCTCTAAATTCCCCTTCATCCTTTCACACACCATCCTGACTTGAAATGAATCTCAGTCCCTTCATTGTCACTGGGTCCAAATGCTGTTGATGGGATGAGGATAAAACGGGTGGGCGGAGATCTGTGTTGAACATATAGGTGTTGGGCTGACTGGCCTGTTTCTGTGGTATAGATGCTATGTCATATTAGCCAAATGTTAAAACATCTTTGTTACTTAGACAACACAGGTAATATAAGAACATAGGTAGGAGATGGCCTCTAGGTCCCTTGAGTCTGTTCTACATTCAATAAGATCATGCCTCAATGTCACCTTTACGTAACTCTTTTCACAACCAAAATTCAATCTTGGAATGTAACCTAACACTGTGAGGATTCTGAGAATAGATTCCCTTCTCCATTTCTGTGCATAGACTACAAAAAGCGAGATTCTCAAGGTTGTATTGGGGGGAGGAAGTGAGGTGTGCACGCTCTTGCTGCCGTACCCATTTAGAAAGGATGCCTCAGTGCAGTATTGAAAGACTGTTGGCTTCACCAAGAATTGCCCGGGAATGATGGCACTGTGGTAATGTGGCTGTGCTCAGGATGTAGAAACCTGGACAAAAGCGCTGCAGATGTTGGTTCTATTCCAATCATGGCAGTTGGTGGAATTAACAGTACAATCTCAGTAATGATGAGCGTACAACTATTAGGATTGTCATCAAACTCTATCTGGTTTACTGATGTCCTTCATGGAGGAAATTCCTTCATCCTTGCCCTAGACTGGCTTCCATAGCCACAGCAGGATGTGGTCGACTGCACTTGGAAACAGAGCATGTGTTGAAGGATTGTCAGCAGGGAGTTTGAAATAAGGGAGAACAGATGGTCTCTGCTTCTTGTCTCAGGCTCCCCACATGTAGTCTTGAAGGTTGACATTAGCAGCTGCTCAGGAGACACCCGACCAGCCATTGGGAAGAAGAACACGGATGAGCAGAAAACTCAACATGATCTGTTATCCTCACCTCTCAGATGGTGCAGGACAGAAGTCATTCTTCTGCTCACTGTTTGTGTACAACTGAGTGGTCATGGATGTCGCAAAACCAATCCACTCTCTGTGCATCCAAACGTTTTAAGCTCCATCCACCAGTAGCAGCAATGTGTGGCATTTACAGGATGCCCTGCAGCAACTCACCAGGAATCCTGACAGCACTGTCCAAATCTACAAACTCCAATGACTGAAAAATCCAGGTCAGTAGGAGTGTCAGTACAACAGATTGTCATTCACTTCTACGTAGCACAGTGTCTCAGGTTGGACAAATGTCACTGTTCCTTCAGAGTTACTGGATCAAAATCTGGGAACTCCTTCCATAACAGGATTAGGTTGATAGGACTACCCCATACGAGTGCTGTGTGGTTACTCCCCTAACAACACTGTGGGATTATTCCCCCAACAGCACTGTGATTAACCCCCCTTTAACAGCGCTATGGGATTATCCCACCTAACAGCACTGTGTGATTGCCTCCCAACCTCAACCACACTGTGTCCTTACTTTCCTAACAGCACTCTGGGATTACCCCCACAAGCACTCTGGAATTACCCACTAACAGCGCTCTGGGATGACCAACACCACAGGTGCATCAGGTGTTCAAGATAGCTCAGCATTACCTTCTCACTCAACATTAAATGCCAGTTATTCCAAGAATAAATCAGAATAACATCCAACCTCCTTAAAGGGTGAGATTGTCCCTAGTGTTGCTGCTGAAAATTGTTGAAACATCAGTTCTGAAACCATGTCCCATCCTCAGCATCAGACTCTCTCTGTCCTCAGTCCATGTGGTTTCTTGGCTGTTTGAGCTGACCTACAGTACTGAGCTAAAAACCAAAAGAACTGCAGATGCTGTAAATCAGGAACAAAAACAAAGTTACTGGAAAAGCTCAGCAGGTCTGGCAGCATCTGTG
>NC_063366.1:16565905-16574089 GCF_021869965.1 Rhincodon typus
TTTGTTTTTGTACAGTATTGAGCTCTTCAGCATTCCATGTGACGAGACATCAAGACATTCAGCACCTGAGCCTGTTCTGCTGTTTAATTAGATGCCTCTGATCAAGTACCTCAACTCCATCATGCATCTTTCTGCCAAAACCCTGCGCTTTCCAAAGTATGGAATGTGCAAAGCGACATGGTTGTGTAGAGGATCATACAATCAGGAAGAAAGATATCATTCTCTGCAGTTATGATTGGGAGCCCAACCCTGTGTCAGGATTAAGGACAGGCGAGTAACTCACCTCCTGACTCCCATTGCCTGTTCAACAACTACAAGGCACAAGTCAGGACTGTGATGGAATACTCCCCTCTTACTGGGAAGAGTGTAGCTGCATGAACTCAAAAAGCTTGACACCATCTTGGACAAAGCAGCCCGTTTGATTGGCATCCCATTAACAAACATACAGTCCCTCTACCACTGATACTCAGTGGCAGCTGTGTAGATCATTTACAAGATGCACTGCAGAAATTCACCAAGGCTCCTTAGGCAGTACCTTCCAAATCTGTGACATCTACCATCTAGAAGGACAAGGGTAGCAGATACATGGGGACATCGCCATCTGCAAGTACTGCTCCAAACTGCACACCATCCTGACTTAGAAATACATCACTATTCCTTCAGTGTCGCTGAGTGAAAATCCTGGAACACCCTTCCTAAAGGCACTGTGGGTGTATTTACAAGCCAAGGACTGCAGCAGTACAAGAAGACAACGGAGCACTATCTTCCAAGAAGCAATTGAGGATGGGCAAAACGTGCTGGCTAAGCCAGTGACACCTTCACATAGAGTCATACAGCGTGGAAATAGACCCTTTGGTCCAACCAGTCTATGCCAACCAGAATCCCGAACAAAACTCGTTCTGCCTGCCTGTGCTTGGCCCATTATCTGTCCAAACATTTTTTTAATTCATGTACTTATCTAAATGTCTTTTAAACATTGTAACTGCATCCGCATCCACCACTTCCTCTGGAGTTTATTCCACACACAAACCACTCTGTGTAAAAAATTATTCTCCTCTCACCTTAAAAATAAAAGCTTGATTGAGTTTTTAAGGAAGTAATCAAGAAGATGAATGAGGGCAGAGCTGTAGACATTGTTTTCTTGGATTTTAGTAAAGCCTTTGACAAGATTCTGTATCGTAGACTAACTAGTAAAGTTAGATCACATAGGATTCAGGGTGAGTTTTTTGCTAATTGGATACAAAATTGGCTTAATGGCAGGAGACAGCAAGTGATGGTGGAGGGTTCTTTTTTGGATTGGAGGCCTGTGATGAGTGGTGTTCCACAGAGATCGTTGCTGGACGCTCTAGTCTTGAAATCCCCCACCCTACGGAAAAGACATTTGCTATTCACTTTATCTACACTGCTCATTATTTTACAAACCCTTATAAAGTCACTTCTCAACCTCCCATGCTCCAATGAAAAAAGTCCCATTATGTACCCTGCCCTTATAACGCAAATTGTCCATTCCTGGCAACATCCTGGTAAATGTCTTCTGAACCCTGTCCAGCTTAATAATATCCTTTCTATAACAGGGAGACCAGAACTGGACACAGTACTCCAGAAAAAGCCTCACCAACGTCCTATACAATATCAACATAACATGCCAACTCCTATACTCAAAGGTCTAAGCAATGACGGCATGCATGCTAACCACCCACGCTATCTATATGTAACGCAAACTTCAAAGCATTACGTATATGAACCCCTGGGTCTCTCTGTTCTACAAAATTACACAAGGCCTTTTAATTGTATTGTTATTGCCTTTGTTTGTTTTACCAAAATGCAATACTTAACATTTATCCAAATTAAACTCTAATTGCTGCTCTTCAACCATTGACCTAATTGATCAAGACCTCTATGTAATCTGAGATAACCTTCTTCATTGTCCACTATATCACCAATTTTGGTAATCTGCAAACTTACTAACTATGCCTTCTATATTCTCATCTAAATAATTTATATAAATGACAAGCAAAAGTGGACCCAGTACCGATCTCTGTGAAACACTGCTGGTCACAGGTTTCCAGTCCATAAAATAACCCTCCACCATCATTTGCTGTCTCTTGCCATTAATTTTGTATCCAGTTGGCATGCTCATGCTGAATCCCATGTGATCTAACTTTACTAATTAGTCAACCATACAGAATTTTGTCAAAGGTTTTGCTAAAGTCCAAGAAAACACTGTCTCTGCTCTGCCTTCATCAATCTTCTTGGTTACTTCATCAAAAACTCAATCAAGTTTGTGAGACACAATTTCTTTTGCACAAAACCATGTTGACTATCACCAATCATTCCTTGCCTTTCCAAATCCATATGGATCCTATCTTTAAGAATCACTTTGAACAACTTATCCACCACTGAAATCAGACTCACAGGTCTATAGTTCCCAGACTTCTTCGTTCCCTTCTTAAACAAAGGCACACATTAGCCATTCTCCAGTCATTTGGCATATCACCTGTATTTGTAGATGATACAATTATTTCTGCAAGGAGCCCGGCAACTTACATCCTAACTTCTCACAAAGTCCTGGGATACACTAGATCAGGTCCCAGAGATTCATCCACCTTTATATTTTCTAAGACCTCCAGCACTTCCTCTTCTGTAATGCGAACTGTTTTCAAAACATCAATATTTATTTCCCCGAGTCCTCTAGCCTCCATTTCTTTTTCCACAGTAAAACTAGCATGAAATATTCATTTAATATCTCTCACATCTCCCGAAGTTCAACACAAGAATGACCTCGTTGATCTTTAAGGGGCCGTACTCTCCCTCTAGTTCCTCTCTTGCTCTTAATGTACTTGTAGAATCTCTTAGGATTATCCTTATCGTTATTTGCCAAGGCTACCTCATATACTATCTTTGCTTTCCTGATCTCCCTCTTAAGAATGCCTCTACGCTCTTTACACTGTTCAAGAGATTCATTTGAACCTAATTGTTTATATCTAATATATGATTCTTATTTTATTCTTGACTAGAACCTCAATATCTTTATTCATCCATTGTTCTCTAATCCTACCAGCTTTACTTTTCACTGTAACAGGAACATAATGACTCTGAACTCTTATTATCACACATCTGAAAACCTCCCACTTATCAGACGTCCCTTTACCTCTGAACAGTCTACTCCAATCAATTTTTGAAAATTCTTGTCTCATACCATTAAAGTTTTCCTTGCTCCAATTAAAAACTTTAATTTTTATGGAAGGCTTACCCTTTTCCATAACTATTTTCAAACAAATATAATTATGATCATTAGACCCAAAATGTTCCCCTGCTATCATTTCAATCACTTGTCCTGTCTACTACTCAACAGAAGGTCAAGTTTTGCTCTGTCTCTAGTAAGAACATTTACATACTGATAAAGAAAAATTTTTTTAACACATTTAACAAATTCTTCATTATGGTAATCCCAGTCAATGTTTGAAAAATTAAAATCACCTACTTATTACAACCTTATTATTCTTACATATATCTGAGATCTCTCTACATATTTGTTGCTCAATTTCTGTTTGACTATTGTGTGGTTTATAGTACAATTCCATCAAGATGATAATTCCTTTTATATTTTTAATTTCGACACATATATTTTCAATGGATGATTTTTCAGAAATATCTTCTCTAGTTACAACAGAAATGTTTTCCTCAATCAAAAACACTACCTCCCCTCCTCTTTTTCTATCCTTCCTGTAGCATCTGAAACTTGGAAAAAATCAAAAAATATTTGTTATCATTACCTAATGAACATGGACACTCAAGTGTCTTTGCAGGTCAATGTTTCCCAATCTCTTAGCATTTCAGAAATTCTTCACATTTCTGTTTCCCCTACCAAGTGGTTAACTTCACACTTTACCACAATGTAGGCCCCCCCCGCCCTCTCTATCACATTTTTTGTCCACTTGTTTAGCCTGTCATTTGCAATTTGGTGTCAGACCCAACTTGATCCAGCCTTATGGAGAATGACAGCTTCACTCCCTATGTGAACAGGATCGGTGGCCTGGAGTGACAGAACTGAGCTGACCTCTTTTTCTCTCTCTTTCTGGGTTCCCTCTCCACCTATCCGCTCACTCGTTCCCCACCCCCCTCAATCCCTCATCATCAGATAAATACCTAGCTGCATCTTGTTTTGAAGTCAACTCAAAACATTACCTATGTTTTCTGTCCACAAGTGCTGCCAGACCTGTTTAGTTTCTCCAGCAATTTCTGTTTTCATTTGATTTAGTAGAAATTCATATTCAAAGATGTGGTTAATTCTGAAACAAAAGTCTAAAACAAATTTAAACAACAAAGCCAATTGCAGAGGTATGAGGGGCCAGTTGGCAGAAGTTGATTGTGAAATTAGATAAAAGATACAATGCTTGGAAATAACTGACCAATCCCAATACATATTCCCTTCAGGAATTGGTATAGTCACAGTTAACTGGAGGCTGATAGAATCATATAGTGCAGAGGAAACCTTCAGCCCATCAAATTTGTACTGCCAAAAAAAGCTAAGAACAGTATTAGATTAAAACATGAAAACTTACAATGGTGCTAAAATATGTAATTATCTTGAGGATTGGAAGGGCTTTAGAACCAGCAAAGCATGACTTAAGAAATTGATAAAGAGAGAGAAAATAGGTTCTGAGAGTAAAGCAGCAATATTAGCTAATTCATATTATTATTTTTTTCTAAATGACAATAGTTTGGGAAAGAGGAGGGTGCAATGAGACTTGGGATCCCTTATACACTTGACACTGAAAGTAATGCAGCCTTAAACATTTCAGTGCTGGACCATCCATTGCCCTCTGGGATATAGAATTTCAAAGATTAACAACCCTTTGAGTGAAGAACATTCTCCTCATCTCAGTCCTGAATGATCAGTCTCTTACTCTGAGATTGTGCCCTCTTGTTCTAGATTCCCCAGTCAAGGGGAAACAACCTCTCAGTCTTGACCCTGTCAGGCCATTTCATAACCTTGTATGTCTCAAAGAGATCACCCTCTCATTCTTCTAAAGCACAGAGGACACCAGTGGAGAGAGGGAAAGAACTGTGTCCCACTTCAGCAGAGTCAAAGAGAAACCCACTGACCAAGAGACTGGGTGTGAGGCAGAATTAAACAAGGCAGAATGGGGAGGGTGTGGATAGGATGGGTCAGGTTTTTATCTCAGGAGCAAGGGTGAGCCTGGTAAAGGGTAAACCCCCAGACTGAATTCACCGTCAATCATTTCAGTAAAGAAAAGCACTGAAGTGTGAATTTGATGAAGGACTCTATGGAAGAGAACAAACAGCAAAATATAACAACATAGATTGCATATTTTTCTTGGGCCACTTCTGAATCAGGTCTTGATTTCCATGTAATGCACCAATTAAAATGTTTGCTGCTTGCAGCTCCTAATTCTTAATGCAGTTCAGAATCAGTGGCCTCTCCTTTCCTGGCCCTTTACAATAGTACAGGATGGTTGCCGTGTGTTAGCTGGGAATCATAAAGCACGCAGGGAGAAACACTTGATCATTAATTGTCTGACAACCCGTTATTATCAGGGCACTTAAAACCCACAGTTTTGATCCAGTCTGTCCTGAAAGGATGATGTAACATATTGTTACTCCCAACCTTAAACACAGCCTGTCCCAGTTTCATCTGACTGTATTCCTTTCTCCTCCCCATCACCCGCTGCAAGGACGATGGGATGCAGTCACACGCCTGGTCGTGACAAGGGAGGAGAGGCGGTCGTTTCGCAAAGAAGAAACCACCAATGTGTTTGTTGGTTCCTGTTGGAATGAGTGAGGGGAAAGGAAGGCATCATTCCTACTGTCAGCACTTCATCCATATTAGTGCCAGCCTTAGATTAGTGGGTAAATCGAAGAATTTCACTTCAAGTCAGATTTCAGCCCATAATATAATCTGGAGCATTGCTGAGGCAGTGCAACACTAATGGAATATTGTTTTTATTTTTGAATGAAACATTAAAGAGTTACCTGACCTCTGAGATGGGCATAAGTGATGCCATGGCACTGTCTGTGGAGCAACATGGGAATTCACACAGGAATATTTATCACACCAGCAAATTCATTCCAATGCTGTTTGCTGCTGCATTTGCTGCATTACAATAATTAACGACAAAGTTCCTTCATTGGGTATAAAGAGAATTGAGACAGCTTGAGGTTGTGAAAGGCACTAAATCAGTGCAAGACTTTCATTTGCTAAATCGATATAATTGACAAAGGATGCAAATTGATCAGAAAAAAAATGTTTCGAACAATGACCAGTTAGAGTCTGGAATGTGCTGCCTGAAAGTGTGGTGGAGTTAGTTTCAATTAAGGCAGTCAAGTGGGAGTTAGATTGCTTTCTAGAAATGAATGGCTTTGGGGAAAAGGAAGAAGAATGACATGGAGTGAATTGCTTGCTCAGAGAATTTGTGAGGACTCGAAGCTGAGTCACCTCTGCGCCCAACGATTCTGTGATCTTGGTGTTCTGAAGAATGGTCATTGGACCCGAAACGTTGACTCTGCTTTGTCTCCACAGTTGCTGCCATACCTGCTGACTTTCTCCTGTTATATCTGTGGCAGTGGTCCTGAGATAAGGGGTCCCACGGTGGAGGGGGTGGAGGATGATGGGAAGATGCAGGAGTATCCTCAGCTCCCTTTTCAGATATCTATTATCTGATAAATCTCAGTATGGTTTGCAAATTGTATTATGATCCCAATGCTTAATGCAGTCATATCAAATCAAATTGCACCCGGGCAATTATGATGATATAACTGTTTCGCACAATCTTTCAGATTGAGAATTTGACACATGGGTGGGGAATGAAACTGGTAGAATGATAATAGTGAACGGATATGTAATGTGATGTAGTGGCAAATATGGAGAGTGTGTTTAGATAGATTCATCGTAAAGATGGATTACATAGCTTGATACTTGATATGGAAGGCTCATTCTTAGACAGCAGCAGGTAACACACGACTGACTTCTGTGATTAAATGTCATTCTCACGCATGAGGACTTCCAACTTATTCACTGCTTTGCCAGCATATCTAATATATCAGGAGTCTAAAATACTGACCATTCATTAAAACCTGACTGTCTGCTTCAAATTGACAGTTTTAGTGTGGAGCTAATATTTATTGACCCTATTCAATTATCCCTGAGTAGTGAGTAATGATACAATAGTAAACAGAGAGCTTTAATCTGTATCTAACACAGACTAGTCACAAAGTCTGTCACCAGAACACAGTCCATCAAAATAATAGTCCGTCCATCATTACAACATTATATCCACCATTACAACATACTATGCATTACCATAACTAATAGTCCATCATCACAACACACAGCCTGTCACCTCAATTCAACCCATCATCACAAATCAGTGTGTCACCATGACTAACAAACAATCTGACACCACAACACATGGTCTATTATTACAAGACACAGTCCATCATTACAACACTGACAGTGTGTTTTGGTGATGGACTGTGTTGTGATGGATTGTGTATTGTGGTGTTTGTTGTGATGTTGGTCTAGCATTACAACAACTAGTCGATCAACACACCATAACAAAAAAATGAAGTTTATGACCAAAAAACACAGTACAACATCACAACAGCCTGTCAATTACAACAAGTAGTCCATCACCAGAACACACAGTCCATCATCACCACACCCCACAGTCCATTACCCACAACATACAGACTATTATCACAAAACACAGATCATGACTACAAGGCACAGTCCATCACCACAACACATAGGCCATCATCACAAAATACAGATCATGACCACAAGACACAGTCCATCATCATAGCGCACAGTTGAACATCCCAATGCACAGACCATCATCACAAACCACAGTCCATCCACAAAACACAGTCCTTCATCACAACACTCATAAACACCACAACACAGCACACCATTGCAAAATACAGTCCATGACCAAAGCAAACAGTGTGAAATCATAACATACAGTTTGTCATCACAACGCAAAGCCCAATATCATAACGCATTCCATTTTCAAAACACAGTCCATCATCAGAAAAGAATCCAGATTGACAACACACAGTCAAAGATCATAACCCACAGACCACCTTGACAACACACAATTATCGCAACACAGAATCCAACATCACAACACAGAGTCCAACATCACAACACAGAATCAACAT
>NC_063366.1:16574099-16574598 GCF_021869965.1 Rhincodon typus
TCCAACATCACAACACAGAGTCCAACATCACAACATGGATAAGCATCTCAACACACAGTCAACAATCAATTCACACATTCTGTCATTACAACACACACTCCGTTACCACAAAACACATTCCACAACACAGAGTTGATCATGACAACACATGTTTCACTGCCACAGCACAAAGTCCTTCGTCACAAGTTACAGTTTCTTGCCACATGATGCAGTCTGTTAGCACAACACACAGTGCAACAGCAGAACATGCAGACCATCAAGATAATCCAGGGCCATTATCATAACACACTTCATCAACACAGAACAACTATAAGAACACAGCACATTATTATAACACAGGCTATTATCATATAACACAGGCAATTTATCATATCACACAGTCCGTAATATCACACAGTCCGTAATATCACACAGTCCGTAATATCACACAGTCCGTAATATCACACAGACCGTAATATCACACAGACCGTAATATCACACAGACCGTAATATCACACAG
>NC_063366.1:16574608-16663028 GCF_021869965.1 Rhincodon typus
TAATATCACACAGACCGTAATATCACACAGACCGTAATATCACACAGTCCGTAATAACACACAGTCCGTAATAACACACAGTCCGTAATATCACACAGTCCGTAATATCACACAGACCGTAATATCACACAGTCCATAATATCACACAGTCCATAATAACACACAGACCATAATATCACACAGTCCATAATATCACACAGACCATAATGTCACACAGTCCATAATATCACACAGACCATAATATCACACAGTCCATCACTACACCTCACAGTTCATCATGTGAACATAAAATTTCATCATCAAAGACACAGTTCATCAACACAACACATTCAAACATGACAACATACAGGATATGGACACAACAAAGCCCACTACAACAATATATAATCCATTTTCATACACAATCTGTCAACGCAAAGACCAGTATATTATCAAAACACACAGTCTATCACATCACACAATCCATCATCACAAACAGTCCATCATCACAACACACATTCTACATAGAACATTGAACAGTACAGGCCCTTCAGCCCACGATGGTGTGCCGTTCAGGGTAGATCAATCTACCCTGCATACCCTACATTTTACTATCCTCCATGTGCCTATCCAAGAGTCGCTTAAAAGTCTATAAAGTATCTGACTCCACTACCACTGCTGGCATTACATTCCACATGCCCACCACTCTTTGTGTAAAGAACCTACCTCTGACATCTCCCCTATACCTTCCTTCAATCACCTTAAAATTATGGCCCTGCAAAAAAGTCTCTGACTATCCACTCTTTCTATGCCTCTCATCATCTTGTACATGACTATGAAGTCACCTCTTATCCTTTTTCGCTCCTAAGAAAAAAGTTCTAGCTCCCTCAACCTTTCCTCATAAGACCTGCCCTCCAGTCCCAGGCAGCATCCTGGTAAATCTCCTTTGCACCCTCTTTAAAGCTTCCACAGCTTTCCTATAATGAGGTGACCAGAACTGGACACAATATTCCAAGTGTGGTCTGACCAGAGGTTTATACAGCTGCAGCATAACCTCGCGGATCTTAAACTCAATTCCCCTGCCAATGAAAGCCAACACACCATACGCCTTCTTTACAACCCTATCAACTTGGGTAGCAACTTTGAGGGATCTATGGACGTGGACCCCAAGATCCCTCTGTTCCTCCGCACTGCCGAGAATCCTGCTATTAACCCTATATTCTGCATTCAAATTCAACTTTCTGAAAAGAATCACTTCACACTTTTCTGGGTTGAATTCCATCTGCCACTTATTTGCTCAGCTCTGCATCCTGTCAATGTCCCATTGCAGCCTACAACAGCCCTCCATGCTGTCCACAACTCCACCAACCTTCGTGTCATCGTCAAACTTACTAACCCACCCTTCCACTTCCTCATCCAAGTCATTTATAAAGATCACAAAGAGCAAACGTCCCAGAACAGATCCCTGCGGAATACCACTGGTCACCGAGCTCCAGGCTGAATACTTTCCACCTACTACCACTCTCTGTCTTCTATTGGACAGCCAGTTTTGTATCCAGACAGCCAAATTTCCCTGAATCCCATGCCTCCTTACTTTCTGAATGAGCCTACCATGTGGAACCTTATCAAATGCCTTGCTAAAATCCATACACAACACCACATCCACTGCCCTGCCTTCATCAACGTGTTTTGTCAAATCCTCAAAGAATTCAATAAGGCTGGTGAGGCATAACCTGCCCCTCACAAAACCATGCTGACTATTTCTAATCAAACTGTGCTTTTCAAAATAATCATCAATACCATCTCTCAGAATCCTCTCCAATAATTTGCCCACCCAAGAAGTAAGACTGACTGGTCTGTAATTCCCAGGATTATCCCTATTCCCTTTCTTGAACAAGGGAATGACATTTGCCACCCTCCAATCATCTGGTACTACTCCAGTGGACAGTGAGGGCGCAAAGATCATTGCCAAAGGGGCAGCAATCTCTTCCCTCACTTCCCGTAGTAACCTTGGGTATATACCGTCTGGCCCAGGGGACTTATCTATCCTCATGTTTTTCAAAATTTCTCACACATCCTCCTTCCTAACATCAACCTGTTCGAGTATATCTGCCTGTTTCATGAAGTCCTCACAAACGTCAAGGTCCCTCTCACTGGTGAATACTGAAGCAAAGTATTCATTAAGGACCTCCCCTACCTCCTCTGACTCTGCGTACAAGTTCCCTCCACTATCCCTGATTGGCCCTACCCTCACTCTGGCCATCCTCTTGTTGCTCACATAAGCTTATGTGGGGTTTTCCTTGATCCTACCCGCCAAGGTTTTCCCATACCACCTTCTAGCTCTCCTAAGTCCATTCTTCAGTTCCTTCCTGTCTACCTTGTAGACTTCTAGAGCCCTGTACAATTCTTGTTTCCTCAACTTTAAGTAAGCTTCCTTCTTCCTCTTGACTAGGTGTTCCACATGTCTTGTCATCCAAGGTTCCTTCACCTTACCATCCTTTCCTTGCCTCAGTGGGACAAACTTATCCAGTACTTGTAGCAACTGCTCCCGAAACAACCTCCACGTTTCTGTCGTGCATTTAACTGAGAACATCTGATCCCAATTGGAGGTCCGTAGTTCTTGCCTAATAGCATTGTAATTCCCCCTCCCACAATTAAATACTTTCCCATACCGTCTGCTCCTATCCGTCTCCATGACTATAGTAAAGGTCAGGGAGTTGTGATCACAATCACCGAAATACTCTCCCACTGAGAGATCTGACACCTGGCCTGGTTCGTTGCCAAGCACCAAATCCAATATGGCCTCCCCTCTAGTCGGCTTATCTACGTATTGACTCAGCAATCCTTCCTGGACACACCTGACAAAATCTGCTCTATGCAAACTATTTGCACTTAGGAAGTTCCAGTCTAGTTGAAGTCACTCATGACAACAACCCTATTACTTCAGCATCTTTCCAAAATCTGTCTCCCAATCTGTTCCCCAGTGTCTCTGTTGCTATGGGGTCTATAGAAAAATCCTAATAAAGTGACTGCTCCTTTCCTGTTTCTGACTTCCACCCATACTGACTCAGTGGACAAACCCTCCTCCACGACCTCCCTTTCTGCAGCTGTGATACCATCCCTGATTAGCAATGTCACTCCGCCACCTCCTTTACCTCCCTCCCTATTTCTTTTGAAACATCTATACCCCGGAACATCCAACAACCATTCCTGCCCCTGCATTATCCGAGTCTCAACATTCTATCATCACAATGACAACTCAAAGTCCAACATCACCATACAGAGTCCATCATCAAAGCACACTGTTCACCATCACAACAACACACGGTTCATTACCACAACATACAGTCAATCGTTATAACACACAGTCCATTGCCACAACACATGGTTGTTAAAAATGTACCTGTTTATTTTTCTGTGTTTTCAAATCATGAAGTGAAATGGAAAAAGAACCGTTCTAAACAAAACAAGGATTGTTGCGAATGGTCCAGAGGTAAATAAGCTAGCAAAGGCAGCTCACAGTGAAGATGAAGGAATTCTGGAGTATTTATTTTATTGAAAGCAGAGTTCTGATGAGGAAGAAGAGATCTCCTCACAGATCTGCAAACAAAGAATGGATGTTTGCTTATCAAATAGTGGTAGTGCCACATATTCTAAGGAGATATTGCGAGTAGCATATGAAACTCCGATGGCAGAGTATATGGGAATTTGGAAAATCAATAAATAAGTAGATGGCCAAGATTTCATACAGATGTGCAGTTCTCTTAAACATGTCATATACGTCAGACAGTAAGAAAACCTTAACATGTAATTAGACCAGACCCTTGATACCCACGCTATTTTTTAAAGAACCATTTAGTTGGGTGTTAGTAGATTGTGTTGGGCTATTACTGAAGATGAAAGCAGTACATCATTATATCCTTATAATGAATGATATGTCAACCTAATTCCCAGAATCTATTCCTTTAATGATGATTACAACTTGGGTAGAAATGGAAAAGTTAACTCAATTGTTTTTCCTCAATAAGGACGACCAATTGTGGTACAATCTGACCCAGGAAGACATTAGATTTGGGTATACAGTAATTTAAGTCAATTGTGTAACATACACAAACATAGGGAGCTTTGAAAAGATGCCTTCAGACTCTCAAAAACATGACTCAGGCATACTTTCACAAAAACCCACAGTATATCCTAAATTAGTGGATAGTGGTTCGGTTGGTGAGGGAGACAATGAGGTGATTGCACACTATCTCCAGGACACTATGATCTGTGATGGAGGTACCACCCCCAAGCAACATGGGCAGGTGAAAGGGAACAAGAAGGTGGAGCAGGTTGACAAAAAGGCTGCTTTAAGTTGCACACTGGAATTACTGTACGAGCAGTTAGAGACCTCTGTTGAAACCCATAGTCGCTTGTGAGCTTGGTAGAGTATTGAGTATTTATTGGACACAGAGAAGTACATTATAGAGACTGTAACACACATTAAAAATCTTAACGATGTGAATGAGCTAAATCTGACTGACAATCCAGCCTGGAGAAATGACAAGGCACACACAAAAGGTAACAAGTATGAACACTTGCATGGTGCTGCTTTTCTGTCCTGCAGTTGGTTTGGAAATTAATGGTTGACAGAAATTTTGTTACCTCCACATCTGTGCCAGTGTCTTGTCGGGATGTGCTATATGAAAGGGAAAAAGACTGAAGATTACCATCAGTGTACAAAATCTTTCAAAGAAGATGGTGTGATTATACTGAATGGGAGTAAAGAAGAAATAGCAGATCTCCAAAGGAAAATGGAGGAAAGAAAATTCAAAGCCAAACTATTGAAGAAAACAAAGAAGTTGAAGGCAACAGAATCTGTATCAAAATCTGCACTTACTCAAGAAATTGCAGGGCTATTGACCCAGAAACCCAAAGAAAGCAAAGTAGCCACTGGCAAGATACTGAATGGATATTCGAGCATTTCGAACGCAGCAAATGCCCAGTCATTATCATCTTCCACATCCACTGCAACTAGGAAAGCTTGTAAACTTGCTTTTGGTGTCACTAAATGAGCTCTTACAGAAACTGGAGAGAAATCTGAGGCTTACAAATTCCCCTTCACATCCCATAGCTCAGCCAAGCACTTAAGGGAGGAAAAACCCAATTGGATCACACATACAGCTTACTATTCAATGAGAAGGCCAACATTACTTAAAAAAAATGAGTTTGGTTCATTTAAATTGATGTTAATGTTATGAGAATACACATCTATTAAAGTTGATTAGGGAGAAGTTCTTAAATCAAATGTTGCATTATATGTCCACATTTCTAAAAAGACTCAAACCAACATGGAAGGGAGCACAAGAGGACTTGAAAGTGTCACAGGCAAAAATGAAAAAAATGGGCAGATAAACATTCAGCAACAAGAATGTTTCAACAGGAGGTAAGTACTGGGACTGTTGACTTTGGAAGGTAAACCTCAAACAGAAATTCAGTGATCCATATAAAGTAGTTCGGCGTGTTAGTAAAGTGATTTCTCTGACAACAACACCTAATCATAGAAAAAAGAATTGGTTATGTTAGATAGACTTGTTGAAAAGATATTATTGTAGGGAAAAGGGTAAGGAAGAACAAGCATGACAATATGAGTGGAAGATAATAGCGACAATAAGAAGTAGGAGGAGACAGACAATTCTCAAAGTGAACCTCTTAGAGTTCAACTAGCTAATACAGAAATACTGGGATATTTACATAATATGTTCTCATATTTATAGAGAGGAGGATCTTGTAAGACTACTGAGGAAGTATAAGTTAATACACAGAGACATATCTCGATATACTACATTAGCGAGACATGGTGTGGATGTATGAGTGTTAGGACCAAAAAAACAACATCCTTATCAGTTGGGCCCAGAAAAACAAGTGCAAGTGGAAATAGAGATTCAGAACATCTAGAAAGCCACTTGATTGAACCTAGTCAAAGCAGCTGGATGTTCACCAATAGTGTTAGCTCCTTAACCAGATGGATCAACTAGATTCTGTACAGATTATAGAAAGGAAATACAGTCACAAAGACAGATTCATACCCGATTTCATAGTTAGAAGATTGTACTGGCAATGTCTCATTTCTTTTTAAGGGGTATTGGCAAGTTCCATTAACATCAAAGAAACATCCACCTTTGATTCACCAAATGTTATATGCTGTTGTGGGGGTATAGTCTCTCAGGGGAATGTAACAGCAGCTGGCTCTGCTGTACAACAGGATTGGGCAAGATCCAAACGAATGATAGTGGTAGGAGACTCGCTAGTTAGGGGCAGATGTTTCTGTAGGCACGTTCAAGACTCCAGGATGGTATGTTGCCTCTCTGGTGCTAATGTCAAGGAAGTCTCTGAGCAGTTGCACAAAATTCTTGATGGGGAGGGTGAGCAGCCAGAGGTTTTGTGCACCTTGATACTAATGACAGAGGTAGAAAGAGGGATGAGGTCCTGCAGAGTGAGTACTGGGAGTTTGGATAAAGGCTGAAAAGCAGAACCTCCAGGATAGTAATCTCTGGGTTACTACCAGCGGCATACGCTAGTGAGGCAAGGAACAGAAAGATAGGAGAGATGAATGAGTAGCTAAGGAGCTGGTGCAGGGGGCAGGGTTTCAGGTTCTTGGATCATTGGCACCTCTTCTGGGGCAGGGGTGACCTGCACAAGAGGGATGGGTTGCACCTAAACTGGAGGGGAACCAATATCCTTGCAGGAAGGTTTGCTGGTGCTACTCTGCAGGATTTAAATTAGAGTGACAGGGAGCAGGGAACCAGAGCAGCAGATCAGCAAGTGGAGGGATTGAGGGGAAGGTACATGTTACGACCAGTAAATCAGAAAGAAAGAACAGGCAGAGACAGGTAGTAGTACTAATGGCTGAAGTGTGTTTATTTCAATGCAACAGTATTATAAATAAGGCAGATGAGCTTAGAGCCTGGATCAGCACATGGGAATATATTGTTGTGGCCATTACAGAGTCTTAGTTAAAAGAGGGGCAGGACTGGCTGCTCGACATTCCAGAGTTTCGTTGTTTTAGACAAAATAGAGAGGAACGTAAAAGAGATGGAGGAATTGCATTACGAATCAGGGCAAATGTTACATCTGCACTCAGAGGATATACTGGAGGGCTCATCCACTGAGGCAATATGGGTACAGCTCAAAAATAAGATGGGTGCAATCACTCTGATAGTATTATACTATATTCCTCCCAATTGCCACCGAGACATTGAGGCAGATTATGGAAAGATGCGATAAAAACTCAGTTGTCATAGTGGGTGACTTTAATTTCCCCAACATTGAGTGTAACTCCCTTAGACCAAGAGGCTTAGACAGTGCAGACTTTGTTAAGTGCATCCAAGAGGGTTTCTTGAAACAGGATGTGGGTAGTCCAACTAGAGGAGGAACCGTACTGGACCTTGTATTGGCTAATGAGCCTGGCCAGGTGACTGACCTTTCAGTGGGACAGCATCTTGGAAACAGCGATCACAACTCCTTAAGTTTTAAGACTGCAATGAATAAAGATAAGTCAGGACCTTGTGGCAAGGTGCTAAATTAGGGAAGGACAAATTACATCTGTATTAGGCAGGAGCTAGGAAGTGTTAATTGGGAGGAGCTATCATCAGGCAAGTCCAGATTTGACGTGTGGGAATTGTTTAAAGACCTGTTGGTGAAAGTTCAGGACTGGCATGTTAAGGAGGAATGACAAAGATGGCAAGGTAAGGGGCCCTTGGATAACGAGGAGGTTGTGAATTTAGTCAAAAGGAAAAAAAAAGCATATGTAAGATTTAGGAAGCTAAAATGGGACAGGGCCCATGACAAATATAAAGAAAGCAGGAAAGAACTAAAGCAGGGAATTAGGAAAGCAAGATGGGGTCAGGAAATGATCTTGGCAAGTTGGGTTAAAGGGAATCCCATGGCATTCTATACGTACATTAAAAACAAGAGGATAGCTAGGGACAAGGTAGGACTACTCAAGGATAAAAGAGAGAACTCGTGCTTGGAGGCAGAGGATGTGGGTGAGATCCAAAATGAGTACTTTGCATCAGTATTCACCCAGGAGAAGGATAAGGAGGATAGTGAGATTTGTGTGGAGCATGCTAATATGCTATGCCATTTTGAGATCAAGAAAGAAGTGGTGTTAGGCCTCTCGAAGATAAAAGTGGATATGTCCCCAGGGCCCGATAGTATCTACACAGGTTATTGAGAGAGGCAAGAGAAGAGATTGCTGGGGCCTTGACCATTAGCCATTGGCGAGGTCCCGGAGGACTGGCGAGTAGCTAATGTTGTTTCTCCATTCAAGAAGGAAATGAGGATAATCCAGGAAATTATAGACTGGTGAGTGTCACATTGGTGATTGGAAAACTATTGGAAAAAATTCTTAGGGATAGGATTTACACACATTTGGAAAAGCATAGTCTAATTAAGGACAGTCAACATGGCTTTGTGCAGGGCAGGTCATGTCTTACTAACTTGATTGAATTTTTCAAAGAAGTGAAAAGGTGTTTAATGTGCGTAGAGTTGCGGATGTTATCTACATGGGTTTTAGTAAGGCTTTCAACAAGGTCCTTCATGGTAGGCTTATCCAGAAGATTAAGATGCATGGGATCCACGGTGACATGGATTCAGCATTGGCTTGCCTATAGAAAGCAGAAGGTAGTGGTGGCAAGGTGTTTTTCTGGCTGGAGGTCTGTAACTAGTGATGGTTTGCAGGGATCTGTGCTGGGATCTCTACAGTTTGTTATATAGATAGATGAGATGAAAATGTAGATGGTTGAGTTAGTAAGTTTGCAGACAACACAAAGATCAGTGGAGATGTGGATAGTGTAGAAGGTTGTAAAAGGATACAGCAGGATATAGATCAGTTGCAGACAAGGGCAGAGAAATGGCAGAAAGAGTTTAACCCAGGTAAGTGAGAGGTGCTGCACTTTGGGAGATCAAATGTTAAGGAAAAGTATACCGTTAATGGCAGGACCCTGAACAGTATTAATGTACTGAAGGATCTTGAAGTTCAAGTCCATAGCTCCTTGAAAGTGGCCACACAAGTAGATAGGGTGGTGAAAAAGGCATATGGCATGCTTGCCTTTATTGGTTGGGGAATTGAGTACAAGAGTCAGGAAGTCATGTTGCAGCTTTATAAGACTTTGGTTATACCACACTTGGAGAGTAGTGTTTAATTCTAGTCACCAAATTGAAGGAAGGATGTGGAGGCTTTGGAGAGGGTGCAGAAGAGATTAACCAGGATGCTGCCTGGATTAGAGGGTATGAGCTATAAGGAGAGCCTAGAAAAACTTGGGTTGTTTTTTCTGGAGCGGCTGAGGGTGAGGGGAGACTTGATAGAAGTCTATAAAATTACGAGATGCATAAATGAGGTTGACAGTCAGAACCTTTTTCCCAGAGTTGAAATGTCTAAAACTAGGGGGCATTCATTTAAGGTGACATAAGAGAAATTCAAAGGAGATGTGAGGGGCAAGTTTTTTACACAGAGAATGGTAGAAGCTGGAATGAGCTGGCAGGGGTGGTGATCGAGGCAGGCACAATAGTGGCTTTTAAGGGACTTTCAGATAAGCACATGAATGTGCAAGAATGGAGGAATATGGACCAAGGGCAGGCACAAGGGATTAGTTTAATTTGCACAACATCATGGGCTGAAGGGCCTGTTCCTGAGCTTTACTGTTCTATGTTCTATGTTTGAAATGTGCTATCCTAATGTTGTTTGATGCCAGTTGGGTTAAAGAATTGCCCAAGTAATTCCAAAGGTTTATGAATCAAGTTGTAATGAAGTTTAGTAACTGTGTACATTATTTAGATGATGTTGTGGTGTATAGTAACACATGATAAGAGCATGTGAGACAAGTTAAAGATCTGTTTAAGCAGTTACAGTTGGCTGGCTTAAAAATACATTTAGCCAAAAGTGAATTTGGAAAAGCAAGAGTAACTTACCTAGGACATATCGTCGGCCAAGGAGAAGTGTTGCCAAGGACAGCGAAGGTGAAGACTTTAATGGGAATCCCTGTTCCTAAAACTAAACAAGAAATGATGAGATTTTTAGGAATGTGTGGGTTTTACTGGAAATTTGTGCATAATTTCAGCACAATGGCTGTGCCTTTACCAAATTTGTTAAAGAGATAACTGCATGTGGTATAGTCAGCAGAATACCAGGCTGCCTTTGAGAAGGTGAAGACAACCTTAATAAATGAGCCACTGTTGGCTGCACATGATATTTCCAGACAATTCAAAACAGCAAGATGATGCAACGATGTGGAGGTAGGTGCAGTCTTGTGACAGTATGATCAGTTGGGAATAGAGAGGCCATGGGGTACCTCTCTAAGATTCTAAAACGGTATCAGAAGATGTACTTTACCATAGAAAACTATACTTTGGGATTATTCTTGACTCTTCAGTGCTTTCATGTCTATGTCCAACACAGTAACAAGTAAATGCTGAATTTATATTGATCATAATCCATTGGCCTTCATTGAAGTGTTTAATACTCTCAATGCAAGACTATTCAAATGAATCCATCTTTGTGACCATTTCATGTAAAAATGATTCACATTGCTGGAAAGGATAATGTAAAGATCAATGCATTGTCCCCTGTGTAAAATATTGGAATAAATTAAATGATTTGGAGTGCTAGAATTGTATAAGGTTGTATAAGTGTACAGATCAATAGATATAAGTCTTGTGCATTGTTGAGCACGTATTATATATTTTGTGGTGAAAAGCATTTTGAAAATAGTGTTCTACCTCATTAGGGTGGAGACATGTGAAGATTGTAATTGATTTTATTTTGTTGTATTTTTGATTGTGGACTGAAATGGGAAAAGGACTGTTTTAAAAACCAAATATTGTGGAAAGGATTTCTGCTCTTTTTAATAATACTCATTATAAATGTTATTTACACTGCTGTTTGTTCAAGCATTTGGGGAAGAACTGCAGATGGCCTACAGCTGGGGTACAAATGTAGATTCTGCTCGCATGAGGTAGCTAATTCATCTATGGAATTGTGACCAGTTTTCAATGACAAAAGGCCTTCTGCCTGACAACAGTTATGTGATTGGCTTTCAGGGAACTGAAGGGTGGGAATGTTTGGTCAGAAACCATTGGACTGCCAGAAAGAAGGTGCTGTGCTTCTCTGTGACAAAAAAATACTAGTTTATTACCCTGATTAGTTGCTGTAAGTTTTATCTTTTGGATGATTCAGAAACTTTGTAGTTGTGAACCAGTTGCTCTATGGCTCCTGGAAGAAAGCGCAAGTAACTGGAGAAGAAAAATAGATGAACAAGAAGTTTTGACAAGCCAAAAAGATTATTTCAGTCAACCCTATTGACAGAGTCCATTGAACCCCCTTCACAATCTTTCCCTCTACCCATAACACCAATGTGTTTTGTCTGTCTCTCTCTGTATGTCTCTGTAAGAACATTGTACAAGAGGTTTGGAGAATTCACAAGTAGAGTTACATGTTAATGATTCATAGGTATGTACTCGTAGCTGGAATCTATTTATTTATAACAAAAGTAATTCTTGATAAGTATAGAAAACTTTAAGGTTTTAGAGTAGATTTGTTGTGGAAGTTGTGGTTGGTTGGATCGCCGAGCTGGTTAGTTGATTCGCAGACGTTTCATTACCCTGCTGGGTAACATCATCAGTGCAGCCTCCATTGAAACGCTGTTGTGTTTTCCCACCTGTTATTTGAACTCTGGTGTCCATTGAGCTGGATTATCTCACTTTCGGTTTTCCTTCATAATAGAGCGTATACAGGGTCTAACTCTATGTGTTTATTGATGGCTTTCTTAGTGGAGAACCAGGCTTCTAGGAATTCCCGTACTTGTCTCTGCTTTGCCTGTCCCAGCATCCTGGTGTTGTCTGAATCGAATTGGTGGTTTTCCTTATCCATGTGGATGGAGATGAGTGAGTATTGGTCGTGTCTTTTTGTTGCCAGTTAATGTTCGTGTGCCCTTGTAGTTAATTTCCTTCATGTTTGTCCAATGTAATGTTTGTTGCAGTCTTCGCAGGGAATCTTGTATATGACATTGGTCCTGTCCATAGTGGGTAGTGGGTCTTTGGTCCAGGTGAGCAGTTGGCATAGGGGTGGGTTTGTGTGCTACTCTGATGCCCAGTGGTCTTAGGAGTCTTGTGGTCAGTTCAGATGTGTTCCTGATGTAAGGTAGCATGATGAGTGTGTCGGGGCGTGTGGTATCTTTTAGGTGTTGTACGTGTGATAGGCATCTTCTGACCCAATTTTTCGGGTATCCATTGTCTTTGAATACTTGGAAGAGCTACTTTTCTTCTTTATGGCGAAGTTCTGTGCTGCTGCAGTGTGTTGTTGCCCGTTTAAATAATGTTCTCACGCAACTTCATTTGTGTGTGTTAGGGTGGTTGCTGTTGAAATTCAGTACTTGGTCAGTTTGTGTGGCTTTCCTATGTACCTTTGTTAGGAATTCCGCATTGGTCCTGCGTTCCACCATGATGTCCAGGAATGGGAGCTGTTTGTTCTTCTCCTCTTCTCTGGTGAATCTGATCCCGGTGAGGGTGTTGTTTATTAGTTTGTGTGTCTCCTCTAGTTTGGTCCGTTTAATAATGACAAAGTTGTCATCCACGTAGTGTATCCATAGTTTTGTTTGGATTAGAGGAAGGGTCATGCTTTCAAGTCTCTGCATCACCGCTTCAGCTTTTAGTCCAGAGATAGGTGATCCCATGGGTGTCCCATTGATCTGTTCATATATTTGGCTGTTAAAGGTGAAGAGGGTGGTGAGGCATAGGTCCAGTAGCTTCAGCATGTTGTCTGTGGAGATGGTGTCACTAGGGTCTTGTTCTTGTTTTGGTAGTGTTGTCATTGTTTCTCTTGCTAGTGGTATGTCTATTGATGTGAATAGGGCAGTAACATCAAATGATACCATGGTCTCATCGTCATCTATCCTTATATCCTTGATGGAATTGAGGAACTTCTGGGCTGAGTGGATTGAGTGGGGTGACTTGCTGACGAGGTGCTTTAGTCTCCTTTCTAGCTCCTTGGCGAATCTATGTGATGGCATGCCTGGCAGGGAAACTATGGGTCTGAGGGAAAACACAACAGCCCTTCAACGGAGGCTGCACTGATGATGATATCCAGCAGGGTAATGAAATGCCTGCGGAACAACGAACCTGCTCAGCGAGCCAACCAACCACAATAGAAACCTTGTCTGTGCTTCTCGTAAAACTGGTTCTAAAGACAGGGAAATTGGGGAATTTTGCTTACTTTTATAAAATGTCTAACTTTGGTGACTACTCTGGTAACAGTAAGGCTTGAACACAGTTCATGGCAACACACATTCCACCATCAAACAAACAGTCCACAATTACAACAAACTGAATTATCATAGTACATTGTGAATCACAATAGACAGTCCACATTATGTTATACAGACCATGCCTAAACACACATTCCATCATCACAACACACAGTCCATCACAAGGACATGCAGTCTGCCTACAAAACACACAGTCACTCATCACAGCACACAATTCATCATGAGAACACAGTTCTTCACCAGCACAGTTCTTCACTACTATCTACCAGCAAAACACACTGTCATTAAAACACACAGTCCATCACCACCACACAGTCCATCATCATGCTACACAGTCTATCACAACACAAACTCTCATCATATCACATAGTCAATCATCAGAGCTCGCAGTCCAACAACACAGCATAGTCCATCATTTCAAAACAGTTGATCTACATAAAACACAGTCCCTCATTACTTCACACAGTCCCTTATCACAAGACAAAGACACTCATCTCAAGACTCAGATCCTCATTACAATTGACTAACACCACAATACTGACATCACAAACACAGTCCGCCATCACAAGACATAATCCGCCATCAAAGTGCGATCCCTCACCACAACAGACTGTCAATCACCACTCTGCTGTCTATTGCGAGGACACAGTCCATCACCACAATGCACACTTGGTCATCAATACAGTCAGTCAGCAAAACACACAGTCCATTATACGGTCACACAGTCCATCATCACAATACACACTCCATGATAAGGACACAGTTTGTCATCAGAAACACTGTCACTCATCAGAACATACAGTCAATCAACACAATCTATAACCATAACACAGTCCGTCGTCACAACACACAGGCCAACACCATAATACTGTCTGACATCAGAACACACAGAATTCCTCATCACAATACACAGTCCGCCATCACAATACAGTTCCATCACTACAATGTACATTTGGTTCTCGCAAAACAGTCCATCATAAAGTCACACACTCTGCCGTCAAAGAACACCATTCATCCTCAAAATGGACACTGCATTACCACAACACAATCCTTCATCCCAACCCACAGTCTGTCATCACAACCTGTGGAGTTCTGATGGCTTTTCCTTATCGTGTTCACTGCTGCTAGCTTTTCAGCTACCTGGGAACCAATTACATAGATGCTGGCAGGCAGAAGGCCTTTGTCATCAATAACTGGTCATTAGTCCACAGGCCAATCATTTATTTGTTGCTAGTTGAAACCTCCATTTGTGCACAGCCCTTTGCTCCAGCTAATCTGCAAACCATCTACTGCAGCTCGAAGCAACAACTGTATAAATAATGTGTGCAATGAGTTTCAGGTCAATTACCTTCAAAAACTGTGGTAATCCTTATCTTTTCTCATTTGAGCACATAATCAAAATATAGAAAAGTAAAAAGACACAGTCGTTTCACGCCTCTGCTCTGAAAAAAAACCCGCCAATACAAAAAATACATTTCATTACATGATAGCTTATACACAAAAGGCTAAATACTCTCTTCTTGTACAAGCTTATACAATTTACAGATTTAGATTTGATTTATTCAAAAATTTTACACTGGGGACTATGCATCTCCAATTACATTATATTTTGTGGCAATGAGAATAATTTTTACATTAAATAGTTACGAAAAAATCCACCATGTGAATCATCTAACATTCTAAGTTTTAAGCTTCTCAAATGAAGGCCAGTGGATTATCAATGTAAGTTAGGGGTTTTTGTTACAGTGTTGGACATAGACTTCAAAATGCTGAACAGCTAACATCAATCCTAAAGTCCCTTTCTACAGTAGAGTACTTCTTCTAATACTGGATTAATTTCTTAGAGAAGTACTCCACTGGCTTCACTGTTCCTAACTCAACATCCTTTAACAAGACCACACCGGCCCCCATGTCAGAAGCGTCAATTGCCTTTTTGAAAGGTCTGGCAAAGTTAGGGGCGACCGACACTGGCTCATTTATTAAGATTGCCTTCAGTTTCTCAAAGGCAGCCTGGTATTCTACTGACTGTATCATTTTTGCTTGTTTAAGCAACAGATTTCTTAAAGGCACAACTATTCAGCTAAAATTACACACAAATTTCTGGTAAAATCCACAGATTCCAAAAAACCTCATGATTTCACGTTTAGTTTTAGGAATGGGGAATTCCAACAGAGCCTCAATTTTATTGTCCTTGCTAACATCCTTGTCACACAATATGTTCTAAGTAAGATACTTTAGCTTTTCTAAATTAATTTTTGGCTAAATTTGTTAGTACACTAATTGTACTTACTGTAATTGCTTAAACAGGTTTTCCCATGTGTCACTATATCCTAGAACAGTGTCGAAATTAACCATATAACCATGAGCCTCAGCTATGACCTGATGCATAGGCTTCAGTAATGTGGCTGGGATATTCTTTACACAAATGGCTTTATTCAACATTGCTGTAACCTATTTTGTGTAAGAAAAACGGTTATCTATTTAATGTGATGTGAATGGAACTTTCCTGTACTTCTTCATCCATCAATTTTAGAAAGGAGTGAGGCACTGCCAACTCCTTCTATATAGTCTTCCAATCATGGAATTTCTTAACTACCCCAACTACAACTAGCCCAGATAAGTCACACTCCAATTGGACTTTGTACAGTGAAACTGGGATATACTTTTCACTTATCCCATTTACGAATTCTTTAACTTTCATTGAACTCTGTGGAGGATTCAAACTACATCCTTTTCCAGCAAAAGAGTTTCAGTAGCCCCAATATCCCCCAGAATAGTTATAGACTTGGATGCTTTCTTTGAAGAAATAGAGGTTATCTTCCCTTGAGGTAAAAACCCTTCATATCTCTTAGAAACCCTATTTACATCTTGACCACTCACAGCAGTAAGCCTGTAATAACTGCAGCAAGTCCCAAGGGTTTCCTTCTCAATATCCATAATTCTGAATAAATGTGTGCCCATCTTGTCACAGTGGTAATATCTTGGCTCATCTTTTTAACCTCCACCTCAGCATTTTCTCTTCTGATCTGAGGATGAGGCCTTAAGGCATTCTCAGCTATCCAGTTTTTTTTTACCATGGCTGTTCACCTTCTTTTGATTCTCTTTTTTAACACTTCCAAATTTATGAACGTGATCGAAAACAGATTTAGTTTTATTGATTAACTAATTATTGCTGTCTGTCTAGCATTTGCAACACTTTACCCTCAAGATGGGTTCTTATTATGAAGGGTTGAGAGTCTTGTCAAAATTATTTTGCTTAATCCTCTGGAATTCACTATGGGCTTTTATTCTTTCATTCTCAAGATGTGGGTGTTACTGGCTAGGACAGTGTTTATTGTCCATCCCTAGTTGTCCTTGAGAAAGTGATGGCAAGCTGTCTTCTTGAATTACTGCAGTCCATTTGCTGTTGGTACACCAACAATATTTTTAGGAGAGGAGTTCCAGGATTTTGTCTCGGCTGTTTCCTTAAATTCCAGAATCTTTGCCTATTTGTCTCAGGCACTTCATAACTTTTATGCAGTCAATGTAGTTTTCTTTACAGCATCACATCCTAAGAAGTCTCCTCTGCCAGTGAAACATAACATTTCTGCGCTTTAGCTATTAATTTATTCTGTGTGAGCAATATCAAGTCCTGTTTTGCCTAATTCATTTGTCTAGCCATTTTCTCAAAGCACATTAGGAATACATCCACATCCTATTCCTCAGAATTTGATAGGGACTGTGCAAACTTAAACGTTGCCTGTTTGACTTCAAATTTTGATTCAAATTCTCCCCAACAGAGCCTGCATCAGCATTTGATATCTTCTGTTTCTACTGAATCCTTTTGAAGTTGATATTCATATTCATTTGCTTTCTCTTGCAGTTTTAATTCTGGTTTTCTCATTTCTATTCATCTAATTCCATTTCCCCTTCTTAATCTTCAGCTACCCTTTCCTTATCTTTTACAGCTCTTTACTACCTGGAAACCAATCACATACTTCCGAGAGCTCTCAGAGTTCTGAAGAACGGCTGCTAGATTTGAAATATTAACCCTGTTTTCTCTTTACAGATGTGCTGAGTTTCTCCAGCAATTTCTGTTTTTGTTTATTTCAGATTTCCAGCAACCACAGTTCTTTGTTTTATTATACAAACATAAAGTTATTGGCAAGCTTTTATCATTGACAATTAGTCACTAATCGACAGACTAATCAGCTTTATGTTGCCAGCTGACTTCCCAAAATGTTACCAATTTATCTGCAAATGATCTAGTATTGCTTGAAGGAGCAGCTGTCAATCACCACAACACACAATCCGTCACACACAACGCAGTCCATCGCAGATAACATAGTCCATCACATGCGACAAAGTCCAACAGCAGGGCATAGTCTGTCACAGAGTCTGTCACAGTACACAAATCGTCATCACAACAGTCTGTCACAAGAATTCAGTCTATCACCACACCCACTCTATCATCACAACCTGAGTGTTGCCATGACAACACATTAATCATCGCAATGTAAAGTCCATTGTCGCAACACACACTCTATTGGCTACAAACTCAATCCATTTCCACAACAGTATTCCATCGGTGTGACATATAGTTCATTATCCCCAACATACAGTTTGCTTTCACAACACACAGTCTGTCACCGCAACCCACTGTCTGCCTTCACAACACGCACACTATTAACACAACGCACAAGATATCATCACAACAGATGATCCATCATAGGAACACACAGACTGTCACCACAATACACAGTCTGTCAGCACAATCATCAATCCATCACCACAATGCACATACCATTAACACAATGCACAGGGTATCATCACAACACACAATCCATCACCAGAACACACAGTCCATCATCACAGCGCACGGTTCTTCACAAAACACGGTCCGACATCACAACACCCAGTCTTATCACATGAACACACAGTCCTTCTCCACAGCACATTTTCATCTCTAACTGCACACAGTCCATCTCTAACAGCACACCGTTCATCTCTAATTGTGCACAGTCAGTGTTCACAAAACCCAATCCGTCATCGCAACACACATTCTATCATAATAACACATAATCTGACATAACAAAACAGTCTTTCACCACAGCTCACAGTCCATCTTCACAATACAAAGTCCATGACCACAGCACACATTCCATCACAACAACACAGACTGTCACAATCCATCAATTAAACCCACAGTCCCTCACCACAACCCATAGTCCATCATCCAAACTCATTGTCCGTCATCCAACCCACAGTCTGTCATCCCACCACACAGTCTGTCATTGTAACACATGGTCTGACACAATGCATGGACAATCACCACAACACAGTCCATTATCACAACATATTATCCACCATCGTATTACATAGACCCTCGTTACAACGATCAGCGTATCTTCATAGCACCGAGGGCACCATCGCAACACAAAATCTGTCACAAAAACACAGTCCATCATCATAATTTACAGCCCATTATCAAAACACAGTTTTTTACACAATCCAACGACACAACATACAGCCCATGTTGTGTCCATGCCACACAATCTGTCACTGCAATACACAGACCATCTCCACATTACTGGAGGTAGCATATTGGTATGGATACAGAATTGGTGCATGGGCAGGAAACAGCAAGTGGGGATAAAGGATTCTTTTTCACTTTGGTGACCTATGACCAGTGGGTTCCACAGGATCAGTGCTAGGATTACAACTGTTTACAATATATATTGTTGACTTGAAGGAAGGAAATGAATGTACTGTAGCCAAATTTGCAGATGACACAAAGTAGGTATAGAGGCAGGTTGTGAGATGGATACAAAACAGCGAGATTTTGACATGTTAAGTAAATAGGCAGAACATTGCGAAACATAGCAAAATGCAAAGTTGTTCATTTTGGAAGGGAGAAAAAATACAGAATATTATTTAAATGGAGAAAAACTGCAGAAAGTTAAAACACAAGGGGACTTGGAGGCACTTGTGCACAAAACACAGTGGGCTAGCTCATAGGCGCAGCAGGTAATCTGGAAGGCTAATGAAATGTTGGCCTTTCTTTCAAGAGGTTTGGTGTATAAGAGTAAGGAAGTCTTACTGCAACTGTACAAAGTAATGCTGACACCACATTTGGAGTATTGTGAACAGTTTTGGTCTCCTTATTCAAGGAAAGATATCATTTCATTGGAGGCAGTTCAGGGAAAGATCACTAGGATGATCCTGACATGGACAAATTGTCTTATGAGCAAAGGCTAACAGGTTGGGACTCTATTCACTGAAGTTTAGAATAAGAAGTGCCCTCAATGAAGCATACAGGATTCTTCAGGGGCTAGACATGGTAAATGCTGAATGTTTCCCATCATGGGAGAGACTAGCACCAGGTGGCACAGCCTCCGAATAAAGACGTGCTAATTTAAGGCTTAAATGAGATGGATTTTTTTCTCTTAGAGGGTTAAGAGTCTTTGGGACTCCTTGCCACAGACAGCTATGGGGGCAGAGTACTTGTGTATATTTAAGACTGAGATAGACAGTAGGGGAATCAAGGTTTACTGGGAAAAGACGGAAAACTGAATATGAGGAATGTCAGATTAGCCACAATCCTATTGAATAGTGGAGCAGGTTCAAGGAGCCAAATGGCCTAATCCTGTTCCCATTTCTTATGGTCTTAAAGCTCAGGTGTGTGGTAGCTCCAGGAGGAAGGTATCACAGTTGTAACGTTAAAGTTGGGATCCCAAATAACCAAGGCTTTAGGTACATGGACTCTGGTGTGAGTATCATACAAATGATGTTTTGGCAACAGTACCAAGTATGTGTTTACAGTACTGTACAAAAGCTGTTTTGTATCTTCTCAATTTATAAAGGAATGTTTTGAGGTTAATGGGATTACACTTTTACTTTGTGTTTAAAATCTTTGAAATTGTGTTATAAGTAGAAAAGTAGATGGGTTGGATTATGTTATTTAATCTTAACTAAATTTGCAATAAACTTCTGTTTTATTGATAAAGCAAAATCCGCAGCATTGTATGTTGATATTTCAGTGAAAGACTACTTTGTTAAAACCAAACCAAATAAAACTATGATGTATTAAGCCAGTTTCAATCTAGGATCTGACTTGTCTGGTAATCACAATAGCTGGGATCATAACAACTAAGGACTTTTGGCAGGATGTTTCAATCCACTGGATTTAAGGGGGATCTGTGTCTTTCTTATTAAAGTAACAGCTATGGAGTGGTAGTTCTGGGACATAACGTGTGTTATGGTGAGGCTTGTAGATAAAATTTGAAGATGGTTTTGGAGGTTGCTTAGACTTCTGTGGGAGTGAAAGTTATAACTCTGGTTTACAATCATTGAGTCATGCAGTATGGAAACAGGTCCTTTGGCCCAACTCATCCATGCCGATCAGGTTTCCTAAGTTGAACTAGTTCCATTTTCCTGCATTTGGCCTATATCCCTCTTAACCTTTCCTATCCGTGTGCTTTTTAAATGTTGTAATTGTACATGCCTTGACTCCTTCCACTGGCAGCTCATTCCATATATGCACTACCCTCTCTGTGAAAAAGTTGCCCCTCAGGTCCCTTTTAAATCTTTCCCCTCTCACCTTAAACCTATGCCCTTTAATTCTGGACTCCCTTACCCTTGGGGAAAGATATTGCCTATTCACCTTATTTATGCCCCTCATGATTTTGTAAACCTCTATAAGGAAACCTCAGGGTAGGCTCCAGGGAAAAAAGTCCCAGACTATTCAGCCTCTGCTTATAACTCAAACCTTCCAGTCTTGGTAACATCCTTGTAAATCTTTTTTGCATCTTTTCCAGTTTAATAATATCCTTCCTCTAGCAGGGCAACCAGAATTACATGCGGTACTCCAAATATGGCCTTAACAATGTCTTATACAGCCATAACGTGATGTCCCAACTACTGCACTCAGTGCTCTGACCGATGAAGGTAAGCAAGCTAAACACCTTCTTCACCACCTGACTACCAGTGACACCATTTCCAGGAATTAGGTACCTGTACCCCTCAGTCTCTCTGTTCGACAACACTCCCCAGAGTCCTGCCATTAACTGTGAAAATCCTGCCCTGATTTGTCTTACCAAAATGCAACACCTTGCATTTGTCTGAATTAAATTCCATCTGCCATTCCTTGGCTCACTGGCCCATTTGATCAAGATTCCATTGTACTCAGAGATAACCTTCTTCATTATCCACAATACCATCAATTTTCATGTCATCTGCAAAGTTACTAACCATGCTTCCTATATACTCATCCAAATTGTTTCTATAAATTATAAACGACAGTGGACCCATCACCAACTTTTGAGGCACACCGCTGGTCATAGGCGTCCAGTTTGAACAATAATCCTCTATCACCATTCTCTGACTCCTACTGTCAAGTCAGTTTTGTATCCCGTTGGCTAACTCTCCCTGGATCCCATGTGATCTCACCCTACTAACCAGTCTACCATGCGGAACCTTATCAAAGGCCTTGCTAAAGTTCACATAGACAATATTTACCACTGTTCCTTTATCTACCTTCTTAGTCATCTCTTCAAAAAACTTCACGAAACCATGTTGACTTTTCCTCATCAGTCCTTGCTTTTCAAAATGCAGGTAGACCCTGTCTCTCAGAATCCCTTTCATTAACCTACCCATCACTGATGTTAGGCTCACTGGTCTGTAGTTCCCCGGCCTTTCCTTGCAGCCTTTCTTAAATTGTTAATTGGCCACCCTCCAGTCTTTCCAGCCCCTCACTTGTAACTGTAAATGACACAAATATCTCTGCTAAAGGCTCAGCAATTTCTTCCCTAGCTTTTCACAATATCTGGGGATACACTTGATCAGGTCCTGGGGATTTATCTACCTTTATGCATTTTAAGAACTTCAGCATTTCCTCATCTGCAATGTGAACTCTTTTCGACATTACTATTTATTTCACCGAGTTCCTTAGCTTCCATGTCTTTCTCCACGGTAACTACCAATGAGAAATATTCATTTAGGATCTCACCCATCTCCGTGGCTCCACACGTAGACGGCCTTGCTGATCTTTAAAAGGCTCTCTCCCTAGTTACTCTTTTGCCCTTAATATACTTGTAGAATCTCTTTCGATTCTCCTTTACCCTATCTGCCAAAGCTATCTCATGTTCCCTTTTTGCCCTCCTGATTTCCCTCTTAAGTGTATTCTTATACTCCATATACTCCTCAAGGGATTCACTTGATCCCTTTTGTCTGTACCTGACATATGCTTACTTCTTTTTCTTGACCAGAGCCTCAATATCTCTAGTCATCCAGTGTTCCCTACTCCTGACAGCCTTGTTTTTAACACTAACAGGAACATGCTGGTCCTGAACTCTCGTTATCTCGCTTTTGAAAGCCTCCCACTTGCCAGATGTCCCTTTACCGAAGAGCCTCCCCACTCAACTTTTGAAAGTTTCTGTCTAGTACTATCAAAATTGGCCTTGCCCCAATTTAGGACTTCAACTTGTGCATTAAAACTATCCTTTTCCATAACTATTTTAAAACTAATAGAATTATGGTCACTGGTCACGAAGTGCTCCCCACGATAACACCTTAGTCACTTGCCCTGCCTTATGTCCCTAGAGGAGGTCAGGTTTTGCCCTCCTCTAGTAGGGCATATTGATTCAGAAAGTTTTCTTGAACAAAATACTAAATTTCTCAATTACTTAAAAAAATTTTCCCCACCCAAGCCCTTAACACTATAGCAGGTACAGTCTATGTTTGGAAAGTTAAAATTCCCTACTTTACTACCCTATGATTCTTACAGCTATCTACGATCTCCCTACATATTTGCTCCTCAATTTTCTGCTGACTATTGGAGGGTCTATAGTACAATCCCATCAAAGTGATCATCCCCTTTTCTGATGAAGGGTCTAGGCCCGAAACGTCAGCCTCTCTGCTCCTATGATGCTGCTTGGCCTGCTGTGTTCATCCAGCCCTGCACCTTGTTGTCTCGGATTCACCAGTATCTGCAGTTCCTACTATCTCTGATCCCCTTCTTATTTCTCAGTTTCACCGATATAGTTTCACTAGATGATTCTTCAGGAGTATCTTCTCTAAGAACTGCCATGATGTTTTCCCTAATTAAAATTTTTGACTAAAGCTAACCCAAAGGATTATCAGATACATTGAAGGTAGACATAAAACCTGGATTTTGCAAGGATGAGACATGTGAAGATGATTATACCACATTTAGAATTGGTAGAAAGGAACTCTGAAACTGGGGTGTCACAATTAGAATTAGCTAAGATTCAGTTAGAAATGATGTGAAACTGAGGAGGGAAGAAAGCAAAAATAAATGGATTTAAGTTTTGGCCCCTTTATTTAAGAAAAGGTATTATTTCATTGGAAGAAGTTCAGTTCACTTGGATGATCCCTAGTATGGAGGGATTACCTTATGAACAAAGTCTAAACAGGTTGGGTCTCTACTCATTGGAATTTAGAAAAGTGACAGGTGATCTCATTGAAACACACAAGATTCTTCAGGGCTTGACAGGGTAAATGCTGAGAGGATGTTTCCCCTCATGGGACAGTCTAAGATTAGGAGGCATCATCTCAGAATAAAGGGGCACCAATTTGAGACCAAGATGAGGAGGAATTTCTTCTCTCAGACGTTTGAGAGTCTTTGGAACTCCTTGCCACAGAGAGCTGAGGAAATAGAATCCTTGTGCATTCTTAAGACTGAGATAGATAGATTCTTGATCAATAGGAGAATCTAGCAAAAATGGGAAAGGGCAGGAAAGTGGACATGAGAACTACTGAATCAGCCATGATCTTATTGAATGGTGGAGGCAGGTGGAGAGGCCAAATGGCTTACTCCTTTTCCTATTTCTTATAATCTTAAAACTTGACCTTCAAAGAAGAAAGGAGATTGGAGACCATGAGTTGGCAAAGAGTTACTTAGAATCAAGAAGAAATAGTAGTGATGATTCTGATTCCAATGAGGAATTTGAATTAACCAAGAATCTTAGTGCCTAAATTTAATGAGGATTGATTTGAAAGGTATTTTACCTCATTTGAAAAGATAGCCAGATGGATGAGGTGGCCAAAAGCAATTAAGGCCTTAAGGTTATATGGTGTTTTACAGGTACAACTTTGACTATGTAATCAATTTATCAGAAGAACAAGCTGTAGTGTATGACATTGTCAAAGAGGCAATACTCAATGAGTATGAGCTTGTTCCTGAAATTATCAATTAAAATTTAGGACTACAAGAAAGAAACCTAATCATACACTTGTAGAATGTACAAGGGAGAAAGAAGTGTTGAGTGGTTTAGATCATTCAAGGTAGAAAAATATCAGAATGTAAGGGAAATTATGATAATGGAAGACTTCAGATATAGCATTCCTGCAAATATGAAAACGCATTTTGATATAAACCAATATACAAGGCCAGAAAAAAGTAGGAGTATTGGCAGATACCCATGACATCTCACATAGACGATCACAATTGGGGAAACGGTCATATGGAAATAAAAGGAAATTGGAGGAATAGAAGAACTGCAGATTGAAGAGGTGCCAGTTTTAGAGAACTGAAATAATGTCTAAATAATGAAGCAGAAAGACTGAAATCAAAAAGTGATGTAAAGAAAATAACATGCTTTCATTGTGTCCAATAAAATTGGATGTACTAAAGCTAATTGCTGAAAATTAAATGGAAGCATGGTTGCTGTAGTAGGACCACCTAAGAATTCTTCAGTTAAGCAGGGATCAGGGAAGGAAGTAGATACTAAAACTGTAGTAGTAGTGCAAACAGAGCATATTTCCTTAGACTGCAGTAAGAAGGGAGAGATAGTTAGGACAGTTGTGAAAGCTTTTTTTGAAGATTGACAGGAAGAATTAGACTGTGGAGTGTTCTGAGAATTTGACTTCAAACAGGGATGCATCTTGTCAGGCATTGGATCAAGGAGGCAAACAAATTCAAATATTGTGAGGTACTGCAGAAAATCAGTCCCTGATGCTGACTGACAATGCTATTTGTCTTCCAAACAGAGAAAATATTAATTGGGGGTATTCATGGAAGTTATAAACTAGTCTCATTGTAGAGAGTGACATTGACGTGTGACTTGGTAAATAGAGAAACTGAAAAGGGTTAGTTAAACAAATTCCTATAGAGAAAATTGGTTTTATCTTAGGAAATGACTTGGCAAATTCAAGAATTTTGGCTTCACCAAGGGCGGAAGAGGAACTAATTGAGGTGGAAGAAATTGTGATATTGAAAAGGAACATTCCAGATTGCTTCGTGACTGTGTTACGACTGGATCTCAGGCCCAAAGAATTAGACTAGAAAAAATGAGGCTATGAAACAGGGAAATGATTTGGAAATTCAGTTATAAGTTGCAATAGTTGACAATTTACTTGAAAAGGATGAAGGCAAAGACAAGAAAGCTGATATGTTTAGCAGATTTTCTTTAATAGAAATGCAACAAATAAATTTGGAATTGAAAAAAATTATATCAAACAGCATATCAGAAATTGAATCAGAAACAGTAACTGAGAGTAATTGAGTAAAATAACTGAGAGTAAAAAAAAGACAAAGTTTAATAAGGATATGGAGACCACTCAAAAACCAGCCAATGAGGAATGAGCAGTGGTCATCAGTGGTAGATTCACATGCAGTTGGAATGTAAATTTACGAGTGGTTCATGAAACGCCAATAGCAGGTGACTCAGGTAGCAGGAAAACACAGACAAAAATACCAAGGTATTTTTATTGGCCAGGATTACGTAAAGATGTTGTGAAATTTTAATAGACATACCACACATCTCAGAACGTGGGGAAACCTTAATCCTCAATTAAACAATGAACAATTCCAATACCAGCTTTTGGAATACTGTTTAACTGGGTTTGGATAGATTGTGTAGGACCCCCACCAAAAACAAAAAATTGGGAACCAATATGATTTAAGGATTATGGATGTTTACATAAGATTTCCTGAAGCAGTGGCTTTAGGAAAAATTACTGTATGAAATGTAATGGAAAAGTTAGTTCAATTTTAATAAGATATGGATTATCCAAAGGAATACAGTTAGAGTTCAAATCTCATGTTGTAAACATTTAAAGAAATAATGAATAGTTTGGAAATAAACCCAAGGTGTATTGGAATGTTGGCATCAAACTTTGAAGATTATGATTAGAGCTTATTGCCATTAATACCTGAATGATTGAATGTCCTTTGTTACTGTTTGCCATTAGGGAAGGTCTTAATATGTCCACAAGATTTAGTCCTTTTGAATTAAGATATGGACATGAGTCAAGGAACCACGTAAATTAACTAAAGAAAAGTTAATAAAACAAAGATCAGAAACTACCCTTCCAAATCTATGTCTCAAATTCCTAAAACAGATTAACTAACCCATATAAGTTGGCTAAACATCGTCTGAAAGAAGCTTAATAATTAACGAAAAGTAGAGCAAACCAAAAGGCAATGCTTTGAAACTTTGTTGCAGAGTCAAAATGTTAGTGTTCTTGTGTGTATGGGGAACCATTAAAAACAAGGCTCACTGTCATGTGCATGCTGGAGATCTCAAATAAAAAAAGAAATTGCTGGTGAAACTCAGGCAGGTCTGGTAGCATCTGTGGGAAGAAAGCAGACTTAATGTTGCAAGTCCAGTGACTCTTCATCAGAACTGGAAGAGGAGACAGTAGGGGGTGCTAGATCCACAGTGATAGCAACAACTCACAAGGCTCATGACATGAAACGGACATCTGCAGAGCATGCATAGCCTTGTTTATTACTAAGGATGTGTGATATGCATGGAACGTAGTCAATGACAAGTGAACTGTAAAAACCTAAGAATGGATAGTCTCTTCGGGGAAAATGGAAAGGCCAGTCAGTTATTGGACACTTGGAATGATTCTTATGTTAGGCAGTGTTTGACAAGATTTAACAGAATTATTGTTATAGGGAACTGTCCTGTCAGGGTCATAGACAGGAGATTCTGTGGCACTAGGGATAAATTTAGGATGGTTTGTTGCTTTAGGATTTAGGATGTTGTTTGTGGTAGGATTAAGGACGTGTCTAAACATTTCAAGCATGTTGTTAAAGGTGAGATTGAGAGACCAAAAATTATTGTACACTTGGTAGGAATGACATTTTAGGGAAAAGATTAAAGCAATACAGAGTGAATTTAAGAGGTTAGGTAGAAGATTAAAAAATAGAACCTTGGAAGTAGTAATTTCTGGTTTATTCCCAATGTCAAACTCAAACAAGGGAAGGAACAAAAGGTTAAAGGAGATAAATCATTGGCTGAAGAGCTGGTGTTTTGTTCAGGGATTCAGGCTTTTGGAAAATTTCATGTCTGTTGGGATAGAAAAGATCTGTCAAAAAGGATGGGTCTAACTTAAACTGGAAAGTGAACAATATCTTAGCAGGGCGATTTTATACTAATAGAGAGGGGGAGTGGAGGAATTCTAAGTAGCAGTGTAAACAGAAGGATTGACAGGCAAGGTTCTGAATAAGACGAGAGCGCATTAATTAGAAAAGAAAGACAAGAGAGAGTCCGAGTATATAGTAACTCTGCAGAATTAAATTGCATTTATTTCGGTGCAAGGGGTCTTACAGGTAAGGCTGATGAACTCACGGCATGTTTAAGAACATGGAATTGGAGTGTCATAGCTAGTTCAGAAAATTGGCTGAGAAATGGTCAAGACTGGCAGCTCAATATTTCAGGTTGTAGATGCTATAGGAAGGATAGAAAACGAAGCAAGAAAGGAGGGGGGGTGTTTTTGTTTAAGGAATACATTACTGCTGTAACTAGGGAAGATATTTCTGAAAAATCATCCAGTGAAAATATATACGTAGAAATTACAAATAAGAAAGGAAGGATCACTTTGATGGGATTGCACCATAGCACCCCTCCCCTGCCTCAACAGTAAGAGAGAAGTTAAGAAATAAATATGTAGGGAGATCTAAGATATATGTAAGCACAATAAGGTTGCAATAATGGGGGATTTTAATTTTCCAAACATTGACTGGGGCTATCATAATGTTAAAGGTTTGGATAACAAAGAATTTGTCAAATGTGTTTAAGAAAATGTTCTTTATCAGTATGTGGATGCTCGTACTAGAGAAGGAGCAAAACTAGACCTTCTTTTGTGCAATAAGGCAGGGCAGGTGACTGAAGTAAAAGTGGGGGAATGCTTTGGGTATTGCAATCGTTAATCTATTAGTTTCAAAATGGTCATGGGAAAGGATCTGTGCCCAATAAAAGTTAAAGCTTTTAATTGGAGTAAGGCAAATTTTAATGGTATGAGACAAGCACTTTCAAAAGTTGATTGGAGTAGACAATTTGCAGGTAAATGGACGTCTGACAAGTGGAAGGCGTTCAAGGGTGTGATGACAATAGTTCAGAGGCATTTTGTTCCTGTTAGAGTGAAGGGTAAAGCTGGTAAGATTAAGGAACAATGGATGAATAAAGATATTGAGGTTCTCGTCAAGAATAAAAGAGAATCTTATTTTAGATATAGACAACTTAGTTCAATTGAATCTCTTAATCAATATAAGGAGTGTAGGGGCATTCTTAAGAGCGAAATCAGGAAGGCAAAGAGGGGATATGAGATAGCATTGGCAGATAAGGTTAAGGATAATCCAAAGAGATTCTACAAGTACATTAAGAGTAAGAGAGTAACTAGAGAGAGGGTAGGCCCTTTTAAAGATGAAGGAAGTTGTTTTTGCGTTGAACCCCAGGAGATGGGAGAGATACTAAATTAATACTTCATGTCAGTTTTTACTGTGGAGAAAGAAGTGGAGTCTAGAGAATGCAGAGAAATAAACTTTGATGTTTTATAAACAGTTTATATTACAGAAGCGGAAGTTCGGGAGGTTTTAGAGAATATAAAGTTGGATAAATCTCCGGGACGTGATCTAATGTATCCCAGAAAGTTGTGGGAATTAAGGGTGGAAATTACCCCTTGCAGAAATATTTGCATCATTTATAACTACTGGTGAGGTGCCTGATGACTGAAGGGTGGCTAATTTTGTATTTTTGTTTAAGAAAGGTTGTCAGGAGAAACCAGGGAACTATAGACCTGTGAGTCTGACTTCGGTTGTGTGTAAATTGTTGTTGGTGATTATAAAAGGTAGGATTTAAGGATACTTAGACGGACAAAAATTGATTAGAGATAGTCAGCATGGCTTTGTGAGAGGAAAATCGCATCTCACAAACTTGATTGAGTTTTTTGAGGAAGTCACCAAAAGAATTGATGATGGCAGAGCAGGAGACATTGTTCATTTGGATTTTAGTAAGGCCTTTGACAAGGTTTTGCATGGTAAACTAATTAATAGTTAGGTCACATGGGATTCAGGGTAATCTTGCAAATTGGATACATAATTGGCTTAACGGCAGGAGACAGAGAGTAATGGTGGAAGGTTGCTTTACGGATTGGAGGCCTGAGACCAGCGATATTCCACAGTGAGCGGTTCTGGGTCATCTTTTGTTTGTCATTTTTGTCAATGATTTGGATCAGAGTATGGGAGGTATGGTTAGTAAGTTTGTGGACGACACCAAAATTGGGTGGCATAGTAGACAGTGAAGAAGGTTTTCTAAGATTACAGAGGGATCTTTATCAAATGGGTCAGTGGGCTGAAAGATGGCGATGGAGTTAATCTGGATAAATGTGAGGTATTGCATTTTGGTACAACAAACAGGGGTAGGACTTATACAATTAATGGTAGGGGCTTGGATGGTGTTGTAGAACAGAGGGACCTAGGGGTGCAGGTACATAATTATTTGAAGTTTGTCACATATAGACAGGGTGGTTTAAAAAGCGTTTGGCATGCTTGGCTTCATTGCTCAGTCCTTTGAGTATAGGAGTCGGGAAGTCATGTTGAGGTTGTATAGGGCATTGGTGAGGCCTCTTCTGGAATACTGCATCCAGTTCTGGTCACCCAGCTATAGGAAGGATATTATCAAGCTGGAGAGGGTTCAGGAGAGATTTACCAGGATGTTAAATAAAAACTGAAAGAACTGCAGATACTGTAAACCAGGAACAAAAACAGAAGTTGCTGGAAAAGCTCAGCAGGTCTGGCAGCACCTGTGAAGAAAAAGTCGGAGTTAACGTTTCGGGTCTGGTGACCCTTCCTCGAGCTGTTCTGAGGAAGGGTCACCAGACCAGAAACATTAACTCTGATTTTTCCTTCACAGATGCTGCCAGACGTGCTGAGCTTTTCCAGAAACTTCTGTTTTTTGACGAGGATATTGCTGTATATGGAAGGGTTGAGTTATAATGATAGGTTTTCCACTGGAGTGTAGAGGGTTGAGAGGCGACCTGATAGAAGTTTATAAAATAATGAGAGGTCTAGATAGAGTTAATGGTAGCTGTCTTTTCCATAGGATGGGGGATTTCAAAACTAGGGGGCATCTTTTTAAGGTGAGAGGAGACCTTATAAAAGACATAAGAGGCAATTTTTTTACATAGAGAGTGGTTTGTGTGTGGAATGAACTTCCTCAGGAAACAGTGGATGCGGATACAATTACAATATTTAAAAGACATTTGGATAAGTACATGAATAGGAAAAGTTTCAAGGGATTTGGGCCAGGAGCAGGCAGGTGGGACTAGTTTAGTTTGGGATTACGGTCAGCATAGACTGTTTGGACCTAAGGGCCTGTTTCCATGCTGTATGACTTTATGACTCTAAATGCAAGAATTAAGACTATAAAATGTCATGCTGACCTTGAATCAGGGAAAGACCAGGATGGATTTTTACAAATCTCTTAGCATGTGCTGGTAAAGTCTGTAATTGCTTAACCCAAGACTCGAAGTGACCATTTAAACCACCAAATTGACTTGACACTGAGAGGATAGTAGCAAACATTGACCTAAATGGAAGGGTGAATAGGTTTACTTTACTGTTCATTAGACAGGGAAGTTAGCATTAAAAACAGAAGTTAAGGATCCGAACCAGAGTATGGGTCTATGTTTGCAATACTTGAGATGGTGTGGTGCCACAATCGTGATTTGGTTCATTAGGTAAACAGGGATGTATAATTGTAATTGTTCTCCAGATAAACTGTAACAATTTGAGGAACAGCTGAATAAAATGGAGTGACCATTTCCTTGAGAGAAAAACAATCAGAGTATTATTGTTACATGGCAGACAGAAGCTTAGGCTAGGAACCTAATTCTTGGCAGGGTGAAATCAGAAGATCCTAAATGGAAATGACTAAGGAAAGGCTGGGATTCATCCAGGGTTCCAGATGAGCATAGGGGTGGTGGGATATGCAATCCCAGGGTAACAAAGAAAGGCAATTCTCCAATTATATGCATTTATCTTATCATCTCAAAATATTTCAGTGTGGACAAGCAGAAGTGAAAGGACAGCGGAAGAAAAGGTCATTTGCAATTGCAATTCAAGGGTGTATGGAGGAAGCTTGCAAGGACACAGAATTTGACAGTGTATACGAATTATAGGAAAACTGGATTGACAACAGCTCTTGGTGATAGCTGAGGTGAGACGAAGCAAGTTCCCTTTTCAGCAGAAGACGCTCCAGTTGCTTGTGTGTTTGACCACCTAGAAAAGCAATTTGTTCTGTTCACACCCACCAAGCCACATGTGAAGGGCGAGCCAAATAAGAGAATTTGGAGTTGAAAGCAGAAAGTAGGAATTAATATGAAAGCACCAGAGTAACGTGAAATGCTGTTGAGTAAAAGGAAAAATAATCTCGTATGTCTTTCTGTATGTATTTTCTGTTCTTTTTTTTTGAGTGTTTGTCTTTTTGTGCCAGTAGAGATTCATTAACAATCTGTGGTCTAGTCCTGTATGTTTTTAAGTGTTAAACAGTTAAATATGTGTGAAAATTGTTGTAAAATTGATCAAATAATTATTCATGATAAAACACATTTTTCAGTTGTTCAGGAAACAATTATTTAGTGTGAATGGAATTTCTCTCTGGGAATGAGGTATCATAAAATTTGACACTGAAGGAGTAGAGAAAATATGAGGCCTGTCAATAAAAAACTCACAGACCTTTGCTTCTCTTCCTCAGTTTAGCTGCTGTTGCTTGGCAAATTTTAAAAAATTACTTTTATTTGAAGCAAAAGTGTTGTTAATTTGAACCAATGTCATGAGATTGTGGGTAAGTATGAGAACCTTCGAATAGTGATATAAATGGATGTCATTTGAGTATGCCAGTTTCAGGTTATGATGGAAACTTGAGTTATAGATCTCTTGCACTTTGTGTGAAGCTTCCTTTTATTTAGTCTAAACAAGTACAGGGTCTTCTTGAGAATTAACATTACTGTATTCGAGAAATTTGAATAAAAGATCAAAAGTAACATAACTTTACTATGTGTTGAAATAATATCCTTTAGGAAAGGGATTTACCTGGTTCTTACCTGGTCTACATGTGACTCCAGACTCACAGCAATGTGGTTGACTCTTAAATACCCTCTGACAGGTATCAGCGATTCAGTCAGTTTAAGGTCAATTTGGGATGGGCAATAAATTTTGGCTTCATTAGTGATGACCAGATCCCACAAGTGAATCAATAGTAAACTTAAAAAAAAAACAGTACAGCACAGGAACAGGCCTTTCGGCACACCCAAGACTGCGCTTATACACAGCACTTTTCCAAACGAAAAACTTTTGCCTCTACACGGTCCACATCCCTCCATTTCTTGTCTATTCACATATCTGTCAAATGCCTCTTAAACATTATTATTGCATCTACTCCTACCACCTCCTCGGGCAGCGCAACACTTACCACTCTCTGTAAAAAAAAACTTGTGTCTCACATCACCTTTCAACTTGCTTCTTTCACCATTTAACTTAAACCTACATCCCCTTGTAATTGACATTTCTACCTAGGAAAAAAGATTCCACTGTCCATTTTATCCATGTGTCTCATTAATTTTGTAAACTTCTATCGGGTCACCCCTCATCTCTGTCTTTCAAGTGAAAACAAACCAAGTCCGTCTAATCTCTCCTCGTAGCTAATACCACCAAACTAGGCAAGGTCGTGGGAAATCTTTTTGTATTCTGTCTTTCTGTATTCTGATAGTGTGATGACCAGAACTGTACTTAGTATTCCAAATGTGGCCTAACTGAAGTTCTATACAGCTGCAACATGAACTTGTCATTTTTTTCTGTTCTATGTCCTGACCAATGAAGGCAAGCATGCCTTATGCCTTCTTGACCAATTTATCAACTTGTGTTGCCGCTTTCAGTGGAATGTGGACCTATACACCGAGGTCCCTCTGTATATTAATGCTTCTCAGTATTCTGCCATTTAATTTATACTTCCCTCTTGCATTAGACCTTCCAAAATGCATCACCTCTCCATTTGATATTTCTCAGTCCAAGTCCCTAGTCTATCTGTATACTGCTGTATCCTCTGGCAATTCTTCTCATTATTCACAGCTCCCCCAATCTTTGTGTTGTCCGCAAACTTACTATTCAGACCACCTACATTCTCCTCCATATCACTTGTATATATTACAAGCAACAGGGATCCCAGCACCGATACCTGTGGAATACCAGTGGTCACAGATCTCCAGTCAGCAAAACACTTTTCCACCTACTCTCTGTTTTCTGTGACCAAACTAGTTTTGTATCCATCTTACCAACGCTCCACAAATCCCATGTGACTTCATCTTTTGAATCAGCCTGCACTTAAGGACCTTGGCAAAGGCCTTGCTAAAGTCCATGTAGACAACATCACCGCCTTGCACTCATCAATCGTCCTTGTTACTTGCTCAAAAAACTCAGTCAAGTTTGTGAGACATGAACTCCCTGCACAAACCCATGCTGCCTATCACTAATAAGTTTATACTGTGGCAAGTATAATAATAAACTTTTCAAGGAATGGGTCCTGGAATCATGATCATGGGCTGGAATTAAGATTTCAGGATATTCTGATAAACATGCGGGAATTTGAAATCAAAATGCAAAGTTCACACAAGTTTAGAATAATTTTAGTAATGTTAGATGGTGTAAATTGGGATATAATGAGAGGTTATTGATTTGTCTTGAGTTAGAGTGATCTTAGGTTTGAAACTTTGCAAAGTTTAAAGATTTGTCCCTGATACAATTCTCAAAAGGGAAAATTAGTTTTCAATTCAGATACTTTAAAATAAATAGACTGAGTTTGATACAGTGGGCTCAAAGTGTTAATATGATGAGAATTTGATGAGAAACGTTTTTGAAGAGAAAATTGAATTCATCTAAAACATTGTGGATTTTTGTGAAGAGAAAAATAAAGCTGTGAAAGCTAGTTTATTTTGCAAAATGGTAAAATAAGCAAGTCTTGAAAATGACAGAAATCTAGTTTCAAATCGGAACTTTGGGGCGGCATGGTGGATCAGTGGTTAGCACTGCTGCCTCACAGTATCAGGGACCCAGGTCCAACCCTAGCTTTGGGCAACTGTCTGTGTGGAGTTTGCACATTCTCCCCATGTTTGCGTGGGTTTCAGCCACGTGTTCTGGTTTCCTCCCACAGTCCAAAGATGTGCAAGTTGGGTGGATTGGCCATGCTAAATTGCCCATAGTGTCCAGTGATGTGTAGGTTAGGTGGTTTAGCCATGGGAAATGTTGGGTTACAAGGTAGGGGTTAAGTTGGTGTTGGGCCGAATGGCCTATTTCTGCACTGTATGGATTCTATGATTCTAATTTGAGAACTGTTTTAAAAAGAGAAAGGGTAAAAACAGCAATCCAGGAACGAATCTGTTCTTTTTCTATTTCTTTAGTCTCCACAATGGAAAAGAAGATAGAAAAAGTCTTTGTTTTAAAAGAAAAGTTTGAAACAGAATCTTGCTCCTTATTGATCAGGAAAGTTTTAAAAAAGATTTTAAAACTTTTTAAAGTGTTTTTTAAGAAAAATCTCTTCAAATGATACAAATGCACGAATTGAGAATTTTTGTTTTGTCCCTTTGGAGAAACAGAGAAAGACAGGTTAACTCTTTCGTTAGCAGTTTAGAATTTTGTGGATTAGCCCATTCCACCTCTAGCATGGAACATACCTTTTATGCCTTTTGCTTACAGGTGTATCAAGATTCCCAATAACCTTGTGAATTTCATCAGACATTTGTAAGTATTTGGAATTGATGAAATTTATTTATTTAGGTTGAAAAGAGATTTTTGAATAACAATATATGACATAAACAGCCATACATTGTCACAATGGTTTCAGTGGATGCAAAAACGTGTTTATTTTGAAAGAAATAGATTAAGTATGAGATGGAACCTGTTTGCTCATTTCTAAAGTAAATGAGCAAAATCAAAGAAAAATGTTTGTTTTTTGTTTTTAAAGATATTACATTAATTATGAATTGGACTGTAAAAGTTCTCCAGGGCTTATGAATGAAATCGAATGGTAACTAGTGAGATGTGTTGTATCACCTCCCTTTTATCAGTTGAGACAAAAAATTACAAAAGCAGGGAGGTTTCAAAAACTTTGGTTCAGTCACAAGTGGAATACTCTGCAGTTCCTGTCATCTCACCATAGGAAGGATGTGATTGCAATGTGCAAAGGAGATTCATCGGGATTTTGCCTGGGATGGAGCATTTCAGCTATGAAGAGAGGCTGGATAAGCTCAGGCTATTTTCTTTGGAGCAGAGGAGGTTGAGGGGGGACCTGGAAGATGTTTAGAAGGTTATGAGATGCATGGAAAGGGTGAGTAGAAAGCATCAATCCCTGAGTCAAAGGGTCAATAACGAAGGTCGATAATATAATTTAAAAGTGGAAGGCAGGAGGTTTTGAGGGGATTTGAGTAAAACCTTTTCACACAGAGGGTTGGTGGGGATCTGGAATGCATTGCTTGGAAGAGTAGTTGAGGTGGGAAACCGCACAACCTTTAAAAAGAGGACTTTAATGAGCATTTGAAGTGCCATAACATTCAAGGTTATGGCCTAGTAAGAAAGTGGGATGACTGTAGGTAGTACTGTATTTTGGCAGTATAGACTCAATGGGCTGAAGGGGCTCCTCTATAATGGATGTTTGTATGATTGTTTAAGAGAAGGTTGTGGAGTAAAAGAAACTTCACTAGGAGATAGTAAAATGTATTGTTTTACGAATCAATTCCAGCAAAGGGCTTTATAAGTGAATACAGAGATCACGAATTGATCTGTTCATGTGCCACTGAATAAGAAGCTGCCAATCCTAATCACACAGTTAGTAATGTGATTAGGAGAGTGAAGGGGAAGAGTCTTCGTGGGCTATTAACATCTATTTGGGAGTATTGACTAAATAAGAAAGAACATCACTACGTGGTTGCCCAGAGGTTTAGTGCAAGTATATTCTGTGCAGTTAGATTATAAAAGAAGAATGTTAATGATGAAATTGGTAATTTCCAAAGATGCTGAAGCAGCTGGCACAAACTCCCAACAGTGTCAACTTTTTATAAATACAATCATAGGATTTGGGTACACTGATTGGGCAGGCATTTGTGGTCCACCCCTACTTGCTCTTGAAAAGCTGGTGGTGAGCTGACTTCTTGAACTGTTGCAATCCATTTGGTGTAGTAATACCCACTATGCTGTTGGGGAGTTCCAGGATTTTACCCCAGTGACATCGAAGGAATAACGATATATTTCCAAGTCAGGACAGGAAGTGGCTTGGAGAGGAACATGCAAGTGGTGGTGTTCCCACTTATCTGCCACCCATGTTCTTCTAGATGACACTGATCATGCATTTGGAAGGTGCTGTTTAAGGAATCTTGGAGAATTGCTGCAGGGCAATTTGTAGATTATACACACTGCTACTACCGAGTGTGTCAGTGGTGGAGGGAGTGAATGTTTGTGGATATGGTGCCAATCAAGCAGGCTGCTTTGTCCTGGAAAGCTGGATGGCTTTGTCAAGGGGAGGTCATGCCGGACAAATCTGTTAGAATTCTTTGAGCAGGTAACAAGCAAGCTAGTCAAAGGAGAGCCAGAAGGTCTTTGACAAGGTGCTGCACAGGAGGTTGCTAAATAAGGTAACAACCCATGATGTTAGGGTCAAGGTACTAGCATGGATAGAGGATTGGCTGACCAGCAGAAGACAGAGAATGGGGATAAGGTGATCTTTTTCATGAATGACCGCCAGTGACTAGTGGGGTTCCACAGGGATCAGTGTTGGGACCACAACTATTCACATTATACATTAACAATCTGGACGAAGGAACTGAGGGCATTGTTGCTAAGTTTGCAAACGACACAAAAATGGGTGGAGGGACAGGCAGTGTCAAGAAAGCAGGGAGGCTGCAGAAGAACTTGAATAGACTAGGACAGGGGGCAAAGAAGTGGCAAATGGAATATAATATGGCAAAGTGTAAGGTTATGCACTTTGGTAGGAAGAATTGAGGGAAGCTTTGGAAATCTGAATCAATGAAGAACTTGGGACTCCTGGTTCAGGATTCTGTTAAGGTTAATAAGTAGGTTCAGGTGGCAATTAGGAATGTAACTACAATGTTAGCATTCATTATGAGAAGGCTAGAATACAAGAGCAGGGACATACTGCTAAGGGTGCATGGGCTCTGGTCAGACTGTATTTGGAATACGGTGAGCAGTTGTGGGCCTTGTATTTAAGGAAGCATGTGCTGGTATTGGAGGGAGTCCAGAGGGGATTGTCAGGAATAAATGACTTGTAATAGGAGAGTGGTTGAGGATCCTGATCTGTACTCAATGGAATTTAGATGGACGAGGGAGGACCTCATTGAACCAGAATACTGAGGCCTGGATAGAGCGGATGTGGAGAAGATGTTTCCATTAGTAGCAGAGATGAGGACCCAAGGGCACAGCCTCAGAGTAAAGGAACTTTATAGAACTGAGATGAGGAGGAATTTCTTCAGCCAGAAGGTGGTTTATCTATGGAATTCATTGCAAGATTGTGGAAACCAAGTCATTGAATGTATTTAAAACAGAGATAGATATATTCTTGATTATTTTGGGGATCAAAGATTACAAGGAAGAGGCAGGAGAATGGGACTGAGAAACATGTCAACCACGATCAAATGGTGGAGCAGACTTGATGAGCCGAATGACCCAATTCTGTTCCTATATCTTACAGTCTTAAGCTTCTTCAGTGTTGTTGGAGCTACACTCATCAAGGAAAATGGGAGGTATTCCATCACAACTCTATCTTGTACCTTGTAGACAAGCATTGAGCAGTCAGGTGGTGAGTTATTTTCTGCAGGATTCCCAGCCTCTGAGTTGCTCATGTAGCCACAGTACTTATATGGCAGGTCTCGTTGGTCATTGCCTGGCACCTGTGTGGCATGGATATTACTTGCCATTTGTCAACCCAAGCCTGGATGTCATCCAGGTCTTGCTGCATTTGGATATGAGGAGATGCAAATAGTGCTGACCATTGTGCAAGTAATGAACATCCCTACCTCTGAGCTGATGATCGAGGGAAGATTATTGATAAAGCAGCTGTGATGATTAGGTCTAAGACACTACACTTGCACAGAGATGACCTGGAGCTGAGATGACTGACCTCCGCCAACTAAAACCATCTTCCTTTCTGTTATGTGTGACAAGTGGACAGTTTTCCTCCTGATTCTCATTGACTCCAATTTTGCTACAGCTCCTGATGCCACACTCCATCAAATACATCCTTAATGTCAAGGAAAGTCATTCTCACCTCACCTCTGGAATTCAGATCGTTTTTTTCATGTTTGAACCAAAGCTGTGATGAGGTCAGGAGCTGAGTGGCCCTGGTGGAAGCCAAGCTGAGTGTCAGTAAGCAGGTTATTGCTAAGCAAGTGCTGATGGATAGCACTGTTGCTGATCCTTTACTTTACTGATGAATGAGAGTTGACCAATGGACAGTAATTTGCTGGGTTAAATTTTTCCTGCTTTTTGTGTATGTGCAGGACATTACTGGACAATTTCCACAGTGTTGGGTAGATTCCAGTGTTGTAGCTGTACTGGAACAGTTTAGCTAGGGGGCATGACACATTTTAGAGCACAAATCTTCAGCACTACTGCTGGAATGTTGTCAGGGCCCATATCATTTGCAGTCACTTGAACCATTTCTTGATATCACATGGAGTTAATCGAATTGGCTGATGACTGGCAGCTGTGACGCTAGGGTCCCTGGAAATGGATCATCCACTCAGCACTACAGGCTGAAGATTGTTGCAAATATATATCACACTTATTGTTCCCACTGTTGTGCTTGGCTCCACCATTGGTGAGATGGAGGTATTGTGGAACCTCCTCTTCCTCAAGTAAGTTGTTTAATTGTTCACCACTGTTCATAACTAGATGTAGCGGGACTGCAGAGCTTATATCTTGTCTGTTGGTTGTGAGATTGCTTAGCTCTGTCTGTCATGCTGCTTATGCTTTTTGGAATGCAACTCCTACTTAGTAGCTTCACAGGTTGACATCTCATTTTTACATATGCCCGGTGCTGCTGCTGGCATGCCCTCCCACACACTTCACTGAATCAGGTTGATCCCCGGCTTAATGGTAATGGTAGAGAGATGGATATACTGGGCCATGAGGTAGAGGTTTGTGCGGGAGTGTAATTCTGCTGCTGATGGCCTACAGCACCTCCTGGATGGCCAATCTTGAGGTGCTAGATCTGTTCAATATCTGTCCCATTTAGCACAATGATAGCTGTTCACAACACAATATAAGGTATTATCAATGTAAATTTGTTTCCACAAGGATTGTATTGTGGTCACTCTTACCAATACTGTCATGGACAGATGCATTTGCAGCACGCAGATTGGTGAGAGGGAGGTCAAGTTTGTTTTTCACTCTTGTTTGGTTTCTTCACCTGCCACAAACTCAGTCTAGCAGCAATGTTCTTAAGGACCTGATCATAAGCCAATAGTGTGCTCTCGAGCCACTCTTGGTGATGGACACTGAAATTCCCCACCCAAAAAATACTCTGCAATCTTGACACTTTCAGTGCTTCCCCAAGTGATGTTCAACATGAAGGGGAGCTGATTCATCAGCCAAGGGTAGACAGTACATGATAATCAACAGAAAGTTTCTTTGCCCATGTTTGATCTGATGCCATCGAACTTCATGGGATCCAGTGTCAATATTGAGGATTCCCAGAGCAACTCCCTCCCTCCTGCATACCACTGTGCCCCCACCTCTTCTGATCTGGAGATGTTGATTCTGTTATCTGGAACATCTACAAGGTGTCGTTCCATGAGGATGACACATTCATGACAAACCTGTGAGGCTGCTTTCCCAATTTTTGCACTATCCCCCAAGAGTTGGTAAGGAAGACTTTGCAGGGTCGAGGGGATTTAATTTACTCTTGTTATTTTCGGTGCCTGGGATGTCACGTGCTCTGTCTGGTTTCATTCCTTTCTCTTTGAGCAGTTTCATGCGACTAAGTGGCTTATCAGGTGAGCTGTTCAAACAGAGCGAGGTGCAGTAAGAGGGGAAAGTCTGGGCGAGCTGTTCAAGTAGAGTGAGAGACAGCAAGAGGGGAGAGTCCAGGCAAGCTGTTCAAAGAGAGCGAGAGGCAATGAGAGGGGAAAGTTTGGATGAGCTGTTCAAATACAGTGAAGGCAGTGAGGGGGAGAGTCTGGGTGAGCTGTTTAAATAGAGTGAGAGGGGAGAGACCAGAGAGTGCTTAAAACAGATTGTGAGGTGATGAGAGTATAGCGACACTGGATAAAGTTCAAACAGAGTGAAAGGCAAAGAGATGAACTGATGAGCAGTAATAACAGACTGAGAAGAGGTGACAGGGACAATAAAGGACAGGGGAGAGTCCCGCCGAATGCTTAAAACAGAGTGAGAGGCAGAGATAAGGGAGACATAGGCATAGATGTAGAAAATGGGAGCAGAAGTAAGCCATTCATTGTAGCTGCTTAGTCATTCAATATCATCATGACTGATCATCCATCTCAATGCCATATTCCTGCTTTCTCTCTAAACACCTTGATCCCTTTAACATCTAAAAATTAATCAATCTCTTTCTTGAATATATTCAGTGATCTAGCCTCCACAGCCTCCTCTGTGGAAAATTCCACAGGTTTGCTCCCCTTTGAGTGAAAAAAGGTTTTTCTCATCTCAGTCTTAAATGGTCTATTCCATATCAAAAGACTGTGTCCCATGGTTTGAGTCTTCCAGTCAGAGTAAACATTCTTGCTGCATCTACTCTCTTCAGCCCTGTTTAAGTTTCATATGTTTCAATCAGATCATCCTTCTAAACTTTAGTGAATACAGGTCCAGTTGAACCAATCTCTCTTCTTAAGACAATCCTGCCATCCCTGATATCAGCTTAGTGAACCGTTGCTGCTCTCCCTCAATGGCAAATGTATCCTTTCTTATGTAGGGAGACAAAATCTACACACAATAGTCCAGGTGTAGTTTTACCAAGGCCCTGTATAGCTGCTGGAAAACATCCCTGACTCATTCTGACTTAAATCCTCTTGCAAAGAAGGACAAGATACCATTCAGCTTCCCATTTGCATCTGCCTGTCTACTTTCATTAACTGTTTTACAAGGGCACCCACATTCCTTTGTACATACACACTTCCCAATATATCATCATTTACACAATACTCATCCCTTCTGTGTTCACATTGAAGTATATAATTTCCCTTTGTTTCCATGTTACACTGCATCATGTGTTTGCTTTCACTTTCAACTTGTCTAGATGACTGTGAAGCCTCCTTGCATCCTCCTTACAAGTCACAATCCCAGCCAGTTTTGTGTCATCAGCAAACTTGGAAATACTGCATTTGGTTTTTCATATAGGCCTAACTTGGGCCCCAGCTATTCTATATACAAAAAACATATAAAAGCTAGGGCCCAAGCACTGATCTATGCGATATCGGCTTCTGATTCTCAATCCATGTCAGTATATTACCCCAATCCTATATGTTTTAATTTTTCCTACTAGTCACTTATGAGGGACTGTACCAAACACATTCTTGAAATCTAAATACACCACATGCACTTGACTTTCCCTGTCCATGCTATTTGTTCCATCCATAAAAAAGTCTTGTTGATTTGTTAAGCATAACTTCCCTTTCATAAACCCATGCTGACTTTATCTAATCCTATAAATGCTTTCCAAGTTCTCCCTGTTATCACATCTTTTATAAGAGACTGTAGCATTTTTCCTAATACTGACGTTAGAGACCTAGCGAGCAATTAAAACGGAACAAAAGGAGATAGATCCAGCAAGCGGTGAGAACAGAGTTAGCATTGGTGAGATGGGACAGAGACCCAGTGAGCAGTGATGAGATGGAGAGTGACCCAGGGAGCAGTGAGGAAAGAGTGAGTAGTGATGAAACAGGAGAGTGACCCAGCGAGCAGTGGGGACAGAGTGAGCAGCAGCAAGATGAGTGAGAGACTCGGTGAGTAGTGAGGATTGTGCGCGAGAGGCAGTGAGAGGAGAGAGACCTATTCCCTGTCTGTGGAACAAGCATGTACAGAGACATGTAAGTGAGATGTCGCAAGGAATCAATGGGTAGTAGATTGGTGAATATTTAGCTTATTTAACTTTCACATTTCCTACAATTTTCTCGTAATTGTAAGGTTTTTTAGTATTGGTAAAGGGCCATATTGTTCATCACAACTTGCAAAACAGGTAAGTATTAGGTGTATTCATCCGTACTAGTAAGATTCATGGATAGCTGTAAGGCTTATTAGTATTCATTACTGTTAAGTTCAAATAAAATAAAGTTAATATAAGTAAGCCAAATTAAAATAAAATTAAGGTCAAGGCCTGGTAGGGCAGCTCATTTGTGTGGAATGTCTTGTGGACATGGGAAACTGTGGGTGTTAACAGTGACCTAGGTGACTGCACATTCAGGAAGTGTCATCGTGTGCAGAAGCCTGAAGTCTGGGTTTCAGAGTTCGACAGAGGCTGATGTCACAGTGGCTCATTCACAAAGATCAGAGTTACATGGTTTGCACATTGGGAGAGAAGATCATAAACACAGGAGCATGAAGGCAGAAAAACAGTGAATGATCACTAGGAAGTCCGAGCCAAGCAGTGTGGGAGTCCCATGAGGGACATTTATCTAATCAGCTTTCTATTTGGATCCCAGTGGCGGCATTGGTTCCTCAAAGGAGCCTGTGACAGGATGGGCAGCTCCATTCTACGGGACTGGATGCAGAAGAAAGGAAGAGCAGTTGTGATCAGGGATTTGGAGGTTAGTGAGACAAACAGGCATTGCTGTGGCTGTCAACATGACTCCAGGATGGTGGGTTGGTACTTTAAATAAGGGTTGGTTAGCCCATGTGGCTGGACAGCTGGTTTATGATGTAGGGTGATGCCAACAGTGTGAGTTCAGTTCTCCCATTGGTTGAAGTCACTTTGAAACGTCCACCTTCTTAATTTTGGCTCTCGCATGAGGCATGGTGACCCTCAGGTTAAACTCATCTTCAGTCATCTTTCTCTAATGAGAGAGCAGTCCTATGGTTTGGTAACACTTTGGCGACTTTACCTTTACTTCCTGAAAACTGATCCTCTGACAGTGTGGCGCTCCCTCAGAACTGACTGTCCAACAATGCAGCACCAGGTCAGTATTGATTCTCTGACAGTGCAGCTCTCCCTGAGTACTGAACCTCTGACAGCTGGTTAAGCACTCAGCAGTTTCGAATCTCCAGTCATGCAAGAGATCCTTGTTATTCATAATGCAAATTGGTATCCTTCTGGTTGTGCACTTCGAAGTGGGCATTGCACCCAGTGGACAGACAAACACTATAAATGAAAATAATGAGGGGGAGGTTGCTGCAGGCTGCAGAGAACAAAGAAAGCAGACCAGAGATACCACTGAATCAGAACTGCTCAATCCACATTCTCAAAGCCCGAGACTGTGTATATACTGTGCACACTGACACCTAGCCAAAGGGATACTTATTTACAAATCCAAGCACATAAATTTCCACTCAGAATCATTGGTGATCAACCATAGGAGTGCACATATAAACACAGCTGGGACTACAGATGAAATAAATGTCTTTCTGGAAGTTCTCTGTGTAACAGGCAAAGGAACAAAACTGCACAGTGAAAACTGCACAGTGACTGGGTAGAGAAACACTCCATCAGTACTCAGGAGGATGCAGTGACTCCTGTTACAACCAAGGCTATTGGAGTGTACTATTGCTGTAGTCCCAATACTCCAAGGGGTACTTTAACCTTTTCCAGTTACCGAGAAGATCTAGTAAATACCTTTCAATCAACAGGTTCCCTAATAAATAATTAGGTTTTCTATCAAAACAAAATGTTTTCAATAAAGATGCAATAGTTGGTTAACAAACACAGTCAGTAGTAATATTAAGAATCCCCAAAATACACACATGAACACAAACACAGACACACCTGTTTCAGATTTGTGTACTTAGGTCAGCATTCTGAAAGAAATACTCTGGCCAATGAGGTATTCTTAAAGACAAAAGAATAAAGAAGACACTCTGAAGTCTGTTGCTGTGAATTTCAGATTCCTCTGGTCAACTGCTTATCATATGAAACTGTCAGTAATGTCTTGTAGGTATAGCTTGCTTAGGGAATACATGCTTCCAAAAGCAGAAGTAACTGATGGAGAAACATAGGCAGTAGGCTATTCAGCCTGTTGAACCTGCTTTGCCATTCACTGCAATCATGGCAGATTGAACACATCAATGCCTTTTACCAATCCCATCCCCATTCCCTTTCTGCCATTTGTAATCATAAATCTATCAATATCTACCTTAAATACAATGAAAAAGGCTCAGTCTTTGATCATATAATACTAGGTCCAAAGCAGCATGCTGTCTCGTCAGCTCTTCACCATGCTGCTCTAGAAAACCATCCCTAACACATTCCAGAAACTCATCCTACACATTTTTGGTGCTCAATTCATTTACCCAGTCTATATGCATATTGAAATCTCCCCACGATAACTACAAGCTTCTCTCATCTCCTATTAATAGAATTCCCCACCCTATCACTACTACCACTACTGTCAGGTATAAATAACTCCAAGTAATATCGCTACCCCTTGCTGTTTCTTGGTTTCACCAAACAGATTTCACACATGGTTCTTCCAATTTTCTTCCCCGACTACTGTATCCATCCCATCAGAAATACTCCATTTTTTATTCCTTTTTGCTTATCCTTTTGAAACATAGTTTTCCTTTTACAAGCAGGAGAGATTGGATCAGCAGCTTGTTCAAAGAAAGTTTCCTCCAACTCACCTTTTCTCCAACTTTAACCTTTTAGAACAAAAATCTCTCCCGGTCAAATCACAATATAAGAGTCTTCAACTGCAAACAGCAGTTATCACCAGTCTTGTGATTTCTAGAAAGACTTTTTCAAAGAAATCTCCAATTTTCACAGTGACCTCTTTTAAGGGAATTATTACAGGTGTGTCTGAAAACGTGAAATAAATTTTTTTTTCCACAATCCTTCAGCACTCCAAGTGATATTAAATATAAAGCAACTATGTAACACCTCTATGCTTGGAAAAATGAAATGCGTTTTTAAATTAACAGTGTGGACACAATAAAAATGCTTTAAAAATAATATCGTGACACACTCATTCTCATTCACTCTTCAGCCTTCACAAATCTCTCAATGATACCTTCTTAACACTTAAGACAATTCAACTAAGATTGTATTCTTGACAAAGCATCACATTGTATTGTTTTTTTCTTCCAATCTGAATAATATTTGAAAGATAAGGTTGAAATAACAAACCTTTCAGAATATTAACTGTTTAAATTCTTCCACAGGGCTAGAGGAATCTGATCAGCACAAACCAATGTCTGCCTTTAGCCATAATGGACATGCATTTCAGAATTCTTAGGAGCTAGTAATAATCTCAGGATTTTTTTTTCACTGGGGAGTACCACTTCTGGTGTTGATTTAGTTTTCTTGACAAGAATCCTACTGGCTTCTCTATGCCCCACCCACCTTCTTGTAACAGAACTACACTCACACCCAAATCACGAGCATCCGTTAAAAGGCTTAGTGAAGTTTGATGCAGCCAATGGTCATCGGTTAATTGGTGAACACTATTTTAAACTTTTCAAAAGATGCTTCGCACTTCCCTGACCACAGTACCTTGGCTTTCATCTGGAGCAAAATTGGTGAAGCAACAGCTGAAATGTCATACAAACTTATGATAAAATCCACACCTTCCCCAAAACCTCATTAATTCCTGTTTTCTTTTAACAGCAGTGAACTTTATTAATACTTATAATATTGCTGCTCCTGGCAGTACTTGACCTTGCCTGATGGTATTCCCTGGGTAGGTTACTCATGTCTTTGAAAATTCACTTTTGGCAAAGTTTATTATTAAATCAGCCAATTGTAAAGGCACAGGGACTAGGTACTAAAAGCGTTCTTTGGGACTCAGGGGCACTGGTTACAGAAACATAGTCCTTCAGTACTCGGAGGGCTAGTTACAAGACATCTCAATACACTGTCATTACTCAGAGGGCCCAATAGGTAGGTTCAGAAACTCTCCTTCATTGCTTTGAGGACACTTGGTAAAGAAATACTCCTTCAGTACTCAGAGGGCACAATAGCTAGATACAGAATCACTCTGAGATGGCAAGAACTGCAGATGCTGAAGTCAGAGACAATGCAGTGTGGAGCTGGAGGAACACAGCAGGCCAGGCAGCATCAGAGGAGCAGGAAAGTTGGCTTTTTGGGTTGGGACCCTTCTTCAGAAATGGGGAGGGGGAAGGGAGCTGGGAAATAAATAGAGGAGGGATGGGGCTGGGGAAGGTAGGTGGGATGGCGATAGGTGAGTGCAGGTAGGGAGTGGTGGGGATTGGTCAGTGGATTGGGTGGGCGGATAGGTGGGAGAGAATATGGACAGGTTGTGTCAGGTCAAGGAAGCTGGGATGAGAGGGAGAGTTGGACATGGGATGAGGCCGGGGGTGGGGAAATTTTAAAACTGATGAATTCCATGTTTAGGCCATTGGGCTGTAGGCTCCCGAGGCGGAATATGAGGTGTTGCTCCTCCAGGTTGCGGGTGGTGTCATTGTAACACTGGAGAAGGCCCAGGATGGACATGTCAACCAGGGAGTAGGAGGGGGAGTTAAAATGGTTCGCGACCGGAAGGTGTTGTCATTTGCTGTGAACAGAGGGTAGATGCCCTATGAAGTGGTCTCCGAGTCTACGCTTGGTCTCACCGATGTAGAGGAGGCCACATCGGGAGCAGCAGATATAGTAGACCAAGTTGACAGATATACAAGTGAACCCTTGTCTGATATGATAGGTTTGTTTCGGGCCTTGAATGGAAGTGAGGGGGAGGTGTAGGGGCAGGTGTAGCACCTCCTGCGGTTGCAGAGAAAGGTGCCAGGTGTGGTGGAGTTTGTGGGGAGTGTGGAGTGAACGAGGAAGTCATGGAGAGAGTGGTCCCTATGAAAGGCAGATAGGGGTGGGGAGGGAAATATCTCTTTGGTTGTGGAGTTGGATTGTAGGTGGCGGAAGTGACGGAGAATGATAAGCTGGATGTGGAGGTTAGTGGGGTGATATGTGAGGATAAGGGGGATTCTGTCTTTATTTTTGTTGGGGGGAGGCTTTTGAGGGCCAAAGTGCAGGAAATACAACAGATGCAGTTGAGAACATTTTTGATCATCAGAGAGGTGAAGTTGCGGTCCTCCAAATTGGAGGACATCTGGGATGTTTGGGAGTGGAACGCTCCATCTTGGGAGCAGACGCGGTGGAAGCGGAGGAATTGGGAGCAGGGGATAGCATTCTTGCAGGATGGTGAATGAGAGGAGGTGTTGTCCAGGTAGCTAAGGAAGTTGATGGGCTTAAAATAGATGTCAGTTTTAAGGCGGTTACCAGAGATGGAGATGGAGAGGTCCAGGAAGGAGGAGGTATCAGAGATGGTCCAGGTGAATTTGAGGTTATGGTGAAAGGTGTAGTAAAGTTGATGAACCGTTCAACTCCTCATGGGAGCATGAGGCAGCGCTGATACAGTCATCAATGTACTAGAGGAAGAGGTGGGGAATAGTGCCAGTGTAACAGTGGAAATGGAACATTCTAATTTGTTTTAATTCCGGATCACACCACCAACCTTATGGTATGATTCCTGTGATGTGGCCATCAAATTATATTGTGACTTGCCTTGAGTCTAGTAACCTTTTATTTTTAATGTTGATAAAAATGAGATCTAGGGGATATACTAAAAGAATACAGCTTCAAGATTTCACAATTTTGAACAACCAACAATATTTTACTATGCAAGTTAGAACGGTAATAATATCTACAATACAGGCACAACCTGCTCCAGACACCCAGAATTGACATGTGGTAAAAATAGATAACATACTGTGACTGTGCACCTTACAGCATTCAGCAAGTCGCAGAAATGATGGGGACAGATCCTACTGACCTTTCAACAACTCCCTGACTCTGCAGACATTAATGATACTGGGGTGTCATCAAATCTCATTAAATTTCACAAGTGACTGCAATCGTTTACATTTGTCAATCTGTCAGCCTCTTCAGTGAAACTCCCACTGAAGAATCTCTGTATTATGGGCTTTACTCAGTGATTTTTCCTGTTCACATTGAGCATCCTCCTGACCTCTCCTATTTACACAAAGTTAATTTCTGAATCAATAATATATTTTGTAAGTTATGTGATAGTTTCTTGGAAGATTATATACAATCTTATCTAACTTTTTCAGCACTTTGCTGTTATCCAATCTGATTACTGAAGGATTGACTTGTGAATTTTCAATTTGTGATTCATTCTCCAGCTGTTCTGATATTTTCATTTAACTTCCTCTTTCTTTCACCACTGTTAATACACCTCAGTTGTGGTTTTCCCTCCCGTCATATCTTTCAATGTACTTGCTGACATTTTTACTTCTGTTTGGAATACTCACCACATATTGAGTTTCTTTTTGATTTGAGAAGGTCCAGTAAATCTGCTTTTTATTGTTCCCCAGAGACAGGCAACAGTACTAATCTCCAGTGACAGAAATTGGAGCTTTTTATCTGTCTAGGTTCCATTATCCATTGAACACTTTACAAATGCTTTTTGGCTAACTTTCATGGTTTGGTCAGTTTCTCCCTGAAACTTGAAACTTAGGCTGGGAAGTAGTCTTTGAAATTTGATTTGTAAATTTAGTTTAATCAATTTCAGGGGTCCTCTCACCTCATGTCCATTTAACAGCTGAAAACAACTGAAACCTGTGAACTTAGTTGAGGCATCTCTAATGGCAAATAGTAACAAAGGAATTCCTTTTCAATGTTTAAGATATTCCTGATAACAGCTACAGCCATGGTCTTTACTGCCATGTTTACAATGTTTCTCGAGATTGCAGTTGAGGCAGTGACCATAAAATTTTATTCCCTGACTATTCATTATTTCTTTGAATATTTGTAACATAAAGTTTAAACCTTGATTTGATTGTATTTCTTTGGGTCATCCATAAAATGTGAAGAAATGCTCTAACATTTCCACTATTAGTTTGCTGTAATTTCCCCAAATTGCAATGTCTCAGGAAATCTTGTTGAAACATCCATAATTGTGAAAAGATACTGCTTTCCATTCCTGGTTTTAAGTAGGGGTCCTACACAATCCAATAAGATTCTTCCAACTTTCATTTGGAAAGTTAATATTGGAATTAAAGGCAAAAGTTTATTTGAGGGTTGGCTTTCCACAATACCTGATATATATGGGATGTCTGGCAACATTTCACCACATTTTTATGTAATCCTGGCAATTAAAGATGTTTTTGTATTTCAGGTATTTTTTAACCCAAGTATTTTGGCATTAGAATTTCTGTGCCATTGTTTGATTTGGTTTGATTTATTGTTGTCACATGTACGTAAGTGAAAAGCTTTGTTTTGCGAGCAACATAAGCAGATCATAGCAAACAAGGATATACAGATCATAATGTGCTTAGACAGAGAAAGGCATACAGGTTACACTGCACAGGAGATGTGCAAAGCAAGATCAACATTATTTGAAGGTAGAAGGGTCCATTCAGTAGTCTAATAAGGATGGGGGTGAAGCTGTTCTTTAACCTTTTCGTGCATGTGTTCAAGCTTCTGTACCTTCTGCCTGATGGAAGAGGTTGGAAGAGAGTATTACTGGTGTGGGAAGGGTCTTTGATGATGTTGGCAACCTTTCTGTGGCAACGAGAAGTGTGAATGGAGTCCATGGATGGGAGGTTGGCTTTCATGATGGTTCCGGCAGTGTACACAATCTTCTGTAGTTTTTGACGGTCCTGGGCAGAGCAGTTGCCATACCAGGCTGTTATGCACCCGGATAGAATGCTTTCTATGGTGCATCGGTAAAATTTAGTGAGGGTCCGTATGGACATGCTGAATTTCCTAAGGTGTCCCTGGAAGAAGAACCATTGTTGTCCCTTCTTGACCATCACATCTACATGGGATGTCTAGGACAGACGGTCAGTTATCGTCATTTTTAGGAACTTGATGCTTTCGATCCTCTCCACCTCAGCTCCGTTGATGTAGATGGAGGCGTGTCGTCCTCCCTTCTCCGTGAAGTCAATAATCAGTTCTTTTGTTTTGCTGACATTGAGAGAAAGGTTGTTATCATTGCGCCACGATACCAAGCCCTCTATCTCCTTCCTTTATTTTGACTCATCATTGTTTGATATCCATACTACCATGGTGGTGTTGTCAGCAAACCTGTAGATGGTGTTCATTCAGAATTTGGCTATACAGTCATGGGAGTACAGTAGGGGGCTGTGAATGCATCCATGGAGGCCTCCAGTGTTGAGAGTTGTTGTTGAGGAGGTGCAGTTGTCTATCTTCACTGATTGCGGTCTGTGGGTCAGCAAGATGAGGATCCAGTTGCAGAGGGCGAATTTGAGATCTAGGTCTCGGAGTTGAGATTAGTCTGGAAGGGATAATGGTGTTGAAGGCGGTGCTGTAGTCAATGAGCAGGAGCCTGTAATAAGTGTCCTTGTTATCCAGATGTTCTTCATGATTATGGAAGCACTTCAGGATTATGGAGGCCAGAGTCACTAGGCAGTAGTCATTAAGGCACGTTGCATGTGTTGTCTTTGGTACTGGGATGATGGTGTCTTCTAGAAGCAGTTGTGGACTTTGGCTTGTAGCAAGGAGAAGTTGAATGCCAGTGAATATCTCCGCTAGCTGGTCCACACAGAATCTACGTGCATGGCCAGGGACTCTGTCTGGGCCCATTGCATTCCTTGGGTTGACTCTCAGGAAGAGCGATCTGACGTCTGGAGCGGTGACAGAAGGAACATCCAGGGCTGTCGGGGCAGGTGCCCCTGGCATTCTGCTCGAACTAAGCATAAAGCATTGAATGAAGCAGGGAGGGGTGTGCTTTTGTCTGCTACCTTGCTCTGCTGTATTTTGTATTCCTTTATGTTGTGTAGGCCTTGCCACAGGTGGTGGGTATCCATATGGTTAGTTTGGGCCTCTAACTTGGTCCAGTACTGCCTCTTGGCATCTCTGATGGCTTTGCGGAGATCATTTCTGGATATTCTGTAAAGGTCTAGGTCGTCCGACTTGAATAGTTGCATATGGTTTCTGTGAGATCCTGCTTCATTCTTCGAAACTCCAGTGACAGACTCAATCTCTTGTCATACATTTGATTTGATTTTCTTCATTGATAATTGAGGAACAAGTTGGATGATTGTCCTGAATCATCTCTCCCCTCCGATTAGTTCAGCAATAACATGCTCCATTTGTACAGTTACCTGTATGCTGCTACAGTTTTAATAATCATTTCCTTTCCTGATGCCTGCTTGTTTGAAGATTCCTTAGGCATTCATAGAGCTGTATAGCATGGAAACAGACTCTTCGATCCAATTAATCCAGTCCCATTTGTCAGCATTTGACCCATATCCCTCTGAATCCTCCTTATTAAATACCCATCCAAATGCCTTTTAAATGTTGTAATTGTACCAGCCTCCACCACTTCCTCTGGCAGCTCATTCCATACATGCACCACAATCTCCCTAATAAAGTTGCCCCTTATAGGTGCCTTTCAAATCTTTTCCCTCTCACCTTAAACCTATGGCTTTTAGTTTTGGACTCCCCCACCCTGGGGAAAAGACCTTGTCTGTTCACCCTAATCCATGCCCCTCATGATTTTATAAACTTCTTGTAAATCTTTTCTGCCCCCTTTCAAGTTTCACAACATCCTTCCTATTAGCAGGGAGACCAGAATTGCACGCAGTATTCCAGAAGTGGTCTAACTAATGTCCTGTATAGCAGCAACATGACTTCCCAACTCCTATACTCAATGCACTGACCAATAAAGGCAACCAAATGCCTTCTTCACTATCCTATCTGCCTGGGACTCCACTTTCAAGGAACTATGAACCTGCACTCCAAGGTCTCTTTGTTCAGCAACACTCCCCAGGACCTTACCATTAACAGTTTAAGTCCTGCCCTGATTTGCCTTTCTGAAATACAGCACCTCACATTTATCTAAATTAAATGCCATCTGCCACTCCTTGGTCCAATGGCCCATTGGCCCATCTAATCAAGGTCCCGTTGTACTCTTAGGTAACCATTTTCACTATCCAGTGCACCTCCAATTTTGGTGTCATCTGCAAACTACTAACCATACCTCCTATGTTCACATTCAAATCATTTATATAAATGACAAAAATCAATGGACCCCGCACCGATCCTTGTGGTGCACCGCTGGTCAGAGGCCTCCAGTCTGAGAAGCAACCTTCCTCTGTTTTCTACCTTCGAGCCAGTTCTGCATCCAAATGGCTAGTTCTCTCTGCATTCCATGTGATCTAACCTTGCTAACCAGTCTACCATGTGGAACCTTGTTGATCACATTACCTTTATCATGTTCAGTCTTACAATGGAAGTGTGCTACTTTCTGAATATTGCTTTTAGATTCTAGCTTTTGCCCTTCATTGTTTTGATTTCATTTTGCTTTGTTGCCAAAATGAATACCTTTTATTCCTCAGATTCCTCCAAATTCCTCATGTATTCCTACATGACCATTTCCTTGCAAGTAATTGTCTGTCTGAGGTATCTTAATTATCTGCCAGAACCACTACACCTCATATTTTTGAAACCAGGTCCTTAACTAAGTAAGTCTTAAGGATTATAACAATACGAGTCTGGAATTCCTCCATTGCCATGAGTTTCTTTACATTCTCAAATCTTTTTCGCAACTTAAGTGTCCCAGAGTGTCTCTTTTTCTCTTGAAAATTCTACCTAAGTCTGATTAGGTTTTGTTCCTATCATCCTAATTGTAATTGATAAGCTTCAGTGAAAAGCTTGAGTACATTTAGTATTGTTCCTCTAATAGCACCATACTCTTCAGGATGCTCTTCTGACAAACTGCTGTACACATCCATTGGCATTCTCAGCAGTCCACTCTAACATTAAAGGTCCAAACACCTTCTGGCCAAATCAACATCATAGCTGTCTTTTCTAATGAGGTGAAATATTTTTTACACTCCAGTGTCTGTAAATTTAGGTACTAAATGCATATTTTTAATTAAATCAAATCTCTCATTGGAATCAGAATAATCATTTGAGCAACCTCCTCTTCCTTCTTCCTTTACCCTAAGTTTTTATTTAACCACATCTGGTTGTCTGATTTCCCTATGTCTTTGGAGGTCAAGCATTTTTAATTTTAATTAATAAAAATTTAATTTTTATTTCCCCTCTTCCATTTCTCTTTGTTATCCTTTCTCCTCTCTTTCTAATTCAAGCTTTTCTATGCTTTTTTAAATTCTCTCTTTTTTCTGTTGCATTACTCTTTACCATTTCAAACCTTTTCATGTCTCCTTCCCTCTCCAGTACTTCTTCATTTTAACTGAACCTTAGCTAATGTGAGTGATGATATCTCAATTTTAAGATTTCCACCTTTCAATTCTCAATGCTGGGTAATAATTTTAAGTGTCTCAAACTGAACCAATCCTGTTTTTACTTTCATCTCCAATTTATCTTCTATCTCAGTGTAGCCTTACATATAGATCTCATTTGATCAACTGTTACATTTTCTTATTTCAGAAATGTCTCTGCAATAGTAAATGCCATTTTGAAATTCAAACTCATCTAATAAACTTCACAACATTTGTGTACAGTACCTCCATGTACCAATCATTTTAAAGATTCACAAATCCTGTGAAATTCAATTTATATCATGGACAAACCCCCAATTGTTTACAATCCTAGCTGATGGTAACGTATGACAATTCATATTTCAGAGTGAAACCTTGTTTGATCAACAGTAAGTTTCATTTTTGCAATTCAGTTACCTTGGTAGTTACTCATTGAACAGAGACACAAAAGTCTGCCAATGTACTTTAAGCATTGGAACCGAAGTTGAATAGACAAAATAAAATAAATAAAAGACACTTTGGAAAGTTCTCATAATAAACAGCAGTAAGAAAATGAAATCAATACCTTTTCTCAGCAATATACTTTACAGACACTCCACCCCAGAGAAGTATCACGATGTTCACGTTCAAATTTCTTGCTGAACAGGTGAGGCTGCAATAACTTCCTTTCAGAGACCATCTGTACAATCAGCAGATGTGATTCGTCTTGAGACACACTGGCAGACTAATTCACTGATTCTGCTCTGACTTTTGAGTATTGAGAGTCAGCTGAAACAGCTAAAGATTGATTCACAGCTCTGTTGGCCAAAAGACTACCACAAAATAAGCTGACCATCTGTTAGCATGGATCTCTTCCGAATTAAAACTGCAAGATGCCCTGACCGTCTGTCTCTGTAGGTCCTCCAAGTCCCATTTTGTGAACACCCTAGCAACTATTCCACCAGGTAGCATGTCTAGCCATTTTCCTCAAGTCACAATATTTCCTGGAATGGCTGTCTTTAGCTCACTAATCCAAACCTTACTTAAAAACAGTGTCATTCACTATGCAGATATTACCTCATACTTTAGCATCCATGTTTATCACATATAGAAACATTCCTTGTTTATTCAGAGGGCACAGTGACTATTACCGAAACACTTCTTAATTACTCAGGGAGCACAGTGACTGAGTAAAATATATTCCTTCAGTACTCAGGGGCACTGTCTCTGTGTTCACCCTCAATTGTTTATCAAGGTTTTGAGGGTGTTTGAATAAAAAAAAGGTTTAATTTTATGGTTCAGTTCATAACCATCAGCATCTCTGCTGCCTATTTAGCTGTTGCAACTCACTGCTCTTCAACATGTGACCAAATTCCTGGAGAAAGTGAATTTTTAAATTCTTCTAACAGAATAATCTTTTTGAGAGTTCCATAAATAGCATTTATTCTTAATGCCTGTACGCAACTGTCAAAATTACTATGTTTAACACTTCCAAATTCAGTGTAGGTTTGCCCAGGCAGTTTTCCTAAATTTCAAAACTTTTGCTTATATGCTTCAGGGACTCACTCACATGCACCCACAATAGCCTTTTTACCTTACTAATAATCCATCAACCCTCTTCTGACAGCGTTGTTTGAATAAAGTTATAGTCATAGAGTCATACAGCATGGAAACAAACACTTCGATCCAACCAATCCATGCCGATCATGTTCCCAAACTAAATTAGTCCCACCTGCCTATGCTTAGCCCACATCCCTTCAAATCTTTCCTATTCATGAACGTATCCAAATATGTTTTAAAAATTGTAACTGTATCTACATCCACCAGTTTCTCTGGCAGTTCATTCCTTACACAAACTACTCTCTGTATAAAAAAGTTGCCTCTCATGAGATCTTTCTCCTCTCACCTTAAAAATATGCCCCTTAGTTTTGAACTCCCCCATCTTAGGGAAAAGACCCTTATCATCCACCTTATCTATGCCCCTCATGATTTTATAAACCTTGATAAGATTTATAAAACCTCAATCTCCTGCTCTCCAGCATAAAAAAGATCCAGCCTATCTAGCCCCTCCTTATAACTCAAGCCTTCCATTTCCAGCAACATCCTGGTAAATCTTTTCTGAACCCAGTCCAGTTTAAAAATATCCTTCTTATAACAGGGCGACCAGAACTGCACACAGTACTCCAGAACAGGTCTCACCAACATCCTGTAAAACCTCAACATGACATCCTAACTCCTACACTCAAAGGTCTGAGCGATGAGGGCAAATGTGCTAAATGCCTTCATAACCAGTCAATCCATCTGTGACGCAAATTTCAAAGAATGATGTACCTGAACTCCTGGGCCTCTCTGTTCTACAATACCACCCAGTGTCTACTATTAATTGTATAATTTTATTTGGTCTTTGTTTTAAGTACCAAAATGCAATATCTCATGTATTCAATCAATCTACCTGCTCTACAATGCCTGTGTCCATTTTCTTTCGACCACTTTGTTTATTTTGCTATCTTGTTCAAACATCATAAAGAATGTCTCCATATCTCTTTCTTCAAATTTCAACATTTCCTGATTGGACATTGGACATTAGGCTTTTCTCTGACCAGAAACTTCATTGGCAACTTGAATCTATTTTTTTTTAACTCCAGCTGATATTCTTCCTTCAATTCCTTATCTTAATTATTTTCAATCTCCTGATAGTTCAGTTCCAGCCTCCTAAGTGCTCATTCCTTTTCTTTTTCCTTTCTCTGAATTTATTTTTCTTTCCCTTTTGTTCAAATTCAAGTCTCTTAATTTCCAATTCAAAAGTTATTTCCTTTTCTTTGTCTGCTTATTGGAATTCTACTTCTAACTGCATCATTTCTGTCTCATGCATACATTGTTCTAACTGTAGCTCAATCATTCCCAAATCTCGGAGTATCTGGCCTCCCTTGTATTTCCACCAGCCATAAATATTGTGCTAGTAGTTTAACAGTCTCTGCTTCCTTAGTCTTTGCGTGAAATTCCATCTCTAACTTCTTTGCCAAATCTATTATCTTAGCCTTCATTAAATCCAGCAAACCGGTCAGGGATACTTTCTAGTAAACAGCTAATTTAGCTGCTTCCAATGCAATCTTATTTTTATAATATGAGCACCTATTTTCTGTCCTTTCATCCTTCACCAATTATTGATACTCTGCGTCCAATCTCATGTTGTCTGTCCCCAAAACTCCCTCACTGAACCCTCACACAGGGCAGGTGTGCTGGAAATCATGCTGCTACTCTGTGAGTCACATCACAATTGTAAATGTCAATTTGTTACGCTTTATTACTACTGTTGAGATCAAAAGAGACTTTAAACAGGTTTCTACAATAAAACCAAAAAAATTGTTTATTAAGAACAAAGTTAGACTTTAAACAACAACAAAATGTTTTGTTAACTAAGCTTTAACTTAGACTTGAATGACATCGTCTTTTTAATTTTAAACATATACATTCATCCACAGACAGGATGAGACAACACAGCTATGCAGAGCAATTCAGACTGGGAAAATACAGAAATTCTCCTATTGGTCAAGAGTCCAAACTAAAAGGGCAGAATAAGATGATTTTCTCACAGTACCTTCTGTTTCTTGTTACTGAGATCATATTGCTGTTGACTTACGTGCAATGGAAGATCCTCAGTTTGTCTGGCATGTCAGTTAGACGTAGGTTTCATAATTGAGTTAGCAATTCAGTTTTCAGAGTTTAGTAAAGGTCAGAAAGAATGCTCCCTCTAACTTTGTTTCTTGGTGCATGTATGGCAGCGACCTTTGAACGCAGAAGGCAATACATTGGCACACCAATCATGATTAGTTTATGAGGGGTCATAGAATTCCAGGAATTCTATCAAGTATTCAGAAAATACTTCACTGAGCTGTCTCTTCAGCTGGTTTTCCTTAATGTTTATTTCATTCACTGAAAGAGGGGGAGAGAGAGACCGAGAGAAATAGCACAACTGTTAAGCCTTTGGCAAAGCAGAAACCAAAAGTTCAGATGCTGATGCTAGGTAAACAAAGCATTAGACACCTTTCAAATCTCAGTCTGCCAATTGTAGGCCATTAAGCATTCTCTTATCTCTCGCTTACATGTTTTTTTTGCCAAAGTGTTTTTTTTGTCAACAGCAGGCACTCCCCAGTTATTTTGCCCTTTTGACTTCTGCATTCCAACAAGTCACATGGTAAAATGTTTCATACATAGAATTGGACAAATCCATTTTTAAATTCTGATATTCCATAAATATGTTCTAATATGGGTATGGAAATATTTCTTCAAAAGGCACTGAGTGCAGAAACATTCCTTCAGTATTCACAAGGCATAGTGACTGGATACACAAACACTTATTCACTGAAACCGAAATACCCCTTCAGTGCTGAAGGTGCGCAGTGACTTTTATTTTAAATTCATGTGTGCATTGCTAGCTGACCCAGTATTTATTATCCATTTCTAGTTGCCCTTGTGAAGGTGGTGGTGAGCTGCCTGCTTGAACCACTACAGTCTACATGCTGTAGGCAGACTCACAACCTTGTTAGGGAGGGAATTTTAGGATTTTGACCGAGTGACACTAAAGGAAAGATGATATTTTCCAAATAAGGATGGTGACTGGCTCAAAGGGAAGCTTGGAACTGATGATTTTCCCAAGCATCTGCTGCCTTGTCCTTCTAGATGGTAGTGATTGCGTTTGCAAATTGCTGCCAAAGGAGCTTTATTGGATTTCTGCGCAGCATCTTGTAGATGGCACACACTGCTGGTACTGGGTGTCGATGGTAGAGGGAGTGAATATGTGTGGATGTGATTTCAATTAAATGGGCTCCTTTATGATGTTGAGCTTCTTGAATGGTAGAACTGCACTCATTCAGGCAAGTTTGGAGTATCCCATTGAAGTCCTAACTTGTGGTGGTAAGACTTTGGGGAATCAGAAAGTGAGTTACTCATTGCAGTATTCTTAGCCTCTGACCTGCTTTTGTAGCCACACTATTTAAATGCCTAGTCTAGTTCACTTTCTTAACAATGATAATCTCCAAGGTGGGATAGTGGACAATTCAGTGATGGTTACGCCATTAAACGTCAAGGGGCAATGTTTAGATTCTCTCATGTTGAATTGGTCATTGCCTGGCATTCGTGTGGCATGAATGTTATTGCCACTTGTCAGCCCAAGCCTGGATATGTCCAGGTCTTGCTGTATTTGGGCATGAATGCTTCAGAATAGAATAGAACAGAATATCATCGAAGTCTTCACAAATGGTGCTGAACATTGGCGAACATCCCCATTTTCTGACCTTATGATGAAGGGGAAGTCATTGATGAAGCAGCTGAAGATGTCTGGGTCTAGGACATTATTGTGAGGAACTCCTGGACAGATGCGCTGGAGCTGAGATAACTCACCTCCAACAACCACAACCATCTTCCTTTGTGCGAGGTATGATTCCAATTGGGTACTCATTTCACTACTCATAGGGCATAATGATAAGCTACAGAAACAAACATTCAAATTAAAGTGAAACTTAGTGAAAATAGAATCACAAGGGAAGAAATATGAAGCAAACTGATAGAGCTGTAGACTGACAAATCTCCTGGACTTCATCATTGGGAATAAGTTGCTAATGAGACAGAAGATATGTTGATATTAACTATCCGAAATTCCCTAGGTTCAGAGAATGGCTCCATCAGACTGAAAAGTGGCAAATATATCCCTTCTATTCAAGAGGCAGAAAACAGGAAACTATAGTCCATTTACCCTAAAGTCTGTCATGGGAAAGATGTTAAAATATATCATTAAAAAGCTTACAGCTGAACAAGGTCATTGGAAAAATTCAGCAGTTTCATCAAGGGGAAATCATGTTGTCATGAAATCATTAGAAGAGGAAAAGTATAGTGGCTAAATACGCAGGTGACACTAGGATAGGCTAAAAAGCATGTAGTGAAGGAGTTATAAGGAAGTTGCAGATCGGATAAGTTGAGTGAGTCGGCAAGAATCTAGGAGGTGGAATATTATGTTGAAAAATATTCAGTTGTTGACTTTGGCAGCAAGAATGAAGAAGTATTACTCAAATGGAGCACCACTATGGAATAAAAGCAAAATACTGTGGCTGCTGGAAATCTGAAACAAATCCAGAAAATGCTGGAGAAACTCAGGAAGTTTGGCATCATCTGTGGAGAGAGAGAAACAGAATTAGCATTGAGTCCGATATGACTCTTTTTTTCAGAATGGTGAAAGGGATGATTTTTTCCTCTTTTAGTTGTATAGGCTTTGGTGAGACCCCATCTTAAATACTGTGTGCAGTTTTGGTTTTCTTATTTGCAGAAGAAGGTAAATGTATTGAAAACAATCCAGAGGAGTTTTCCTAGATTGATTTGATTTGATTTATTATTGTGATATTTACCTAAGTACAGTGAAAGTTTTGTTTTGCGAGCAGTACAGCAGATCATAACATACAAAGACACAATGATTATAGGGTGATAACTTGAATAACCAGGTTGTACGTGAAACGTACAAAATACAAGCAAAAGCACATCCAGATGGTTGAATCTGCCCTGCCATTCAATAAGAATAGGGATGATCAGTTTATATTTCAAATCCCACATTCCCCTTTACCCTGAAAACTGTGCTTAACAAGAATCTACCCAGCTCCTCCCTAGAAATGTTCAGAAATACCACCTCCATGCGTTCTGAGGCAGAGAACTGCAAAGTCACACACCCCTCAGAGAAAGAAGGCACAGTGACTGGGTACAGAAACACTCCTTCAGGCCTCAGTGGGCACAGTGACTGGGTACAGAAACACTCATTTAATATGCTGGAGGTACAGTGAATGGGTTCAGAAACATTCCATCAGTACTCCAAGGCACAGTAAGACTCCACAAACAGCAATGCCACTGGTAACCAGAACATAACACCATAAACATAGGAGCAGAAATTGCCATTCAGTCTGCTCTGCCATTCAATGAGATCATGGCTGACCCAATAATCCTCAATTCCAATTTCCAGCCTTTTCTCCATAATTAGATATTCTCTTACTGATTAATTGCCTCTTCATCTCAGCCTTGAATGTACTTAACCCACCCTGACAGCCCTAATAGTGAAGAATTTTACAGATTCGTTGTCCTCCAAGAGAATAAATTCCTCATCTATCTTATTGGGTGACCCTTACTCTGAGATCATGCCCACTCTTCCTAGAGTGGAAAGAACCCCTCTGCACCCATCCTGTCAAGTGTCCTAAGAATCTTAAATGTTTCAATAAATTCTCCTCTCATTCTTCTTATCTCATTTCTCCTGATAAGACAGTCCTTGTATCAGCCTAGTCAACCTTCTCTGGACTGCCTCCAATGATAATATATTGTTCCTCAGATAACAGGACCAAAACTGTCCACAGTACTCCAGCTCTGATCTGACTAGGAGTTTGTATAATTTTAGCAAGACCTCCCAATTTTTATACTCCATTTCCTTTGAAATAAAGGACAAAAATCAATTTGCCTTCTCTATTACTAACTTAGAACATAGAACATAGAACATAGAACAGTACAGCACAGTACAGGCCCTTCGGCCCATGATGTTGTGCCGAACTTTTACCCGAAACCTAAGGTCTATCTAACCTCCGCCGCTACCTTATACTATCATCCATATGCCTATCTAATAGCCGCTTAAATGCCCCTAATGAAGCCGACTCCACTACCCTCTCCGGCAATACATTTCACGCCCCTACCACTCTCTGAGTGAAGAACCTACCTCTGACGTCTCCCCGATATCTACCTCCTTTCACTTTAAAACTATGTCCCCTCGTAAAAGCTACCTCCACCCTAGGAAAAAGTCTCTGGCTGTCTACTCTATCTATACCTCTGATCATTTTGTACACCTCTATCAAGTCACCTCTCATCCTTCGTCGTTCTAAAGAGAAAATCCCTAGCTCTCTCAACCTTTCTTCGTAAGACCTTCCCTCCATTCCAGGCAACATCCTGGTAAATCTCCTCTGCACCTTTTCCAATGCTTCCACATCTTTCCTGTAATGAGGTGACCAGAACTGGACACAATACTCCAGATGTGGCCGAACCAGCCTTTTGTATAGCTGGAGCATAACTTCACAGCTCTTGAACTCAATTCCTCTATCAATGAAAGCTAACACACCATACGCCTTCTTAACAACTCTATCCACCTGGGTGGCAGCTTTCAGGGAACTGTGAACATGAACCCCAAGATCCCTCTGCTCCTCCACACTGCCAAGAATCTTTCCATTAACCCTGTATTCTGATTTCAAGTTTGTCCTTCCAAAATGAATCACCTCACACTTTTCAGGGTTAAACTCCATCTGCCACTTCTCAGCCCAGCTCTGCATTCTATCAATGACCCTAATGAAACTTAGATGATAACATTTTGTGATACAAGGGCACAAGGATCCCCAAATCAGTCTGTGCTGCATGTTGGTGCTGTTTTTCCCTATTTAAATAATATTCAGCTCTTCTAATCTTCACACCAATATGCCAAACCTCTCATTTCTCCACGCTATATTTCATCTGCCAAGGTTTGCCCACACGAGTAACCTGTCTACATCCCCATGTAGAGGTTTCTGTCATTCTCATTTCTTGCTGTCCTGACTGTTTTTGAACATCTGCAAACTTGGCTATAGAACATTCACATTGTCATCCAAGTCATTAGTATATGTAATGTAAAGCATAGTGGTCCCTGTGGCACTCCATGAATTCCAGACTGCCATCCTGAAAATGCCCCTGCCATCCCAAATCTCTGCCTTAGTTAGCCAAGCATCTATCCATGCTAACATGTTGCCTCCAAAACCACAGGCCTTAATGAGCACTATCTTATCAAATGCCTTTTAGAAATCCAAATGTATATGTCAAGTGGTTCTCCTTTACCTGTCCTTCTTGCTGCTTTCACAGAGAACTCTGATAAATTTGTCAGGCATAATTTACCTTCATGAAGTCATACTGACTCTGCTTAAATCGTACTATTACATCCTTTAGAATGAACTCTTGGCATTTTTCAAAAGACAGGTGTAAAGCAAACTGGCGTATAGTTACCTGTTTTTTGACTCCCGCTTCTGCTGAATGAGGATGTTACATTAGTAGTTATCTAATCATTTGGCATTTCCCAGAAACTAAGGATTTTTAGACAATTACTACCAGTACATCCATGATCTCTGTAGTTTTGATTTGATTTATTATTGTCACATGTACCTAGGTACAGTGAAAAGTCTTGTTTTGCGCTCAGTGCAAGCAGATCATACCATCCAAAATGTGTAAGGGTAATTGAGCAGAATAAGGAATACAATGTTATGGCTGCAGAGAAGGTGCACAAACAGCAAAGTCAACATTAAACTTGAAATTTGAGAGGTCGATTCAGAAGTCTAATAACAGCAGGGAATAAGCCATTCTTGAATCTGCTAGAATGTGTGCTTAAGCTTTTGTATCTTCTGCTCAATGGAAGAGATTATAATTAGGGTGGGAGGGGTCTTTGATTATGTTGGCTGCCGTCCCAAGGCAGTGAGAAGTATAGATGGAGCCAATGGCTGGAAGCTTGGCTTGCATGATGGACTGGGCTATATTCACAACTCTCTGTAGTTTCTTACTTCCTTCTCTGTAATTACTTCCTTCAAAATGAGAATGCAACCTATCAGGTTAGAGGGCTTATTGGTTTCCAGCCATATTCGTTTCTTTACTACTTTTTCTCTAGTGACTGCTATTATTTTTATTTTCTCCTTCTACCCCCGATTATTTAGTATTTTCAGAATGCTATTAGTGTCTTCCACTGTGGAGACTGATGCAAAATATTTGTTCAACTCTGCCATCTCCTGGCTCCCCATTATTGTTTCCCCAGCCTTGTTCACTAAGAGGTCTATGTTTACTTGGTGTTTCTCTTCATTTCCATACATTTATATACGCTCTTTTTGAGTTTATACTTATTGCTAGTTTGCCTTCATAGTTTATTTTCTCTCTCTTTATTACTTTTTGGTTATCACCTGTTTGTTTTTAAATCTTTCCCAGTCCTTTGGCTCATCACTAGGCTTTGCCACATTGTACAATTTTTCTTTCAATTTGATACTGTCCTTTAATTCCCTTGATTAACCATGGTCAGTTTATCCCTTTCCTAGAATCTTTCTTCTACACGGGAACGTATCTTTGCTGTGGGTCACAAATTATTTTCTTAAACATCTGCCATTGTTCCTATACCATCTTTTCTGCTTTCCCAGACCACTCCAACCAATCCTACGTTCATCTTTATTTAATTACCCTTATTTATGTTTAGCACAGTTGTTCCAACCCAAGTTTCTCACTTTAACACTAAATGCAATAATGTATGATCACTGTCTCCCAGGGATGGTTTATTCAAAGATCAACCTGATCCCTGGATGGATCCACAACATATTGTTCTCAGATTCTTCCTTGTGGCTGCCTCTGCCAATCTGACTATCCCAATTGGCATGAAAATTAAAGTCACTAATAACTAATATACTGCCTTGTTTTACAAGCTTTCAAAATCTTATGATTCATTCTTTTTTCTACAGAACAGCTACTGTTCAGGGGCCTATAGACCATTCCCTCCAGTTTACTCCTCCTTGTTATTTCTTGACTTGACCCTTACGAATTTGTCATAATCTGATCCGAGATCATTTCTTGCTGTTGCACTTATTTCATCTAATACTAACAAAGCTACCCCACCACCATCTCCTTCCTGCTGTTAATTTTTTTTTTAAATCACATACCCTGAAGATTCAGTTGCCAGTTTTGATATCTTTGTAGACCATTTCTTCATAATGTATATAAGATCATACACATTAACCTCTATTTGTGCTGTTAGTTTATTTATTGTGTTTCAAATACAGTGTGTATTTAAGAAGAGAACTATTATTTTGCCATTTTACCATGTTTTGCCCCTTTGTTGCTCAGTTTGCTGCTCTTTTATGATGCTTGGACAATCTCCCTTCCTGTAACATTCTAGGTATGACTAACAAAACAGTTGTATTACAATGTCACAATACCCTTTTGCTTTCGTAAGCTTACATTTGCCCCCTTCCGAGCACTTGCGCCCTGTCACAATTAATTTATAGGGATGGTGGATTCCACGTGTTCAGGCACTGTCCCTAGGCATAGGACAAGTCAACATAAAAACAGTAATGAATTACATTACAATATGGCTATAGGTGGAGACCATTGAAAGCTTTGCCTGAAATAGTGCGATGGAGCTTGGATGAGGCCTACACATGTTGCGCCAGAGTGTGCCCGCCAGGCAACTTCAGTTAGTGGACCACAGAGCCCTGGCAATCAGTTGTATAACTGTAGGCCCCAGGACCAGTGCACTGTTCACAAGAAGTTCAATAATCTCACACGAGTTGGCCAGGTCAGTAAGCATATCTCTAAATGTCATATTCCACTAACTACTGCAGATTCTAAGATTCTGCTTGATACCACTGGACATCCCATCACTGACTTAACCAACAATTTCTCTCTATCAGAAGTTCTGTCTGAAGTTGACATGCCTCACCGTGCCCTCACAGCTGCCAGCATCATAACCCATATTTCGCACACACTGTCAGCTGTCTAAACTTAATAGCCACATCAATCATATGCATTGTACCAACCTCTACATTCACGTAAAATACTTACATTTATATGGCACATTTCTCAACCTTGGAAGCACTTTACATTCAATTATGTGCTTTTGAAATGCAGTCACTGCTGTGATATAGAAAATGTTGCAGTCAATTTATGCACAGCAAGCTCCCACAGCAGTGTGACAATGACTTAAGATACCTATTTTTTGTGCTATTGTTTGAGGGATGAATATTGATCAGGAGACTGGACTCTTCTTTGAAATGATGCTAAGGAAATGTTTATCCCCAGCTCAGAGGGCAGAGGGGCCTCCGTTATTTTAGTTTTTGGCAAAAAGACGGCACCTCTGTCACTACACTACTCCTTCAGGGCTGCACTGACGTGTCAGCCAGGATTGTTGGTGTTTGAGTGCAGGGCTGCAGTCACGGCCCATGACCTGTTGACGCAGGGAACAGGACACTGCATCCTGAGCCACAGCTGGCACTTTTAGGAGATAAGACGACAAATCATTAAATGTGGCAGGAGCTAACCATAGTGGGGTAGAATGCTGCTGTTTGTCCTTAAACCCAGAGGAGACTATTCCCATCCTCACCTAATCCAAGCTAACAGGGGAAGACAGTGGCAATGTTACTGAACTAGTAATCCAGAGGTGCAGGCTAATGCTCTGGGGATACGTGTTCAAACCCCACTGTGGCAATTGGTGAAATTTGAATTAAATTAATAATTCTGGAATTTGAAGGCTCACCTCCGCAATGGTTATGACAATATTAATTGATTTGTACAGAACAGCTACTGTTCAGGGGCCTATAGACCATTCCCACCAGTTTACTTCCCCTTGTTATCTCTTACCATTGATTTAAATAAAAACACAAACATCTGGGTTATAAAAGTCCTCTTGGGAAGGCAATTTGCAATCACTACCTGTTTCACTCTAATCTCACCTTCTCTTCTGCTCTGCAAGGTACATAGAGTGGAAATCATTTTCCTCACCAGTTTCTTTTACCAAACAACTGCAAGCCAGTGGTATGAGAGGAACTGATTGCATAGAGGAGCTGAAAGCATAGGAAGACACTGCTGACAAAGAAACTCTCTTTCTCCATCTCACCCTCATAGATGCCAATACCCCACAGATTTACCAGGGCAGACCACAGGTGGAATCAGCCTGAGACAAGGGTCACAAGTGACCCACGAGGGTCTCACAAAAGCAACCTCAGTGGGGTGACATGCCCAAAGAGGTCAGTGCTCATATACGCACACAGAAACACCATAGGGAGCAGTGGCATGTTGGAATGGGTAGCATCCATCCACCCAGCCTCTGCCAGTGTGGCCCCTGCCAGGCAGTCATGCCAGTCCTGGCCTCTGTTGCCTGTGCCAAGGCAGTGGAGCAATTTGAAGAGGTCTCCCCGAGGAGCTGTGCTGTCCACTAGCTGTGCTGTCATCGCTGCGATAGGGCTCCTCAGGGTTCACAAGTAGAACTTTTAGCAGACAGGAGCAAGTGTGCAAGGGCACTGAGCTGACCTTTCTAATTGTGCAATATTTGATTATTTGATTTATAAAGTGACTCATATGTTTTGCAATGGTGTATATTTCAGCATTACATCCAAGCGGAACCACAGAATTATTATGGTGCAGAACTGACAAATAAATGATGATATTTTAGCATGAAGGGAAGGGAAAGGGGCAGTATCTTTATCAGCTATTGGGAGTTGTAAGGCTGGGGCCAGAAGTGTGTGGTCCTTCCACTTGGTCTGAGAATTGAATGCTGCAAATAGTATTATACTTGACAACTCACTCAGGTCAACTCAACAAAGTGCAGCTTCATTGCCTAAGAGGCATGATACCTTCCAGGACAAAGCAGCCCATCTGATTGGCTATTCATTCACTACCTTTTACGTTCACTCCCTCCACCAACAACAGCAGTATATACCTTCAGCAAGATACACTGCAACAACGTTCCTTCAAGAGGACTTCCTAAACCCATGACATCTGTCACCTTGAAGGACAAGGGCAACAGATACATGAAAACACCATCATCTGTAAGTTCCCCTCTAGGTCACTCACCACCCCGATTTGGAAATATATCACCAGTCCTTCAGACAGTGGCTGGAATGTGAAAACTGTTATCACAGAGGTGTTAAAGCATAAACACCTTTGTAAGGGGAAGCTAGCTATGTATATGAAAGAAGTTGGAATTGAAAAGATTGAATTATAGAACCATTAAAGCATGTGAAAAGGCCATTAATCTTACAAGTGGCTGCTGGTCCTCCAAAGGAACACTTCATACACTGCTGCTCCACCACTCTCTACCAAGTCCCTGCACATTCCTTCTCCTAAGAGACTTAGAATCTTTGGAAAATGAATAAATATTTACGACACGAAGGATACCAATTGCCCATTGTGTTAGTAGTCATACAACACGAGGTTATAGTTCAACAAGTTTGTTTGAAATCACAAGCTTTCAGAGTGCTGCTCCTTCATCAGGTGAAGTTTTCAGACTGAAAGCTTATGATTTCAAATAAACCTGTTGCACCACAACCTGGTGTTATGTGACTTTGCCTACCCCAGACCAACACCGGCGCCTCTGCATCATTGTGTTAGTGCCAGCTAAAAAGTACCACCCAGTCTAATCCCATTTTCCAGCACTTATTCCATCTCCCTGCAAGTTATAGGGCCTCAGGTGCATTTCCTTTTGGTTGAGTTTCAAACTCCATCATCCTATCAGACTGTGAGTTAAGACCTCCGCCAACCCCATCTCCTGTCTACTTTGACTCAATTGCCTGTCACCACTAACATCTCTGTAGGGGGAAATAGCTCTTTCCCATCCATTCTATCCAAGCCTGTTGCAATGTTGAACCATCTCGAACAAATCTCCCCTCAGCCCCCTACATTAATGGGTTGGGATGAAGAGAAATGGGAGGAGGCTTGTGTGGTGCAGGAAAGGATGGCAAGGACTAGTTGGATTTAGTCACTAGCTCCTGACAGGTTGCACATTCTATGCCAGGCTTCTTGGCTAGGTGGTAAATACAATGGGGCACAATGGTTTTGATGATGACCCGTTGGCTGTGGAAGCTTCTGGATAGTTCTGCTTAAACATTGTGTTCCAATGGTGGTCACTGAAGGGAAGGCAAGCCAGATGGATCCAACAGACAAAGATGCGGAATCAGGAGAGATGTAGGTACTGGAACCATACAGGGGTCAAAGAAGTTGGTTTGAGAATCACCTCCTGAAATCAGCTGTGAATGGCCTGGGTCTAATGATATAAGCTCATGCCCCTTCCCTGTGGGCTGATAACAACATTACCTCACCCCCCCTTCCTCTGCTCTCATCCACCCGAGGAGTTGGTTCTGTAGTGTAAAGGTAAAATTGCCATTGATTTACTGGACCATAGGGCTACTGTCTTTCACACAGAGCGAGAGCGCATGAGCTAGAGAGAGATAGAGAGAGAGAGAGAGATACGACTGGTGGTGGTTTACACCAAGGCAAGGGAAGGAATTGAGAAAGAGACTCCTCCAAGATAACCTTAGCTGGGTGTGGAATTGAACCCATGATGTTGGCATAAACTCGCAAACCAGCCGCCCAGCCAACTGGCTGATCTGATTTTAACTTCAACTCTACATTTCTGCATTCCACCCCTAATAGTCTTTCATCCCCTCAGTAATCAAACAGATAGTCAACCTACTGAGTGGAAACAATGTCTCATGTCTGTTTTAAATGGATACCCCCTTATTTTTAAACCATGACCCCTAGTTTTAGATTCTCCCACAAGACAAAACATCCTCTCTACACTCACCTGTGAAGTGCCCTCAGGACCTTACATGTTTCAATTAAGTCACCTTTGACTCTTGTAAACTCCAGATACAGGCCTAGCCTGCCTAGCCTTTCCTCATAAGGCAATCGCTCATTTCAGTTATTAGTCTGGTAAACATTTTCTGAAATACTTGCAATGCACTAGTAAGTACAGTGACCAGTGCTGTACACAGTACTCCAGATTAGTCTCACCATGTCCTATATAATTGAAACATATCTGCCTCCTCTTGCAGTCAAATCCCCTCACAATAAAACATAACATTTTATTAGTTTTCCTGATTACTTGCTGTACTTATGTACTAACCTTTAGTGATTCAAGCACTAGGATACCCAGATCTCTCTGCACTTCAGAGCTCTGCTTCTGGGACCCTGATCAAACGGGCCAAAGGGCCAAGGAGTGGCAGATGGAGTTTAATTTAGATAAATGTGAAGTGTTGCATTTTGGTAAGGCAAAGCAGAGCAGACTTACATAGTTAATCGTCGGGCCCTGGGGAATGTTGCCGAACAAAAGAGACCTAGGGGTGCAGGTGCGTAGTTCCTTAAAAGTGGAGTCACAGGTAGATAGGGTGGTGAAGGTGGTGTTTGACTTGCCTTCATTAGTCAGAATACTGAGTAAAGGAAATGAGATGTCATGTTACAGCTGTACAGGATATTGGTGAGGCCACTTTTAGAATACTGCACACAAAGCTGGTTGCTCTTCTATAGGAAAGACGTTGTTAAACTTGAGAGGGTGCAGAAAAGATTTACAAGAAAGATGCCAGGACTGGAGGGTTTGAGTTATGGGGAAAGGCTGAATAGGCTAGGGTTTTCTCTCTGGTGTGTCGGAGGCTGAGGGGGTAACCTTATAAAGGGTTATAATATTATCAGGGGCATGGATAGGGTCTACACCTAAGGTCTTTTTCCTAAGGTAGGGGTATCCAAAACTAGAGGGCATAAGTTTAAGGTGAGAGTGGAAAGAGTTAAAAAGGACCTGAGGGGTAACTTTTTCATGCAGATGGTGGTGTGTGTATGGAATGAGCTGCCAGAGGAAGTGGTGGAGGTGGGGAGCTTTTACGAAATTTAAAAGGCGTCTGGATAGGTGAGTTTAGAGGGATATGGGTCAAATGTTGGCAAATGAGACTAGGTCAGATTAGGATATCTGATTGGCATGGATGAGCTGGACCAAAGGGTCTGTTTCCATGCCAAATGACTCTGTGACTCTCAGCATTTAGATAAGTGTGTGAAAATTGTGGGCATATTCACTGAGGATTGGACAATAGCAGAACTTGCAGGAAAACCTCAGCAGATCTAGTAGCATCTATGAAGAAAAAAAATCAGAGATAACGTTTTGGGTCCGGTGACCCTTTCTCAGAACTGATGGTATCTAGGAAAGAGATAGTAGGAACTGCAGATGCTGGAGAATCCGAGACAACAAGGTGCAGGGCTGGATGAACACAGCAGGCCAAGCAGCATCATAGGAGCAGACCTGCTGTGTTCATCCAGCCCTGCACCTTGTTGTCTCTGTATCTAGGAAAGCATTGGTTTATATGCAGAAGATAGGGGGATGGGGTATGGAGTGAACAATAGGATAAAGGATAGAGCCCAAAGAGAGAGAAGAGCAGTTGGATAGACAAAGGAGTTGATAATGATCTTCCTAGGAGGGTGAATAGATGTTAATGGAGACAAACAATAGGTAATGTGATAACAAAGCCTGGTGTGTGGGGTAGCGGGCTAGGACATGGGAGATTCTGGGAAGTGCAGGTGAAGTGTTGCTTCACCTGGTAGGTATGTTTGGCCCTTGGATACTGGGGAGGGAGGAGGTAAATGGGCAGATGTTACACTTTCGCCGCTTGCAGGGGAAGGTGCCGTGGGGTTGTTGGGTGGTGTTGGGGTTGAAGGAACAGTGGACCAGGGTGTCCTGGAGGGCAGGCAAGGGAGGGGTACGGAGTATGGCATCTCACTGGAGGTGGTGGAAATGGTGTCTGATGATCTTCTGGTCGTGGATGCTGGCAGGATGGCAGGTAAGGACAAGGGGTACTCTATCGCTGTTGCAGGAGGGGAGAAAGGGAGTGAGGGCGGAAGTGCAGGAGATGGGTTGGAGCGGTTGAGGCCCATGGTGCTGGGGAATCCTCCGTTGAAGAAGAAGGTGGACAATGTTCAACACCATCCATGACTCCTCAGTTACTAAGCTTCCTGTGCCATCCTGTAGCAAGCTCTGAACAACATCGAGGCTTAGGCTGACAAGCAGCAAGTAACACTGGCACTGCACTAGTGGCAGGCAAAGGTCAGCTGCAACAGGAGAGAATTGTCCAGCATCAAAAATGGGTAGAAGTGGAATCTTTGGGAGTGGGGTGGTTCCTGGTAACAGACTATGGGGAGGGGCTGTAGTGCAACCATTAACATCTCATTTTAAAACATATTGTATTTTTCACACTAAAAGTGTCACACTCAATTTTATGTCATGCAGTCCTTCAAAAAGATTTCTTGTAACAGAGGTTCTTCTTGGATGAAGAACACCACAGTCTATAAGTTTAGACTGATCTTACTGATGGAAAATGGATTACAGACTGGAATCTAATCGAGGGGTTCAGATGGTTTATACATAGAATAATGGATACCTGGCAGTGAGTTACATACTGGAATCTAATCGAGGGGGTCAGATGGTTTATACATAGGTTGGAGAGAGTGGAGGAGTGATTGGAGAGGCAGATTACAATTACAGATGCTGCCATGGCTATTTAAACAGCTCCTGGAGAACTCGTTCCAGCTCCTCTGTGTAATCACTCGTGCATTTCTGTCCATTCGGGAGCCCTTCATCTTCTATTGATTGTTTCAGCAGACTCGGTTGTTGCTCATTTCTGCTGAAGGGTACCCATTTAAAACACCGCTGTTCTCAGGGAGCGATAACAGAAGCAGCTGTGACTGCAGGAATTTAAAAGGGAACAACCGCCCATGTACAATAATGTAAAACAAATCGTCAGTCTACAATATCTGTTCGTTTCTATACATGTGATATACGTGCAGATAACAATACAGGCGATTACCAGAATAGTTCAGCTTCAGCCAAACTCCCACCATTTTGGATACCAAAGGAATTTAATACAGACACCCAGTCTCACACTGCATTGACAAGAGTGGGTTAACTAAGACGCTTACCTGCAGCCTCTCTGCTGCTACGTCTTGTATCCTGTCATGGTGACACCGAGCCTCAGTCCCTGCTTCCATCCACCTCTCAATGTTGCTGACAAGCCATCACTACTCAGTTCACCTTCCCACCCCACACACATACACACCGTTTTCCCGCAGCGACTCACTACTCACCGACAACACCCCCCTCCACACATCTCTCTTCTGACTCTTTAACAGATCTGCCTCCGGCGTGGCTCGCCGACCTCAAGCTCAGCCCAAGCGCCCAAAGGAGTCCCCTCGCTCAGGCGTGCCACAAATCCATCCCTGGAGCAGAGGCATAGGGCTGGCTGGATGGGGATGGTGTCATTCACTTCTCTCTTTCTGCTCTCCCTCTACTTCTCCTCCTCCCCTCTCTCTCTCTCTCCACACACACACACACTTCCCCCTTCAATGAGCAGTTCCACTCTCAACCAGCCAGGGAGAGAGAATGAGCCACACAAACATCCCCCTTCTATCCTCCCTTTGCCCCTCTCCTCCTACTTCTCCAATCCTCCCCCTCCCCCAGGTTATTTCTCCAAACCAAACAGAAAAATGGGAAATTATTCCCCTCCCTTTTTTTTTATTTCAGCTTCAGCCAATTGGAAAGCTAACACCCAGGAAAAGATTCGTCCCTCTCTCTCGCCATGACAACCATAAGGTCCGTAGTGGAGATCTTTTTAACCCGTGCGAGCGCTGCCTAGATGTGAAAGGGAAGGGAATGTCTTGCTTTCAGTTGAAGATGTAACATCTGACAATTGCCAGGCACTCACCTTGTTACCTGGTAATAGTGTCAGCAGTCAACAATCTCCTCCAAATCTGAGGACAAGGATGTCCGCAGTCAACTCTCACACCCACTCTCCCTTACTAAGTACTTAGCCCAGCAAACAGCAAACAGGGGAACATCAGAACTAGGAGCATGAGTCGGTCCCTCCAGCAATGCTCTGCTGTCCAATAAGCTGATCTGATGGTGGCCAATTCCACTCCAGTTTTCCTGCCAATATCCCCTACGACGCGCGGCCCCGAATAACAGCAGCGAGCACAAGCCTGTCTACATAACGACCCAGAGAACTGGAGGCGAGTGAGAGCCACAGGTCACCCCGATCTCTGGACGCGTCACTCTGCTTTTTGGACATCGTCGCATCCTCACACTCACCGCGAGTTTCATCGGTGGCACTGAAACAGATTAAAGCCACTCTCAGAAAGGTTAAAACCGCTGGATGAATTTATTGTTCATTCATAGGATGTGGACTGGGCTTGCCCATCCCTAATCACCTAGAGGGCATTAAATAGTTCACATTGCCGTGGATCTGGAGTCACATATAGGGCAGACCTAAAAGGTATTCCTTCCCTAAAGATGGGTTTTTTCAACAATGGCTTCACGGTCACCATTAGACTCTTAATTCCACATTTTTATTGAATTCAAATTCCATCATCTGCTGCGACGGATTTGAAACCAGGTCCCCAGAATATTAAGAGAAGTTGCTGAAAAAAGCAGGTTTGGCAGCATCTGTGAAGAAAAAATCCGAGTTAACATTTCAGGTCCGATGACCCTTCCTCAGAAGAGTCAGTTCTGAGAAAGGGTCACCAGACGCGAAATGTTAACTCTGATTTTTTCTTTACAGATGTTGCTAGACCTGCTGAGCTTTTTCCAGCAACTTCTGTTTTTGTTCCTGATTTACAGCATCCGCAGTTCTTTCGGTTTTTTTTCCCCCAGAGTATTACCTGGGTCTTTAGATTAATAATCTAGTGATAATACCACTAGGCTTCCACTTCCCCAAATGTAAGATGTCCTTTAGTGTCAAGATTTTATGTCCTTACAATGTTACTCCACCTTATTGCCCTGAAGGGACCAACTAGAACTGTGGAGTTCCAGTCCTGTGAATCATCATTCTGTAAATTTTTTTGAAGATTAAACCTAATTATTCCTCTTCCTTTTCCTTTCTCGCTCTCTCCCTCTCTCAATTCAACATCCCTTCCTTATGTTATACATTTCACCCTAATTCTGTTGACTTACGTCTGTATCCTTAGATCTCTTCATGTATCCTCAGGATTTCCTCCAAACGTGGTTGCCCACCTAGATTCAGGCTGTGCCTATCTGCTGCCACCCTACCCCTGCACAAACACCAGAAGGGGCAGAATGGATGGGCAAAAACATAGGATTCAGTGAAACCTTTCAGCCCATCAGCCTTATGCTGGTTTTAATGATTCACATGTATCTCTTCTCACTCCTCTTCCCACTTAATTCGATTGTCTCTATCACTTGCTTCCGCCTTCATGGTGCCCAGTGAGATTCCATCTTAAATGCATCACTGCCTTTCATTTCAACCATTCCATGTTAAATTCCACATTCTCCAGGTGAACAGGTCTCTCCTGATGCCCCTGTGGATTAGTTGATGGCTGTCTTAATTTATTCCCTGCGAGCATTAGTGGCAAAGCCGCCTACCCCAATTGGCCTAGTACTAGATGGCTAAATCAGTACAGAAGGCAGTTGAGTATTGGTCTGCAGCCACATGTAGGCCAGACTGAATAAGGACAGTGTTGATGAACCAGATATAAATGACAACTGACAAGTTCCCTGGTCATTAATATGAAGACTTGCTTTGCATTCCAGTTTCATAATTAATTGACTTTAAATCCACCAGTGGCCATTGTGGGATTTGAACCCATGTCCCTAAATTTTAATCTGTACCTCTGGATTATTAGTCCAGTATGACAATCACAACGCCACTGCCTCCCAGTACATCAATGAAATTATTTTCTCTATGTCCACACCACCTTCAAAATCTTGAAGACCATGTCTTCCTGAAGGAAAAATAGCCTCATCCTGGGTCAGTCTTTCCTGACAGCTGCACTGCGTGTGTCAGAGAGGCTCAGGATGCAGGGGTGGTGGAGCGACCCTCCTACCTCTGAGTCAGAAGTTTACGTGCATGTATCCCTTCCCAGAGAGGAAAGCAGAAAATGCAGTCAGTGCTGACAGAGCGAGTGCCGTACAGTTGGAGGCACTGTTTGTGGAGGACATGCTAAAACCCAATGACCTTATCCACCCTCATAGGTGAACCATAAAAGATACCATGACTACTGTTAGGGAGGGAAGGATTACCCAGGGAGTTCTCCCCAGTCCTGGGGCCAATCTTAAGCCACCAACCACCATTGCAATTTGAAAGAAAATACACTCAAATGTTATCACATTACTGTTGGTGGAGCTTGCTGTGTGTAAATTAGCAGCTGCGTTTCCTACATTACAGCAGTGCCTACATTTCATTGACTGGAAAGCCCATTGATTGGACATTCTCAGCTTGCAAAAAGGTACCGTACAAATGCAAGTCTTCCTTACATTTACCCTGCCAGTTCTGGTGTCAGCCTTGTGAATTGTTCTATTGCACCCTCTCCAATGCCTCCTACCCTTGTTCAGTGGAGGTGTGCTTCCTTCTCGGCTCAGCCCTGCTCGTCGGAGGGGTACAGCGAGGGGCGGCGATTGCGAGGAAGGATCCGACTCCCGAGGAACCAGTCCACGGTTGCTGCTCCTTCTCCTCCGCCGCTTCTCACGTACCAGGGAAGCGATGTTCATTTCAATTGCCCTCTCTGCAATTCCACAACGGCTGTTGAGCTGCTTCGTCCTGCTCCCTCTCCCTCTCTCTTTTTTATTATTATTCAGCTGGCATGTTGCCTAGCAACCTGTCTTCCCTGTTCTTTTTTTAAAACACCAATAATGTTAACCTTTGAATTACCGCATGTGCTCTGGCAAATCTGCGAGTGACGTTACAAATAAGGAGGCCATTCAGCCCCTCTCAAGCTTGTCCCACTATTTCAACAAAATAAGTGTGTGATCTGTATCTTAACTTCTTATCTATTTTCCTTGGTTATTTAACATGAAGAAGTGCTTCCTGATATCACAGCAGAGCAGCCTTGCTCCAAGGAATTATTGAAACCCCTGGCTCTGCACTCCAAGACCATCAAATTCCCCATTCTGTCTTCATAGCACTGCAAATTGTTTCTCTTCAGGTACTGATCCAACTCTGTTTTGAAATCCATGTTATCTCTGTCAACCCAATTAACAGAACTCCTTTACACAGCAGAACTGAGAGTCTCTAGACAGCGCACAGATACTTGTAGGGTGAGGTATTGAGAAACCCCTTTCAATGTGCAGTTACCTCCACTAGGGAGCAATACTAAGAAGCTCCTATCTGTATTTGCAAAGCTCCAGCAGGGAGTGATACTGAGAAACACAAGTCAGTGTAGAGATATCTTCCTGAGAGAGGGACAGAAACACCAGTCACTGTACAGATATCTTGCTGAGAGAAGGGACTGAGAGACTCAAGTCAGTATACAGATACCTCTCTGAGAATGAAGAGACTTCGAGATCCCAGTAAATGTATAGATAACTCGCTGAAGGGACTGAGGAACTCCAATCCATGCTCAGATATCTCCCTGAGGGACACGGACTGAGGGATCCCAGTCAGTGTACAGATATCTTGCTGAGAGAGGTGACTGAAAGACACCAGTCGGTGTAGCTATCTCCGTGAGAGACACCGGTTAGTGTACATTTATCTGACAGCAAAACAGGGGCCTGAGAGACTCTTAGACAACAAGGTGCAGGGCTGGATGAACACAGCAGGCCAAGCAGCATCATAGGAGCAGAGAGGCTGACGTTTCGGGCCTAGACCCTTCATCAGACTCTTGTCAGTATTTAGATATCTCACTGAGTAGGAGAGGATTGAAAGATGCTGCTCAGTGTACAGATATCTCTTCTGTTACTTGGAGACAGGAGTGGTGATGTAGTATTAGTTTTTCCTTTCATGACATTGTAGTGACATATTTTCACTGTTGACCTGGGGTAATTCACACATTACCAGGATGTGGTAAACCCAAGTAATCACATATTCCTTGTGACATCTCACAATCCCCTGGGTAACTTAGAAATTCTCAAAGGAACAAAATATAATCATCACTGAACAATCGCATCATCCCAGACTAATTAGATACTCCCCAAATAATCACATATGCCCATCCCCAAAGTAATCAAATCACCCCAGAGTGAACTTATATTCCCAAAGTAATCATAAATTCCCACAGTAGTCTCATATTCTCAGAATTATCGTGCACTCAGGGTAGTCATTTCCACAGAGTACTCATATATACCCAGAGTTATCACAGGTCCTCTAAAATACTCACATATCTGCAGAGTAAACACATATAACCCCAGAGTAGGCAAACATTCCCAGAGTGATCACATAACTAAGAGGAATCACTTATTTCCCTGACTATCAATAATTCCAAATGCTAGAGTAATCACATAGACTCACAATAATTAGAGGAATACATAACCCTCAAGAAGAGTCTTGTATTCTCCAAAGTAGTCACATGCACCCAGAGAAATGAGACGCTCCCAGATTTATAAATTTCCCAGAGCAAGATTTCCAGAGTAATTACATAATCCCAAAATAATCATATACCCCTCTGAATAATAGTTTTTCCAGAGCACTCTGAGTAACACATAACTTTTAGTAATCACACATTCCCATAATTATCACATATGCCAAGGAAAATGACATATCCCCACGGAATCACATACCCCAAGAATGATCAATTTTCCTAGAGTAATCAAATATCTTCAGAGTACTTACATATTTCCAGAGCAATTGTGCATCTATAGAGTAATCACATAGAGAGTGTAATTCTCATATACCCAGAGTAAATAGAGAGTAATCACCTCATACACTTAGAGTAATCATTTATCTCCACTATAATTACATATGCCCAGAGTAATCAGATATTCCCAGGGATGTCATATATCCCATGGAAATCACATACTCAAAAAGTAATCACATATTTTCAGAGTAAGTACATATCCACAGGGTAAATATTTTCTCAGAGTAATTGCAAATGCACAGAGGAATCATATATCTGCATGGTTATCACATATGGAAAGAGCAACCACAAATCTGCAGAATATTCACATATACCAGGAGTAATCACATTTGACTAGAATAGTCAATTACCACTCAGGATTATCAATACACATAAAAATAGTCACATATCCGCAGAGTAATTACATATACCGAAAGTAATTCTATAATCTCAGAATAATCACTTATCTACGGAGCTATTATAAATTTCTCAGAGTAATAACATATCGCAAGATATGCTCACAATTATATATGCCCACAGCAGTTATATATTTTCAGGGTAGTCACATATTCATTGAGTAATCATATAATCATAACATGTAACATATCTCACAGAGTAATCACATACACCAAGAGTAATCATATCAGAGTAATCACAAATTTCCAAGAGTAATTGCGTATCTCTAAAGTAATCACATATTTCTCACAGTATCACACATTACAGAGACAAGCCCATATCCCCAGGGGAATCAAATATCTCAGAGTTTAGGCATATGTGCCATAGAATACTCACCAACAAGAGCAACTATGTGTCTTTACACTAACTTATCCTCCAGCGTAATTATATAGCCAAGTTACAATTTATTTCATAAAAATCACATATCCCACAGGTTAATCATGCATCCGACAGAACAATTATGTTTTGTATATCCCAAGGAGTCATCTAGTAAGTCATGGGGTCATCACTAACAAGAGTAGTCACATACAATTTAATCCTATGCTCCACAAAGTAACAACATTTTCTATGGGACATTCAAATTACCCATACATTTTTTATATACCATAGAAACTAATCTTACATCCTAGTGTACTTATACAAAGTAAATGCATTCAGCACACCTGAATGTCACATGTTCATCAGGGGTATTACTATTAATATAAAGTAGGAAGTCAACATCCTAGGAATAAATCTACCTTCAAATAATCACATACATCTTCACCAATCGAATAACCCCCCAAAGTGATCATATACTTGAGCAGACTAATTCTGTAACTTAGGAGTAATCATGTATCACCCTGATTAATTGTTTGAATTTTGGGTAATTAAATATTGCAGGACAGTAAGAAGTGAGCACTAGAGTAATAATAATATACCCTGAGTTGATATTCAGAAAGTGTTAAATCTAGGCTTTATTCATAGAAAAGTTACATTAAGCTTGCATTAAATCTTGTACACTCTTCATGGACTGCGCACAGTTCAGGATGCCGTGTTATTGAAAGAAAATCCTATTCAGCTACTGAAGAAACTGCAAAACAAAATGACCAGAACTGAGAGGACGTAACTATTAATAAAGAATAATTTTCTTCTGCAAAGGGAAAGCTGAAAGGTGACCTATATGATAGACTTCTTCAAAATGTTGATAGAGTTTGATAGAGTAGGGACATGAGAGGCGGTGACAAGTGTTCAGGGTCATAAATATATGGTGTTCACGAAAAAAGTCTAACAGAGGATTCAGCAGAAACTTTCTGACCCATAGAGTGGTAAGGATATGGAGATATGAACTACTATCATGTGATAGTCAGCTGAACTGTGAAGCTGGTGAAAGGAATGCAGAAACGTGCTAACAAAGTTCGCTGAAGAGGCTGTGAGGAGGCTTTTGTGAAATATAACTATCAGTGTGGACCATAGAGAACATAGAAGCAGGAGTAGGCCATTCAGCCCCTCAAGCCTGTTCCATCATTCAAGTCCAAAGCTGATAATCCAACTCAATGCCATTTTCCTGCTTAATTCAACATAATCAAATGGCCTCATTGATAGACAAACACCTCCCCAATGGTAATTCAAGCAACAGTTTTAGTACCTGTCTCAGTGATTGTCCTTGGTCCAGTGCTGGTCTTTGGCCCAGTGGCATGTCCCAGTGGTGGTCTTTGGTATAGTGATGGTCTTTGCCCCACTGGTGGTCCTTTGTCTCAATGGTAGTCTTTGTCCCAGTGGTGGTCCTTGTCCCAGGTTTTTTTAAAATTCATTTGTGGTTTGGGGGCATGGCCAGCATTTATTACCCATCCATAGTTATCCTTGAGAAGGTGGCAGTGAACCGCTGCAGTCCACCTGCTGTGGGTTGACCCACAATGTCATTAGGGAGGGAATTCCAGGATTTTGACTCCGTGACAGTAAAGGAACGGTGATATATTTTCAAGTCAGGTTGGTGAGTGACTTGGAAGGGAACTTCCAGGTAGTGGTGTTCCAATGTATCTGCTGCCCTTGCCCTTCTAATTGGAAATGGTCATGGGGTTTGGAAGGTGTCTGAGGATCTTTGGTGAATTTTTGCAGTGCATCTCGTAGATAGTACACACTGGTGCTACTGAGCATCGACGGTGGAGAGAGTGGATGCTTGTGGATGTAGTGCCAGTGAGCTGCTTTGTCCTGGATGGAGTCAAGCTTCTTAAGTGTTGCTGGAGCGGTACTCATTCAGGCAAGTGATGACTATTCCATCATACACCTGACTTGTACCTTGTCAGTGATGGACAGACTTTGGGCTGTCAGGAGATGAGTTACTTCCCGGAGTATTCCTACCTTCTGACCTACTGTTGTAGCCACTGTGTTTATGTGATGAGTTCAGTTGAGTGTCTGGTCAATGATAACTCCCTGGATGTTGATAGTGGGGGAACTCAGTAATAGTAACACCATTGAATGTCAAAGGGTGGTGGTTCAATTACCTCTTAATCGTGATGGTCATAGCCTGGCATTTGTGTGGCGCAAATGTTACTTGTCACTTTTCAGCCCAAGCCTAGGTATTGTTCAGATCATGTTGCATTTGAGCATGGACTCTTTAGTATCTGAGAAATCGTGAATGCTGCTGCACATTGCGCAATCATTAGTGAACATCCCCACTCCTGAATTTATGATGGAGGGAAGGTCATTGATGAAGCAGCTGAAAATAGTTGGTCCCAGGACACTACCCTGCGGAACTCATGCTGAGATGTCCTGGAGTTGAGATGACTGACCTCCAATAATCACCACAATCTTCTCATGTGCCAGGCATGACTCCAACCAGCCCTCTGAAAATCATTGATTCCAGTCTTGCTCGGGCTCTTGATGCCAAACTTGGCCAAATGCAATCTGTCATCCAGGGCTGTCACTCTCACCTCACGTCTGGAATACAATTATTTTGTTCATGTTTGAACCAAGGCTGAAATGAGGTCAGGAGCTGAGTGGCCCTGCCAGAACCCAAACTGGGTGCCACTGAGCAGGTTACTACTGAGCAGTTGCTGTTTGATGGAACTGTTGTTGACACCTTCCTTCACTTTACTGATGATCAAAAGTCAGCTGATTGGGTGCTAATTGGCCAGGTTGGATTTGTCCTGCTTTTTTTGTATTTGACACAACTGTGCAATTTTCCACAGTGTTGGGTAGATGCCAGTGTGGTAACTTTACTGGAAGGGCTTGGCTACAGGAGTGTCAAGTTCTGGAGCACAATTCTTCAGTACTATTGCTGGAATGTTGTCTGGGCCCATAGCCCTTGCAGTACCCATCGTCTCCATTGATATCACATGAAATAAATTGAATTGGCTGAAGGCTAGTATCTGTAATGCTGGAGGCCACTGGAAAAGGACAAGATGGATCATCCATTCGGGACTTCTGACTGAAGATTGCTGTGAAAGCTTCAGCCTTATCTTTTTCATTGAGGATGGGGATATTTGCGGAGCCTCCTCCTCCGGTGAGATGTTTGAGTGTCCACCACCACTCACGACTGGATATGGCAGGACTGCAGAGCTTAGATCTGATCCTTTGGTTGTGAGATCACTTAGCTTTGTCTAACAATTGCTGCTTACGCTGTTTGACATGCAAGTAGTCCTGTTTAGTAGCTTCATCAGGTTGACACCTTATTTTTAGGTCATAGAGTCATGCAGCATGGAAACTGACATTTCGGTCGAACTGGTTCACTCTGACCATGTTTCCAAACTAAACTAGTCCCACCTGACCGCATTTGGCCCATATCCCTCCAAACCTTTCCTGTTCATGTACTTATCCAAATGTCTTTTAAATGTTGCAACTGTGCCTGCATCCACTTCTTCCTCTGGCAGTTCATTCCACACACTAATCATTCCCTGTTTAAAACTGTTGCCTCTCATATCCTTTTTACATCATTCCCCTCTCACCATTATGCCCCTAGTTTAGAACTCTGGGAAAAGACCTTTGCTATTCACCTTATCTATGGTCCTCATGATTTTAAAAACCTTTATAAAATCACCTCTCAAGCTCCTATGCTCCAGTGAAAAAAAGTTCCAGCCTATTTTTTACAACTCAAACCCTCCATTCCTGGCAACGTCCTGATAAATTTTTTCTGAGCCCTCATGCCCTCCTGCAATCTCTATCTCTATCCTGCAATCAGGGTTGATCCTGGGTTTGATGTTAATGGTTGAGTGGAGGATATGCTGGGCCATGAGGTTGCAAATTGTGCTCACGTACAATTCTGTTGCTGTTGATAGGCCATGGTGCCTCATGGATGCCCAGTCTTGAGTTGCTAAATATGTTCAAATTCTATCCCATTTAGCATGGTGATAGTGACACACAGAAAAAGGGAAGTTATTCTCAATGTGAAGGTGGAACTTCGTCTCCCCAAGGACTGTGCGGTGGTCACTGTTACCAATACTGTCATGGATAGATGCATCTGCAGACGGCAGATTGGTAAGGATGAGGTCAAGTATGTTTTTCCCTCTTGTTGGTCCCCTCACTGCCTCCTGCAGACCCAGTCTAGCAGTATGTCCTTTAGGATCTGACCAGTAGTACTATTGCCAAGCCACTCTTGTGGTGGACATTGAAGCCTTCCATCCAGAGTTCTTTTGTGCCCTTGCCATCCTCAGTGCTTTCTCTTAGTATTATTCAACAGGGATGAATACTGATTCATCCGCCAAGGGAGGACGGTACGTGGTAATCAGCAGGAGGTTTCCTTGCCTATCTTCAACCTGAAGCCATGAGACTTCATGAGGTCTGGAGTCAATGTTGAGGGCTCACTCTCGACTGTATACCACCGTGCCGCCACCACCGCTGCATCTGTCCTGCCAGTGAGACAGGATATATCTAGGGATGGAGGTGGTGATGGTGTCAGGGACATTGTCTTTAAGATATGATTCTGTGAGTATGACTGTGTCAGGCTATTACTTGACTAGTGTGTGAGACAGCTCTCCCAATTTTGGCACTAGCCCCCAGATGTTAGTAAGAAGGACTTTGCAGCGTTGACAGGGCTGTTTCTGCTGTTGTCTTTTCCAGTGCCATGTGATCCATCTGGTTTCATTTCTTTGACACTTTGTAGCAGTTGGTACAAATGAATGGCTTGCTAGGCCATTTCAGAGGGCAACTGAGAGTCGGCCACATTGCTGTGGATATGGAATCATATGTTGGCCAGACCAGGTGAGGATGGCAGATTTGCTTCCCCGAACGATATGAGTGAATCAGGTGGGTTTTTCCAACAATTGGCAATGGTTTCATGGTCATCAGTAGATTCTTAATTCCAGATATTTTTAATTGAATTCAAATTCCACCTTCTATCATGGTAGGATTCAAACCAGAACATTAGTTGAGTTTCTGGGTTAATTGTCTACCTGGGTTTCTGGATTAACAACCCAACAATAATACCACTAGGCCATTGCCACCCCATAAGCTTCATGATACTGGGCATCCCGCCATCAGAATCTCAGTTGTTTTGTGTGGCAGCATGTGATCAGTGACCTCCAGAGGAACAGCCAATGACCTCTAGGAGAATGGGAGCAATTGTAGCTTCAGTTCTGCCATCATTAGGCAGAGCTGCATTACAGATGCATTCTCCCGTTCGCCCAACAAAGGAGGACTTCAACTACAGAGCGGAGGTGGTGGTGGTGGGTAGTGGTGGGATGCAGAAAGGAATTTCACATTTACCCCAGCATTCCATGCAAATGAGAGAAAGTTTGCTTTTATCATCAGTTGTGATTGATGCAAAGCCAAAATCAAACTTTCTGAAATAAAGATACAGTACTGATTGAACTTAATGGGTGTTGAGGGAGCTTTACTCTGTATCTAATCCCATCCTGTACCTGTCCCAGGAGGTTTGATGGGGACAGTGTAATAAGTTTAAAAGAGGGAGATTTACTCTGTACCTAACTCCGTGCTATCATGGGTGTGTCAATGGGGACAGTGTCGAGAAATTTTACTTTCAATTTAAATGAGTAAAGGCAGTCTTACTTTCAGATTAAAAGAGTAGAGGAAGCTTCATGCTGTATCTAACCCTGTGCTTTTCCTGCTCTTAGAGTTTTACTGGGGAAAATTTCAAGGAAAGTTTATTTTCAGGTTACAAGAGTAGAGGCAGTTTTAGTTTCAGTTTGAAAGAGTAGAGGTAACATTACATCTAAACCCATGCTGTACTTGTCTGGGAATGTTTGATGAGTAGGTGTCATGGGAGCTATACCTTTTGTTTACTTTCAATTTAAAACAGTAGAGAGAGCTTTACTCTGTATCTAACCCTGTGCATTCCCTGTCCTGGAAGTGTTTGATGAGGAAATGTAGAGAAGACTCCACTTTCAGTTTAAAAGAGTAGGGAAAGCTTTACTCTGTATCTAACCCCTTCCATTCCCTGTCCTTAGAAGCATTATATAGGGGCAGTATAGAGGAAGCTTTACTTCCCGTTTACTTTCAGTTTAGTGTAGAGACATCTTTATTCTGTATCTAACCCTGTGTTATATCTGTCCTAGAAGTGTTTGATGGGGACTGTGTTAAGGGAGCTTTACTTTCTTTTTAAAAGAATAAAGGAAGCTTTAGTTTCAGTTTAAAAGAGTAGAAGTAACTTTACTCTTTATCTAACCTTGCGCTGTTCCTGTCATGGGAGTTTTTCATGGGGAAAGTGTCGAGAAAGCTTTACTTTCTGTTTTAAAAGCGTAGAGTCATAGAATCGTAGAGTTGTACAGTACAGAAACAGACCCTTCGGTGCAACTCGTCGATACTGACCAGATAACCTAACTAAATCTAGTCCCATTTGCCAGCATTTGGCCCATATCCATCTAAACCCTTCCTATTCATATAACCATCCAGATGCCTTTTAAATGTTGTAATTGTTCCACCACACCCTCTGGCAGCTCGTTCCATAAACGGACCACCCTCTGTGTGAAAAAGTTGCCTCATAGGTCCCTTTTAAATCTTTCCTCTCTCACGTTAAACCTATGCCCTCTAGTTTTGGACTCCTCCACCCTGTGGAAAATATTCAGCCTGTGCATGCCCCTCATGATTTTATAAAGTTCTTAAAGTTTTTGAGAAGATTTGTAGCTCAAGTTGTGGATGAGGTTGTAGGCATGCTCGCCGAACCAGTGCATTTGGTTGCAAACGTTTTGTCACCCTGCTAGGTAACATCATCAGTGCGCCTCTGGTGATGTATTGGTATTCTGTCCTGCTTGTTATTTATGTGCCTTGGTTTACTGGGGTGGTTGGTATCACTTCCGGTTTTGTCTCTCAGTGGTTTGTACACGGGGTCTAATTCAATGTGTTTGTTGATGGAGTTCCGGTTGGAATACCAGGCCTCCAGCAATTCCTTGGCATGTCTTTGTTTGTCTTGTGCGATTATCAATGGGTTGTCCCAGTTGAATTTGTGTCCCTCGTTGTCCATGTGTAATGTATAGTGTAAAGTTCTGTTAGGTCACCGCTCAGCCTCCGATGATCTAGGGAAAATAGCCCCAGCCTATTCAGCCTCTCCCTATAGCTCAAACTCTCCAACCCTGGCAACATCCTTGTAAATCTTTTCTGAACCCTTTCAAGTTTACAATATCCTTCCTATGGCAGGAAGGCCAGAATTGAACACAGTATTCCAATTCCTAACCAATGTCCTGTACAACTGTGACATGATTTCCCAACTCCCATACTTAATGCACTAATCAATGAAGGCAAGCATACCAAAAGCCTTCTTCACTATCCTGTCTACCTGCGACTTCACTTTCAAGGAACTATGAACCTGCACTCAAAGGTCTCTTTGTTCAGCAACACTCCCCAAAACCTTATCATTAAGTGTATAAGTCCTGCCCTGATTTGCCTTTCTAAAATGCAGCACCTCATGTTTATCTAAGTTTAACTCCACCTGCCACTCCTTGGCCCGTTGGCCCATCTGATCAAGGTCCCATTGTATTCAGATGTAACATTCTTCGCCGTCCACTACACCTCCAATTTCGGTGTCATCTGCAAACTTACTAACCATGCTTCCTATGTTCACATTCAAATCATTTATATAAATGATGAAAAGCAGTGGGCCCAGCACTGATCCTTATGGCACACTGCTACTCAAAGGCCTCCAGTCTGAAAAGCAACCCTCCACCACCACCCTCTGTCTTCTATCTTTGAACCAGTTCTGTATGCAAATGGCTAGTTCTCCCTGTATTCCATGTGATATAACCTTGATAACAAGTCTACCATTAGGAACCTTGTCGAACACCTTACTAAGTCACGTTCGTTGCTCTGCCTTCATCAATCTTCTTCATTACTTCAAAAACTCAGTCAAGTTAGTGAGACACGATTTCCCATACACAAAGCCATATTGACTATCCCTAATTAGCCCTTGCTTTTCCAAATATATGTAAATCCTATCCCTGAGGATTTCCTCCAACAATTTGCTTACCACTGATGTCAGGCTCACCGTCTATAGTTCCCTGGCTTTTCCTTATGATCTTTCTTAGATAGTGGCACTATGTTAGCCAACCTCCAGTCTTCAGCACCTCACTTGTGGCTATTGATGATACAAATTTCTGAGCAAGGGGCCCAGCAAACACTTCCCTAGCTTCCCAAGAGAAGAAGCTTTACTCTGTATGTACCTGTTCTGGGAGTGTTTGACAGGGACAGTGTTGGAGTGGCTTTACTTTCAATTTACTTACAGTTGAAAAGAGTGAAGAGGGTTTACTTTTAGTTTAAAAGAGTAATGGAAACTTTGCTTTCAGTTTCAAAGAGTGGAGAGTGCTTTCCAGTTTCAAACTGTGAATCACGAAGATGGCGTTGGATCAAATTTTGCCAAATGTTCTGCTTTGTAAAATGGACTGTTTTTTTGCAGCATTCACAGAGGAAATGCAGAGGAGTTTGACTAGACCTGGAACTGACAGAAACTGGCCATTGGACCACGTTTGTGGTCCTCACAAATCTCCTCCCCAGGTTAACCTGACATCAACAGCCCACATTTTCCACCCGTTCACTCATAAACCAGCATATCCTCTACTCAGAGATAGTAGGAACTGCAGATGCTGGAGAATCTGAGATAACAAGGTGTACAGCTGGATGAACACAGCAGGCCAAGCAGCATCATAGCAGCAGGAAGGCTGACGTTTCGGGCCTAGACCCTTCATCAGAAATGGGGGAGGGGAAGGGGGTTCTGAAATAAATACGGAGAGAGGGGGAGGCGAATGGAAGATGGATAGAGGAGAAGATAGGTGGAGAGGAAACAGACAGGTCAAAGAGGCGGGGATGGAGCCGGTAAAGGTGAGTGTAGGTGGGGAGGTAGGGAGGAGATAGGTCAGTCCAGGGAGGATGGACAGGTCAAGGGGGCAGGATGAGGTTAGTAGGCAGGAGATGGGGGTGCGGCTTGAGGTGGGAGGAGGGAATAGGTGGGAGGAAGAACAGGTTAGGGAGGCGGGGACGAGCTGGGCTGGTTTTGGGATGCGGTAGGGGGAGGGGAGATTTTGAAGCTTGTGAAATCCACATTGATACCATTGGGCTGCAGGGTTCCCAAGCGGAATATGAGTTGCTGTTCCTGCAACCTTTAGGTGGCATCGTTGTGGCACTGCAGGAGGCCCAGGATGGACATGTCGTCTGAGGAATGGAAGAGGGAGTTGAAATGGTTCGCGACTGGGAGGTGCAGTTGTTTATTGCAAACCAAGCGTAGGTGTTCTGCAAAGCGGTCCCCAAGCCTCTGCTTGGTTTCCCTGATGTAGAGAAGGCCACAACGGGTACAGCGGATGCAGTATACCACATTAGCAGATGTGCAGGTGAGCATCTGCTTGATGTGGAAAGTCTTGTTGGGGCCTGTGATGGGGGTGAGGGAGGAGGTGTAGGGGCAGGTGTAGCACTTCCTGCGGTTGCAGGGAAAAGTGCTGGATGTGGTGGGGCTGGAGGG
>NC_063366.1:16683028-16719992 GCF_021869965.1 Rhincodon typus
ATCTGCAGTTCCTACTATCTCTAACTCATATACTATGATGTCCAGCTGGCAGACCTTATTACAATTTCTAAATCCCTCCTCCTCTGAGTCCGAGGAGAGCCTCCTGGGGCATTTTAGAGCCGGGACAGGTTCCTCTGACTCGGCATTCGATATGGGCGTAATGCATGGGAATTTGCCTCTTGCACAAGGAGCGACTCGGTAGAATTTCACTCTTCTTCCAGCAGAAAAGGCATCAAGGTGGCTACATTTGCCATGTCCATCTCTGATTCCGAGGACTTATCAGCACTCAATGGATAGGGTGACCCCACGCCTCTGGCAGCCTTTCTAACTGTTCCGAGGGGCAGGATGTTTTGCTCCTCCAGTTTTCAAATTTGCAGCTTTCATATAGGCCACATGCTTGCTCAGGACCACCTGTCTGAACTTTATACATCACTGGTCCTGACCTTGTGTTGACTGTGCCTCTTATCCGAGCAGGGCCATTTCCGTGATTTTAATGCCAAACTTCATCCCTGTGTGAAACTGTTTCTCTTGCCTGGCGGGGTCTTATGTCCATCACTTGGATTTCCTGATGCCATTTCAACCTCCCCCCACCCCCCCCAAGTCTGGGATGATCAGACGTAACCTGGTGTAGAGTCTTCTACCCATTAGTAACTCTGCCGGTGCTATTCCCATAGTTGCATGTTGGGTGTACCGATAATCAAATAAGAACCGGGAGGTTTGGTATCTAGTGAGGCTGTTGGCTGTTCCTTCAATCCAGCCTTCAAAGTTTTGACTGCTGTTTCTGACTGGCCTTTGGAATACAGGGTGGTATGGAGCTGTCCATATGTCAAATCCCATTTGACTTTAGGGAATACCCAAATTCTCTGCTGGTAAATGATAGCCCATGTCTGACTAACACTTCTAGGACTACGTGTTAAAAAAGGTGCACACAGTTTTTCTATCTTTGTCCCCGTGTTTGACAAATGGACCCTCTGAATGTCCAACCACTTTGAGTGAACATTGATCCCATGAAAGCATCTGCAAAGCTGAGGTGCAACTGAGTCGAAGGTTTAATCAGCCATTCCTATGGATATGGGGAAAGCTGTTAACGGTAATTTTTGTCCTTGTTGACACTCTGGGTACTGCCCCACTAAGGTGTCTATGTCTGCATTCAGGCCTGTCCAACAGACATAACTGCTTGCTAACATCTTCATTTGGAGACTCCTGGATGACCCTGGCGGGGTTCAGCCAGTATTTGGCAGCAACTTTTGCTCAAGACAATCACTCTTGCCGTTACTAACAATAGGCCGTCCTCTACTATGAGCTGGTCTCTATGGGTCCAAAAAGTTTTCGATTCTAGTTGTGATGGCCCTTTGGATTTCCCTATCACCGACAGTTGTTTCAGTTTTGAAAGGATTGGCTGTTTCTGTGTCCAAATTCTGACACTGTCAGCTGTGACTGGAAGCACATCCCAGAAAATTTAGTATCATTTAGTATCTTCCACTGGGGGTACCACTGGGTGGTGCATGTGGTAATGGGAGGTGGGTCGTTGCACTTGCATTCACTACTCAGCCTCCCTGCCAGTGCTCTAATTCGTAATTATATCTAACTTGTACTTAGTATTAAAGCCTACTGAGGAAGGGTCACAGGACCCGAAACGTTAAGTCTGTTTTTTCCTTCACAGATGCTGCCAGATCTGCTGAGCTTTTCCAGCAACTTTGTTTTTGTTCCTGATTTACAGCATCTGCAGTTCTTTCAGTCTTTATTAGAGTCCACTGCCTTGTCCTCTTGCGACAGACCAAGGAGGGGTCTGTGGTGTGTGATTATCACAAATATTCATCTATAAAAGGTAGTGGTGGAACTTCCTGACTCTAAACATGAGTGCCAATCTGTCTTTCTCTAACTGGTATTTACACTTTGTAGTAGCCAAAGGAGGGATCATAGGTGCCAAATACCTTACAAAATGATAACCGTTTCTTTACTGAAAGCTTTAGCTTAACTATGCAACCATTTCCAAGGCTGGCTCTCTTTTAGGACTTGGTACAAAGGTACCAGGAATGGAGGGTGGGTTATGTATGAAATTGCATGAAGAATGTACCAGTCCAAGAAATGACCTAAGCTCCTTGTCAGACATGGGTGCTCAGGCACCTTTGATCACCCTCACTTTATCTTCCAATGTGTGTAACTTGGTCTAGTCAACTCTCTAGCCCACGTAGATCACTTAGGGGGGCCTGGAACACACATTTTTCCCTTTTAAGGCGTATACTCACCTTCGAAAAATGCCTTTAGGACTATATCCAAGTTCTCTAGGTGGTCCTCATTAATTTTCTCTATTATTAGAATGTCCTCTAGATAAGTGGTGAACTGAGGTTGGCCTTGCAAAATGTTCTCCATCGTCCACTGAAGAATTGAACAGGCTGATGATATCCCAAATGGCAGTCTAATATATTAGTACAAGCCCTTATGGGTATTAATTGTAGAATTTTGGAAGGCAATGGGTACTATTAATTGCACCATGACAGATGGTGGAATTTGAATTCAATAAAAATCTGGAATTAAGAGTCAAATAATGACCATGAAACCATTGCCGATTGTAAGAAAAACCCATCTGGTACACAAAAGTCCTTGAGAGAAGGAAACTGCCATCCTTATCTGGTCTACATGTGACTCCAGACACAGAGCAATGTGGTTGACCCTTAACTGCCCTCTGGACAATGAGGGATGGGCAATAAATACTGACCTAGCCAGTTTTGGCCTCATCCTGTGAATGAATAAAAAAAAATATGTCTGGGAATCCTTGTCTAAACACAATTGGAAGTAAGCATGGCTCACGTTCAGCTTCATGAAGGACAGACCCCCCTCTACCAGCTTTGTGAATAAATCCTCTATTCAAGGGATTGGATATTTATCCAGCTACAAGAGAAAGTTACCATTTATTTAAAATCCCCACAAAAGCTGAACTGACTCTTTGGGCTTCACAATCAGAACATCTGGTGCTGCCCATTTCGCAAATTGCACTGCTTTGATAGTTCCTTCACATCCCATCCTTCTGATTTCTGCTACTACTTTTGCCCAGAAGACAAATGGCGTTGGGCAGGCCTTGCAGGATTGCGGAATTGTTTCCTGGTCAACATGCAAAGTGGCACTGGCTTCTCTGATAGACTTTCCTGGAAGACTTCCAGGTATTTAATTAGGACTTCACTTAGGCAACCAATTTCTCATTGAAAAACATTGAGCCAATCTCGGTGAATCTCTCGCAACTAATTTCAGCCCATAAGCTTGGGCCTGAGCCTTTTACTACAAAAAACTAGTAACCGAACCAGCTGCTTTTCATAAGAGACAAGAACCAAAGTTGCATCCTTAATCTGTAAGGGATCCCGGGTATAGGTTCTCAGACTGGCCGAGGTCTTACACAAACTTATGGGCTGGAGTCCATAGTGAATTTTGTTAAATACTGGTTCTGCCACCACTGATATAACCATATCGATCTCCATTAGAACAGGATGACCATTTAACAAGACACTTAGTTTGATTGGTTCTGACTTTGATGTTGCTAAGCAATTTAACTGTTTCAAACCAGATAAAGATGGGCTTTCTAGGGTGTGAACTCTCCCGGATACTGGCCTTTGAGTTATCTTACTCCATTTAGGTCTAGTCGTCTCGAGTCTGCATACCGATAGGGACTACAGTGGCTTACCAGCCAGGATCCTGAAGAAAATTTTAACCCTTTGGCTGAGGCTTGGCTTTGTTTGGGGTTTTGCTGTAGGCTGACCTTGAGTCCCTCTGATCAGGATATGTCCTGAGTGAGTCTATGCAACTGCCTGCACTCAAGTGGTGTCCTCCAAGCTCAGTCAGACTGGTAAGGGTGTCCACTTCCATCAGAATTCCCTGCAACTCATATGTTCCACTTGCCACATTTTCCAATAATAAAGCCAATGTTTGAAATTCAGTGGGCTTCAGCGAGTGGTTGATTTTGCACAATTATATCATTTAATCCCTCATTCCAAACAAACAGTCTCTCAGCATCTCATTAAGGGTAAACCAAAGTCACAGACTTCTACCAGTTGTCTTAACTGTCAAAAATCCTGATATGTATTCTCCTGGTTCTCAGAATTAGAGGAGGCGTGAGGTCATAATATTCCGTAACTATGTCCATCAATTCTTGAAAGGTTTTAGTATCTGGTGCCTCAGGGAAAGTTAGACTCCTAATAATGGAAAAAGCTGTAGCTCCACTGGCTGTCAGGAAAATTACGCGTTGTTTCTCATCTGCCACAATATCATTTGCCAGGAAAAAAAAACGCATATTTTCCACATACTAGGTCCAGTCTTCGATGGCGGGATTAAATAAATGAAGCTTCTCAAGCTTCCTAAAAATATGTGTATCCCAACTCAACGACAAATGTTGCAAGATAGTTTTATTGAGGATCATGCTTTACTCTCGTCGCCACTGAAATAACTCCACAAATGCTGGTATCCCGTCACCAAGTCACCCTTTACTTACACACAAGCAGTCCGTGACTCTAGTACTGCCTCTTCAGAGTTAGCCAATGGAGAGTCAGTATCTCTGACACTCTCCTTTTTATCTGTCAGTCAGGGTGCCCTGATTGAGGCTGTTAATCTGGTCCAATCAGGGAACTCATATTGTATGAGATCCAGCTGGCTGATGTTGTTATAAATCACTACACTGGAAATTGTTGAAAATTTGACTGAAAAGGGTTGGAAAGAAGGGTATTTCATTTGGAACACATGAGCAGGAAAAGACCACTCAGCTCCTCCAGCCTATTCTGCTACTCAGTGAGATCACCACTGATCTGTACCTTAACTAACATGGCCCTGTATCCCTTCATAACCTTGGCTGGAAAAATATCTACTGATCTCAGGTTTTAAATTATTAATTGCACTTGGTTAGAAATCACACGATGCCAGGCTATAGTTCAACAGGAGGCTTTGAAAGCTTGTGTTTTCAAATAAACTTGTTAGACTATAGCCTGGTGTTGTGTCATTTCTGACCTTGTTCACCCCAGTCCAACACTGGCACCTCCACATCATAACTGAACTTGGGTCTTGGGCTTATATGTGTGACACAGTTGCAGATCAATGGCCTTTTGCAAGAATAAATGTTTCCTAACTTGCCTTCTGAATGGCCTGGATTTAGTTTTGGAAGTAAACAAAAGTAAAGCTATCACAGTCCTGCTGTCTTATTAGAAATAGATGACTGGTGGTGGTTTAATCTGCAGGTCACCATGTCTCAGGCGAGTCAAAATGTTGAGAAGGACAGTTCTTTGTGGTAACCTTAGATGGTGCAGGAATTAAACTTGCATTTCTACAAAAAGCGTTAAAACCTCAATTAAATCATCAGCAGAATTGCACTCCAGCACAATCTGTAACCTAATGGCCCGGCATATCTCCCAATCAGCCATTACCATCAAGCCAGGGGATCAACTCTGGTTCAATGAAGAGTGCAGGAGAGCATGCCAGGAGCAGCACCAGGCATATCGGAAGACAAGAAATCAACGTGCTGAAGCCACCAAACAGGACTACTTGCACGCCAAACAGCAAAAGCAGCAAGTGATAGACAGAGCTAAGCGATCCCACAACCAATGGATCAGATCTAAGCTCTGCAGTCCTGACACATTCAGTCATAAATGGTGGTGGACAATTAGACAACTCACTGGAGGAGGAGGAGGCTCTGCAAATATCCCCATCCTCAATGATAGAAAAGCCCAGCACATCCGTGCAAAAGATTAGGCTGAAGCATTCGCAGCAATCTTCAGCCAGAAGTGCCAAGTGGATGATCCATCTCACCTTCTCCAGTGGTCCCCAGCATTACAGATACCAGTCTTCAGCCAATTCGATTCACTCCATGTGACATCAAGAAATGGTTGGAGACACCGGATGCTGCAAAGGCTACAGGCCCTGACAACATTCTGGCAATAGTACTGAAGACTTGTGCTCCAGAACTTGCCACTTACCTAGCGAAGCTGTTCCAGTGCAATTACAACACTAATATCTACCCGACAATATGGAAAATTTCCCAAATATGTCCTGCGCACAAAAAGCAGGACAAATCCAACCCGGCCAATTACCGCCCTATCAGTCTACTCTTAATCATCAGTAAAGTGATATAAGGTGCCATCAACATTGCTATCAAGCAGCCCCTACTCAGCAATAACCTGCTCAGTGACGCTCACTTTGGGTTCCGCCAGGGCCACTCAGCTCCTGACCTCATTACAGCCTTGGTTCAAACATGGACAAAAGAGCTGAATTCCAGAGGTGAGGTGAGAGTGACAGCCCTTGATATCAAGGCTGCACTCAGCTGAGTATGGCATCAAAGGAACCCTAGCAAAACTGTAATCAATGGGTATCAGGAGGCAAACTTTCCAGTGGTTGGAGTCGGAAGATGGTCGTGGTTGTGGGAGGTCAATCATCTCCAGGACATCTCTGCAGGAGTTCCTCAGGGTAGTGTCCTAGGCCCAACCATCTTCAGCTGCTTCATCAAATGACCTTCCCTCCATCATAAGGTCAGAAGTGGGGATGTTCGCCAATGATTGTATAATGTTCAGCACCATTCGTGACTCCTCAGATACTGAAGCAGTCCATGTTCACATGCAACAAGATCTGGACAATATCCAGGCTTGGGCTGACAAGTGGCAAGTAACATTCACGCCACACAAATGCCAGGCTATGACCATCACCAATAAGAGACAATCTAACCACCTTCCCTTGACATTCAATGGTGTTACCATCACGGAGTCCCCCAGTGTCAACATCCCGGGGGTTACCATTGACCAGAAACTCAAATGGACTCACCACATTAACACAGTAGCTACAAGAGCAGGCCAGAAGCTAGGAATACTGCGGCGAGTAACTCCTGACTCCTCAAAGCCTGACCGCCATCTACAAGGCACAAGTCAAGAGTATGATGGAATACTCTCCACTTGCTTGGATGAGTGCAGCCCCAAAAACATTCAAGAAGCTTGACACCATCCAGGACAAAGCAGCCCACTTGATTGGCACCACATCCACAAGCATTCACTCCCTCCACCACTGACGCTCAGTAGCAGCAGTGTATACTATCTACAAGATGCACTGCAGAAATTCACCAAAGATCCTTAGACAGCACCTTCCAACCCCACAACCATTTCCATCTAGAAGGACAAGGGCATCAGACATATGGGAACACCACCACCTCCAAGTCACTCACCATCCTGACTTGGAAATATATTGCTGTTCCTTCACTGTCACTGGGTCAAAATCCTGGAATTCCCTCCCTAATCGCATTGTGGGTCAGTCCACAGCAGGAGGACTGCAGTGGTTCAAGAAGGCAGATCACCACCACCTTCTCAAGGGCAACGAGGGATGGGCAAGAAATGCTGGCCAGCCAGCGATGCCCACATCCCACAAATGAATAGAAAAAAACCCCTAAATCTCCAAATCCCATATTCCATATGTTTTCCATTAAAATCAAAATCAAATTCATGGCAGCCCAAGTAACATCCTGGCATATCTATCCATCAATCCTTCTAAGCCCGATATATCCATTCTAAACAGACTGTACCCATCAGAGGGGTTATGCTGGTGTGGGGCAGGGAAGACAAGGCATCAGAGGATGGGGGATACTTGAGAAGATCACAGGTACAGTACTGAATATGGAATTACAGGAACCATTGCTCAGTACCACTGCTATTTTCTGTTGCAGGGAAATGATCTGAGCCAGAAGCAAAGGGCAAAGTGATCAAACTAGCAGGAACAGTGGAGTTGTCAGAGGGGGCTCACATGCTGCACCAGAGTATTGTGTCCAGTTCTGGGTGCCACACCATGGGAAAGATATGAATGTATTGAAGAGAGTGCAGAAAAAAATTACAAGTATGGATCGGGGGTGTGGAACTTCTGAGGAGAGACTGAGAAAACTGGATCTGGTCTAGGAGATAAGGCGGCTTAGAGGAGATCCATTAGCATTTTCAAAATCATGAAGGGTTGGATGGAATTGATAGTGAGAAACTATTCCTGAAAGGATTAACAGCCAGTGGGCACAGATTGAAAGTGATTTTAAAAGAAACATATAACACCACAAATGTTTAGGTTGTGGAATGCACTGCCTGGAAATGTGGTGGAGGCATGTTCAATTGTGGTATCCAAGAGGGCATTAGATGGTTAATTAAACAGAAGCAAAGCGCACAGTTAAAGGGAGAAGTCGGCGAATGGCACTAAGTCATGATGCTCATTTAGAAAGGTAGTGTAGATATGTTGTACCAAGTGGCCTCCTTCTGCATTGTAACAATTCTGTCATTCTGGCATGCCACAAGGAGATGGATAAAATGTGTAACTGGTAGGACAATAGGAGGTGAAATTTGATGCAGATGTGACTGATAGCAAGAGTTAGAATTCGTGTTCAAGCATCCAAGGCTGAAGTTGGATGAAAAGAAGTGTGTTCATGATAAATATGCTCAATCAATCAGTTGATCAATCAGTTTTAACAGGGATATAACCTTAGAATACAAGTCAATGGAGGTTAGTGATTGATCTGTACACCGTTCTTCTTTGTATCCAATAGTAGTTCCCAAAAAGCAAAAGAGATCTTCTAGAGATAGTAGGAACTGCAGATGCTGGAGAATCCGAGACAACAAGGTGCAGGGCTGGATGAACACAGCAGGCCAAGCAGCATTATAGGAGCAGAGAGGCTGATGTTTCGGGCCTAGACCCTTCATCAGAAAAGGGGGAGGGGAAGGGGGTTCTGAAATAAATAGGGAGAGAGTGGGAGGCGGATAGAAGAGGGATAGAGGAGAGGATAGGTGGAGAGGAAACAAACAGGTCAAAGAGGCAGGGATGGAGCCAGTAAAGGTGAGTGTAGGTAGGGAGTTAGGAAGGGGATAGGTCAGTCCAGGGAGGACGGACAGGTCAAGGGGGCGGGATGAGGTTGGTCGGTAGGAGATGGAGGTGCGGCTTGAGGTGGGAGGAGGGGATAGGTGGGAGGAAGAACAGGTTAGGGAGGCAGGGACGAGCTGGACTGGTTTTGGGATGCGGTAGGGGGAGGGGAGATTTTGAAACTTGTGAAATCCACATTGATACCATTGGGCTGCAGGGTTCCCAAGCGGAATATGAGATGCTGTTCCTGCAACCTTCGGGTGGCATCGTTGTGGCACTGCAGGAGGCCCAGGATGGACATGTCATCTGAGGAATGGGAGGGGGAGCTGAAATGGTTCGCGACTGGGAGGTGCAGTTGTTTATTGCAAACCAAGCGTAGGTGTTCTGCAAAGCGGTCCCCGAGCCTCCGCTTGGTTTCCCCGATGTAGAGGAAGCCACACCGGGTACAGCGGATGCAGTATACCACATTGGCAGATGTGCAGGTGAACATCTGCTTGATGTGGAAAGTCTTCTTGGGGCCTGGGATGGGGGTGAGGGAGGAGGTATGGGGGCAGGTGTAGCACTTCCTGCGGTTGCAGGCAAAGTGCCGGGTGTGGTGGAGCTGGAGGGGAGTGTGGAGCGGACAAGGGAGTCACGGAGAGAGTTGTCCCTCCGGAAAGCAGATAAGGGTGGGGAGGGAAAGATGTCTTTGGTGGTGGGGTCGGATTGCAGATGGCGGAAGTGTCGGAGGATGATGCGTTGGATCCGGAGGTTGGTGGGGTGGTACGTGAGGACGAGGGGGATTCTTTTTTGGTTCTTATTGCGTGGACGGGGTGTGAGGGATGAGGTGCGGGAGATGTGGGAGACCCGGTTGAGGGCGTTCTCGACCACCGAGGTGGGGGAGGTTACGGTCCTTGAAAAACGAGGACAACTGAGATGTATGGGAGTGAAATGCCTCATCCTGGGAGCAGATGCGGCGGAGGCGAAGGAATTGGGAATAGGGGATAGCATTTTTGCAGGAAGGTGGGTGGGAGGAGGAGTATTCTAGGTAGCTGTGGGAGTCGGTGGGCTTGAAATGAATATCGGATTCTAGGTGGTTGCCCGATATGGAGACAGAGAGGTCCAGGAAGGTGAGAGAAGTGTTAGAGATGGTCCAGGTAAACTTAAGGTTGGGGTGGAAGGTGTTAGTGAAGTGGATGAACTGTTCGAGCTCCTCGTGGGAGCACGAGGCGGCGCCGATACAGTCATCAATGTAACAGAGGAAGAGATGGGGTTTAGGGCCGGTGTAGGTACGGAAGAGGGATTGTTCCATGTAACCTACAAAGAGGCAGGCGTAGCTTGGGCCCATGCGGGTCCCCATGGCTACCCCCTTTGTCTGTAGGAAGTGGGAGGAATTGAAAGAGAAGTTGTTGAGTGTGAGGACGAGTTCGGCTAAGTGGATGAGGGTATCAGTGGAGGGGGACTGGTCGGGCTTGCGGAACAGGAAGAAGCGGAGGGCCTTAAGGCCATCTGCATGGGGAATGCAGGTGTAGAGGGACTGGACGTCCATGGTAAAGATGAGGTGTTGGGGACCGGGGAATTGGAAGTTCTGGAGGAGGTGGAGGGCATGGGTGGTGTCACGGACATAGGTAGGGAGTTCCTGGACCAAGGGGGAGAAAATGGAGTCTAGATAGTTGGAGATCAGTTCGGTGGGGCAGGAGCAGGCAGAGACAATGGGTCGACCAGGGCATTCAGGTTTGTGGATTTTGGGAAGGAGATAGAAGCGGGCAGTGCGAGGTTGGGGAACGATGAGGCTGGAGGCCGTGGATGGGAGGTCACCTGAGGTGATGAGGTTGTGGATGGTTTGGGAGATGATGGTTTGGTCTTCTAGTTCTGGAGACAGGACAATGAAGACATGCTCATAAGAAACCATAGGAGTGTGAGCTATGGAAACAAACAGAGAACTTTGTGGTGGGGTGGGCAAGTTAACTCTGAGCAGCTCAAAATGCAACAAAACATTTTCCACCTGTTAAGACATCGCAGGGCTAATATGTATAGTGGTCAACAATTCAATATCAGAAAATTTTATAAAATTGTATCAAGGTACAATTGTTCTTCTGAGCAGTTATCACTGCAGAAAAGAGACATTTGTGAGGAGATCCTCGGATGGAATCATCTGCTTAAGAGCAAGTTAACCTGGATATTACCTTAACTTAAATAGTAGGAGTCAAAATTGGATGTAGATCAATATAGGTAGGATATCAGGAAATGCACAAAGAGTGATCAATGAAATAAGCTTCCAGTGAAACCATAGAAAGAAAACTTCTTGATTCTGAAAAGATTTCACTTTGTTGTATTATTCATTCACGGGATATGGGAGTCACTGGCTAGGCCAGCATTTACTGCCCATTCCTAATTCCCCAGAGGGCAGATAAGAGTCAAACACATTACTGTGGGTCTGGAGACACATGTGGGACAGACCAAGTAAGGATGGCAGATTTCCTTCCCTAAAGAACATTAATGAATTCTCAATAAGCGACAGCAGTTTCATGGTCATCATTAGACCCCTAATTTTAAAATAAAGTTAAAATTTTGAATTAAAATTCCACCATCTTCAATTGGTCAGATTTGAACCCAGGTTCGCAAAACATCACTCTGGATTAATTAATAATTAATAATAATCCTGCATTATACCACAAGCACATTACCTTCAAGATTAACCTTGTTTAGACCCCGGTTGCAATAGCAGATTTGGGCACTACACTTTAGAAGGAAATACTGACTTTGAAAGGAGTATAACATAGGTTTATAAGAATGATACCTGACTTCAGAGGTTAAGTTATGAGGAGAGAATATACAAATTAGGCCTGTTTTCTCTAGAATTTAGAAGGTTAAGGGGTGATCTGATCAAAGTCTTCAAAATATTATCTACACTGTCTTTTCTTGTTAAAGATAAGCTGTTTCCACATGTTGGAGACTAGAATTTGGAGCACAATCTAAAAATTAGGACCAGACCATTTAGGAGAGATGTTAGGAAGCACTTATACATGCAAAGGTTGGTTGAGGTTTGGAACTGTCTTCCACAAATAGCAGTTGATGTTATGTCAGTTATTAATTTTAAATTTCAGATGGATAACTTTTGTTAAGTAAAACTGTGAAGGGATATGGGCCAAAGGCAGGTATATGGAACTAGGTTACAGATCAGCCATGATCTCATTGAATGGAGGAATGGGCTCGAGGGGCTGAATGGCCTATTACTGCTCCTCTGTGCAAGACAGTCCCTGGAATTCTCTTACGCATTTTATCATTAGGATTCAATTTAAGGATCTGATTAGAGCTCAATTTAAAGAGACAATATTCCCATCAGGATTCCTTACTTCACCCTTTCTGGTGGCCCTCATAATTCACCATCTCTTCAAAGATTTCTCAACTCTTCCATGCAGTGCACCTACAACAAGATGATAGATGAGGCTTTGATCGAGCTCAGGTTTTGAAGGTTCAGTATTTGGAACTCCACTTGTAGAATCCAAGAATTCCCTCCCTAACTATGGTGTGAGCTTCCTGCGCACCATGACTGCAGCAGTTCAAGAAGGTAGCTCACCAGCAAATTTTCCAGAGCATTTAGAGGCAGGCAATAAATGCTGACCCAGCCAGCAACCCCACGTGCCACACATGAAGACAAAATGAATTGAAGTAAGTACTGGTGTCTGAAACTTTAATTGGAGCAGCCATAGAGTGTGCGAGCAGGAGTCAGTCAAGGTAGCTGAGCTAGATTTGTGGTTAAACAACCATGCCACTTCTGGAGAGGGACAAGATTTCTGGTGGCACAGCGCCTGGAGGAGAGAGGACTGGTGCAGCTCTTGATGGAAGGGACCATCAAAAATCAAAAGAAAACAATCCTTCAACAAGCTAATGATATTCCCAACCAGTGAACTATGATGTAGCCTTAGTCCAGAACAAGTATAACAAAGTTTCCTTGGACCATCCGAGACATAACATCAGACTCAAAAGTATGTCTTGAGAGGACAGTGACAGCAGGTCTGTGATAACCTGCCCTATGATCAAGGTGGAGTATGCAACAGAGGTGGAGTTGTGGATTCAAACCCCTCTAGTGACTTGACCAGAGAATCCAGACTGTCTCTCTCCATTGTTATGAAGTTGTGTAGAGTAATCATGGATTGGAAGGCAGGAAGCTAGAATTTGCTTGTTATAAAAAAGGAGAACAGTGTGTGAACCCTTTAAGAGCCAAAGTGCTTTTCTAACTTCGAGATTTCTACAGAAAATAGGTCTGTAAGCAGCTGCAGATTACATATAGGTCTAAAATGGAAATGTATCAATTGGCGGTGTGATTAGAAACCTTAGACATGTTTAATGTTGTGGCAACGAGCTGGAATCAGCCAATTAATTGAAATCAAGCACTTAGTAATTGAAAGTAAAATGAATTTAAATCTGATGGTTTTGACAACCTTGACCAATGCTATTCTAAGAAAATCAATAGATCATTCAAGGTATATAAAGAGAGGGTTTTTGAAAATCGGTGTGAGAGAAAACCGCTGTGAAAGAAAACTGCCATCTGAGAAATGAGCATTGAGCTCTCTCAAGAAATTGCTCAGCTCTCCAAAAAGCACCATAAAAGGCACTACCATGGCACTTCTAGCTAAGAGTCCTCACAGAAGACATCACAGAGAAAACATGTCTGAGAACAGGATCAGCAGAAGAAAGGCTGGAGAGACAGGGGAGAAGGCAGACCATTCCGGAAGACACATTCTGTGTGAACTTTGAGAGACTAAGTTCTGATATTTTTTCTTACTACTTGGGTTATATAATTCGGACTTGAATTTATTGGAACAGCATAAACAGTAGAATTTAGTTCAGTTAGGGAATAGTTAGTAGTTGGGGGAAATTGTTCGGTTTGTTAGTAATTCTGTCAGTTTGTTCATGGTTAGGTTTAAATAAATAAATTGTTACTTGTTACTTATAATGTGAGTATCAGGGTTTTTTTTTCATATAACTCTTTTTAAACAGATTATGAGGGTGTTTCGGTTTTAATTATTAGAAGGGAACTTCTACTTCTGCTATAACAGATTGTGGCTGGTGTTTCAGTTTAATTATCAGAGGGGTTTGACCTTTCACTGCCCTGTCGTAACACGATGGAGTGCTGCACTATCCGAGGCATTAAGCTACCTTCCTCAGCTCTCATGTGGACCGAAAAGATCCCACTTCTACTGAAGACAAGGGGACTTTGCTGTGTTTGGACTAATAGTTAACCCTCAACCAACATCAGGCAAGTGCGTTATCTGGTGCTGTTTGGGATACCTGACTGTGAGTTAATTAGGCACACACTAGAACAGGTTCCAGCTTCCAAGCCAATTGGATTTTCACCTTGTAATTTCAAGAAACAGTTATGCACTGGATCCAGCAAGAATTATGGGTGTCAACAATGCCAAAGGCAGGAAAATGGGAATAGTTAGGTTTGGGAAACTTGGTCAGCATGGATGAGTTGGACCAAAAGGTCTGTTTCCATGCTGTATGGCTCTATCCTTGCCATAATACTGAAGACCACTGCACTAGAACCAATTTCATCTCATGTCAAGCCCAGATATTTCTTGTTCAACCAAATTGGCTTGACAATCCAATATGACCAACTACTATCCCATCAAACCACTCACAAATCATTTGCAAAGTTATGGGAAGTATCATCAACTCCACAATCAAAAGGCACTTACTCAGCAGTTATCTGCAGACAGATGTTCAGTTTGGGTTGTGCCAGGGCTGCTCAGTCCTGACCTCATTGCATCATTGCTCCAAACAAAAAACCGTGTACTCCCAGAGGTGACAAGAGGTGAGAGTGACTGTCCTTGACAACAAGGCTGCCAGAGATTAATCCTCACTATATCACTCAGATATAGCACAATTTGTTATATACCCACCCTCACTGTATCACACTCAATTACAACAGTCTGTTGTACACACTCCCACACAATGTCGTGATCACTCAATTGGAGGTCTTGCTTGTGCTTCAGTTGCTCTTTCATTGAACCTGTGAAATGGAACATGTTTTAAAATCACTCAAACACACAGTGAGCTCCAACAAATAGCAATGGCGAGATAGTAATTTTCTTAGTCTGTGGTGGAGGATAATTATTGACCAGGACACCAGGGAGAACTCTCCTGCTGTTTGAAATGGTGATAATAGGATTATATATTTCCAGTTGGGAGGCCAACCGGAATGGTTTTGTGTCCCATTGGAAATACAGCGACTCTTCACAGTGTGGCACTCCCTCCAGGCTGGTGCTGGGAGTTTTTGCCGAGATATATTGTGACACTTAGCAAGGCTTTGCACTGCTGAGGGTTTAAGTGACCCCTGCATGTGCTCTCACTCACATTGTTTATCAACAGGAGGCTTCTTCTGGGTTTGGAGAGAGATTGAATGAGTAATCGGCCTTTCCCACCCACCACAGATCTCAGCAAATATCCTGATATGACCAGCACCATTAAGGACTCATTCAATTTGCAAGAACTCTCTGGTAAAGTGCCAGTACCAAGCACTTGAGGTCAGCCTTGCCTCTATCCTTCTATTGCTGTCTGTTCTGTATCTGTGCCTGACAAAATTTCCACACACCTCTAAGTCAATATGGCCTCGTGTACCTGCCCAATTTTAAAATGCCCCAGACCAATAGTAACCATGCCTTCTACTGCCAAGGTCCACAGCTCTGGAATTCTCTCCTCAAAAAGAGAAGATTGAGGGGAAGCAGAGATTTTCCCACAATATTTGCACGGTTATGATAGAATGGATACAGAGAAAATGTCTACACTTGTGGCAAAAGGCAAAACTAAAGGCCAACAGTATAAGACATAAGGATTAGGAGCAGGACTAGGCCATTCAACAAGATCATGGCTGATCTGTCCAAGACCTCTGTTCCTCATCAGGTTTTGGTCATATACATCTACAACTTAGTAAAATCCCTTCAGCTCATTGCCTCTGCGCAGGTCAAAAACGACCACCTAACTAGCTTATGATAGTCTCTAACTACCTGACATTTCAAAAATCTAGCTACTTTTTCTTTAAATACTTACAGTGATCTAGTCTCCATAACTTTCTGAGGTAGAGAATTCCAGATGTTCACTGCCCTTTGGGAGAAGAATTTCCTTCATATCTTGGTTTTAAATGAGTTAGTCAGAAGTAAATTCTTTTCATATATGTGATGTGGATATTGCTGGGCCAGTGTTTGCTCCTTGAACTGGGTGGCTCGTTGGGGCCGTTAAGATCAACAACATTGCTGAGTGTCTGGATTTACATGGGGGCAAGACTGGGCAGAAGCAGCTAAGAGATTGAGTTTTACTCTGTATCTACAGCCATGATGGCCCTGTCATGGGAGTGTTTGATGGGTCCAGCGTAGTTGGAGCTTTATTTTATCTCTAACCCAGTGCTGTCCCTATCCTGGGATTGTTTGTTGGGGACAGTGTAGAGGGATCTTTTCTCTGTATCTAACCCCGTACTGTATCTGTCCTGGGAATGTATGATGTAGACAGTGTAGAAGGAAGCTTTAGTTTCAGTTTAAAGAAGTAGAGGAAGATTTACTCTGTAGCTAACCTAGTGCTGCACCTGCCTTGGGAGTGTTGGATCTTGACGGAAGGGAGTGAATTCCCCCTCTCTCTCAATTAAAACTTATATTGGCATAAAGCATATGTTAGTCATCTTGATGAACCTGAGGAAAGCCCAGGGAGACATTGCCAGCTCTAAGCCAGGTCTAGTGTTGGGCATTTCCTGTAACTATATATAATAAATAAAACAGAGTAGAATTTCTGTCCACTCTCATTTTGGTTCATTAGCAACACCTCACATGATATCGTAGATGAAGGAATGAGACAGATACTGAAAAGTCCCTGCAGTTGTGCAGAGATGCACAATCCCTCTGTCAGCTACCTAAGGGGGAATCATATCTCAGAATTACTAAAGGTGGGAACAGAGTTCCTGGGTTACCCAGCATTGACATACTCTTTCATATTCAACACAACAAAGAATTATGTAGCAAGTGTGTGATAAACAGGAACTATACCTTGTGAATACACAGGCATTACAGTGAATAAACAGGAGAAATAAGTAATAAACAAACAGGAACTACTCCCAGTGATTAAACAGGAATTACACATGTTAAATAAACTGGAACTACAGCCAGTGAGAAAAATAGAAACTGCACCCAGTGAAGAAATATAAACTACAGCTAGTGAGAAAACAGGAACTATACTCAGAAAAGAATCAGCAACTACACCCTCAATGAGTTAATAGGAACCACAGTAGATGAGTGACAGGAATTAAAGTGACTGAATAAACAGGAACTGCACCCAGTGAATAAACAGGAAAAAAAACAGAAACTACACCAGGTGAATAAACAGGATCTACTCACAGTGAATAAACAGGAATTACATCATTAGACAAAAAATATACTGGTGAATAAGTAGGAACTACAGTCAATGAATAAACAGGAACTGCAGCTGGTGAGTGAACAGGCATAAACAGGAACTACATTTCATGAATGATCAGAAACTCCAGCCTGTGAGAAAACAGGAAATACACTCAGCAAATTATCAGGAACTATACCCAGTAAAAACAATGGAACTCCAGCCAATGAATAAACAGAAAGTACATCCAATGAATAAATTGGAATTTACACCCATGTATTAACAGGAACTATACCCAGTAAAATAAGCAGGAGCTGTGGCTAGTGAACTAACAGAAACAACAACTGGCGAATAATCACAATCACACCTGGTCAATAAACAGGAACCACATCCTTTGAATACACAAGAAACAGTCAGCAAATAAACAGTGACTACACTCTGAGTTAACAGAAACTACACTCAATGAATAAACAGGAACAACAGCCATTGAATAAACAGTAACTACATCCAGTGATTTAACAGAAACTACACACATGGAATAAACTAAAACTGCACCCACTGAATTAACAGAAACTACATTCAGCGAATAAACAGGAGGTACAACAGTGAATAAACAGGAACTACAGCCAATGAATAAACTGACACTACACATATCGAATAACAAGAATTACACCCCATGAATTAACAGAAAATACACACAAATAAACTAAAACTATACTCACTGAACTAGCAGAAACTATATTCAACAAATAAACAAACTACAGGCAATGATTAAACAGGAATTCTACCCCGTGTATAAACAGAAACCACACTCAATGAGTAACAGGAACTACAGCCAGCAAATGAACAGGAACCACACTCAATGGAAAAAAAGTCCTGCACAGTGAATAAACAGCAATTACAGCCATCAAATAAACTAGAACTATACCTAGTAAATAAACAGGAAATAACCAGGTGAATGAACTGGAACTATAGCCAATGGAAAAAAACAGGAACTGCAAAGGGTGAATAATTAGGAACTCCACTGGTGAATAATGAGGAAGTGGACCCAGTGAATAAACAAGAACTACATCCATTGACAAAAAAAAAGGAACTGCACTTGGTGAATAAAACAATAAGCAGTGAGAAAACAGGCACTACATACTTGGTGAATTATTAGTAACGTACACAGTGATTAAACAGGAAGAGCATCCAATGAATAAACAGAAACTGCAGCCAGTGAGAAAACAGGAACTACAGCCAGTGAATATACAAAAACCAAAAACCATGCATGAACAATGATTACAGCAGATGAATAATCAGGGACTACACCTGGTGAACAAAGAGTTATTACTCATAGTTAATAAACAGGGGAAACATGGAGTGAATAAACAGGAACTACTCCTGGTGAATGCACAGGCATTACGTGAATAAACAGAAGAAACAGGGAATGAATAAACAGGAACTAAACCCAGTGCATCAACATGTGGTAAATAAACAGGAACCACAGCTAGTGAAAAAGAACAGGAACTCCACCCAGTGAATACTCAGGAATACATCCAGTGACTAAACTGGATCTACACCCTTTGATTATACAATTATTACTCAAAGTGAATAAACAAGTGAAAAAAAGCAGTGAACAAATCGGAAAACATGGAGTCATTAGACAAAAACTACACACAATGAATAATCTGGAATTTACGCCCAATGAATTAGCAGGAACTTCACCCAGTAAAATAAACAGGAGCTACAACCAGTGAATAAACAGAAACCACAACTGGTGAATCAACATGACCATACCTGGTGAATGGGCAGGAATTACACCCGGTGAACAAACAGGAGAAATACAGAATAAACAAACAGGAACTACTCCCAGTGAATAATCAGGAATAACATCCTGTGGGTTAACAGGGACTACATATAGCAAATAAGTAGCAATTACACAGTGAATGAACAGAAACTAAGCACTTAGAATAAACCAAGACTAAATCCATTGTATAAACATAAATTACAGTCAGTCAATGAATAAACGTCAACTACACATATTTAATTGAATAACAGGAAGTGTATCCATTGACTAAACTGCCCCCAGTAAAGAAACAGGAACTACAGCCATAGGGGAAAAAAAAACAAGAACTACAGCCAGTAAATAAACAGGAATTATGGCCACTGAAAATACAGGAACTACAACCTTTGAATAAACAAATGGTGACAACAGCAAGTGACAAAAACAGAAACAACAGCAAGTTTTGTTTTTAAATAACAGGAACTACACCCAGTGAAAAAAAGGGACTGTAACTGGTGAATAAATAGGACCTTCAGCCAGTGAATAAAACAGGGTCTATACTAAGGAACTGCAGCCAAGGAATGAACAGGAAATACATGTGGTGAATAAACAAAAGATATACCCAGTGAAAATGCAGAAACTACAGCTACTGAAAAAACATCTAGTGATAAAACAGAAAAAAAAACAGCTAGTTTAAAAGAAAAGCAGGACCTACAAGCAGTGAACAATCAGGAATGGCACCCAGCAAAAAAAAAAGGAGGGAATGCACCCGGTGAACGAACAGTGACAATACTGGAACTTCAGCCAGAGATTAAAACAGGATCTATCCTCAGTAAGTAATCAAGAACTGCAGTCAGGGAATGAACAGGAAGTATACCAGGTGAATAAACAGGAACTACAGCCAATGAAAATACAGCAATTATAGCCATTGAATAAACAGTTACAACAGCTAGTGACAAAACAGAAGCAACAGCTAGTTTTTTTTAAAAAAAGCAGGAGCTGGACCCAGTGAATAAACAAGAACTAGAGCTGGTGAATCGACAGGAACTGGAGCCAGTGACAATACTGGAACTTCAGCCAGTGAATAAAATGGGATCTATAGCCAGTAAGTAATCAGGGACTGCAGCAAGGGAATGATCAGTAAATACACCAGGTGAACGAACAGGAACGACAGCCAGTGATTTTTTTTTTAAAAGAGTGAACCGTACCCAGTGAATAAACAGGAACTACATCCAGTGAACAATCAGGAATGACACCCAGTAAAAAAAAAAACAACTGAACCTGGTGAATACACAGGAGCTTCAGCCAGTGAAAATATTGGGAAATCAGCCAGGGAATAAACAAAAACTAGACACATCAAATGAACAAAAGCTACACCCAGTCAGTTAACAGAAACAATATATATGGAATAAAATAGAACTGCAGCCACTGAATTAACACAATTTATAATCAGCGAATGAACGGGAAGTACACCTGTGAATAAAGAGAAACTACAGCCAATGATTAAACAGGAACTGCAACCAGTGAATAAACACGAACTACAACCATTGAAGAAACTGGAACTATGTGCAGCGAATAAAGAGGAACTGCATCAGGTGAATGAACTGGAATTACACAATGTGAATAAACAGGAACTAGACTCAATGTATCAGTAGGAATTACAGCTAGCGAACAAATAGGAATTCCAACAGATGATTAGATAGGATCTATAGCCAATATACAAAAATAAACTATAGCTAGTGAATGAACTGGAACTACACCCAATGAATAGACAAAATAAACAGGAACTACAGGCAGTGAATACATGGGAACAACAACCAGTGAAAATAGTGGAACTAGCCAGTGAATAAACACGAACTGCATTTGTTAATAAAATGAAAAACTACAGCCAATGAGAAAACAGGAACTACATTTAATAAATGATGAAGGACTATAGCTGGTGAATCAAGAGGAACTACAGGCAGTGAATAATGAGGAATTATGGCTAGGTGAATAAACAGACACTACAGCAAGTGGGAAATAAAAAGCGAGAAATACACTTGGTGAGTAAACAGAAACAACAGCTAGTTAATAAACAGGAACTAGACCCAGTGAATAAGCAGGAACTACAGCAAGTGAAAATAGAGGAACTTCAGCAAGTGAATAAAATAGGATTTATACTCGGTAAATAACCAGGAGCTGCAGCCAGGGAATGATCAGTAAATACACCAGGTAAATGAATAGTAACTGGACCCAGTGAATAAATAGGAACTACAGCCATGGCAAAAACAGGAATAAACAAAGTACAGCTAGTGAATAGAAGGGAGTTACAACCAGTGAATAAACAGGAAGTAGAGCAAGCATATAAACTGGAACCACTGCCAGTGGGGAAAAAAATGTACAGAAATAGACGCAGCGAATAAACAGAAAGTACAGCCAGTGAGAAAACAGGATCCATACTCAGTAAATATTCAGGAACTCCACCCAGTGAATGAACAGGAACTACACCAGGTGAATGAGCAGGAAGTAGACCCGATGAACAAACAGGAACTACACTAGTGAGAAAATAGTAAATAAACCCGGTCAATAAAGAGGAACTACAGGCAGTTAAAATGCTATAACCACAGTCACTTAATAAACAGGAATACACCAGGCGAATAAACAGGAAAAACAATAAGTGAATAAAGGGGATCGACACCAGGTGAGTAAGCAGGAACTATAGCCAGTGAAAATACTGGAACCATGGCCAAGGGAATAGACAGGAACTACAGCCAATGAATAAACAGGGACTATACTTGCTAAATAAAACAGAAGTCACAGTCAGTTTAAATACTGGAATTACAGGCAGTGAATAAACAGGAATATAGCCAAGTAAATTTGCTGGAACTAGGCTTGATAAGTTTACAGTGAAAGAACAGCAAGTATACTCTGTAAATAATCAGGAACTACAGCCAGTGAGATGATTTATGGTAAATAATTAGGAACTTCATTTCGAGAATGAACAAAAACTATACCACGTGAATAAACAGGAACTACAGACAGTGAAAATAGTGGAACTGTAGCCAGTGAATAAACAGGAAGTTCAGTCAATGAAAATCAGCAACTACCAGCTGGTAGATAAACAGGAACAATGACTGGGTAAATAATCAGGAAGTTTACTCAGTGATTTAACAGGAATTTAAGTGAATAAACAGGTACTAGACCTGATAATTTTCCAGGAACTACAGCCAGTGATTAAACAGGAATATGGCTAGGTGAATGAACTAGAACTAAACCTGGAAAAGAAAGAGGAAATACAGCTATAGTGATTGCAACAAGGTCAGCCAGGTCGACCTCATAGAATACGAGTTCCCTGGGATTGTTAGTCTGGTCCAATTGGGAGCCCTGGCTAACAGATATAAACAGGAGTGTCAGAGGATCTGTTTGCTCTGAGAGAGTTGGATCAGTGTTGAGGACTCTGCACGTAGAAGGGTGACTTGGTGATAGGATAGTGGCTTCTGTGAAGTTATTTCAGTGACAATGATAGAAAAGCACAGTCCTAAAGAATAGTCATCTTTGGATTGGAGTAAGTATTTCTGGAATCATGCTGTTATTTGGGGAGCTTGACGTGTTTGATCCTGCCATCAAAGACCGGGCCCAGTTCGTGAAGATAATGTGTTATTTTTTTCTGAACAAGTGACATCGGAGCAGATGAAAAGCAATGAGTAATTTTCCTTACAGTTTGTTGGACCTGCAGCATTTTTGGTTATTAGGAGCTCTCCCTGAAACTAAAAACTTTCAAGAGTTGATGATTTAGTTAAGGAATGTTATAACACCATGCCTTCTTTAGTTCTGAGACGCTAATCGGTTTTACTCAGCAGTTTGAGAATCAGGAGAATCCATATCAGGATTTTTGAATAGGTTAAGAGGACTGGCAAAGGCATGTGACTTTGGTTTAAACCTAAATGAAGTGCTGAGAGACCATTTGGTATGTGAGATTAGTGATGTACCCATACAAAAGTGCCTACTAGCTGAAGCCCAATCGGACTTCAAACAGGCACTACAACTGATTTTGTCATGGGAAAATGCAACAAGTGGACCTTATGAATTGTATTCCAATGGAAGGGTCCCAATCTGAAACATCGACTTTCTTGCTCCTCTGATGTGCCTGACCTGCTGTGTTCCTCCAGCTCCACACTGTATCGGTTAAAATTTTTTTTCAGGATCCAGGCTGGGAAACCGTTATAATTTTTGCCGGTATGCGGTCTCAAGCCAGCAAAAGAGTCCCTCTTCATCCTAAATGGAGCAATAGAACTCATAGGCTGGTATCCAGGACAGTGCACACCCTGGAAAGTCTACCCGCAAGTGGTTTGGAATAGTTAAATTGCTTAGCAACATCCAAATCAGAACCAATCAAAATAAACATCTGGTTAAATGGTCACCTGGTTCTAGAGTCATAGAGTCATACAGGTGGACAGCATGCAAACAGACCCACATCCATGCTGATCGGATATTTTAATTTAACCTAATCCCATTCTCCAACATTTGGTCCATATCCCTCTAAATCTTCCTATTCATATACTCATCAGAAGCCTTTTAAATATTGTAGTTTACCAGCCTCCACCACCTTTTCTGGCAGTTCATTCCAAACACACACCACGCTCTACATGAAAAAGTTGCCCTTTAGGCCCCTTTTACATCTTTCTCCTCTCACCTTAAATCTATGCCCTCTAGTTTTTGGACTCCCCTACCCCAGGGAAAAGACCTTGATTATTCAGCCTATCCATGCACGTCATGATTTTATATACTTTATATAAAGTCACCCCTCAGCCTCCAATGCTCCGGGGAAAAAAGCCCCAGCCTATTCAGCATCTCTCAAACCCTTCAACCCTGGGAACTTCCTTTAAAATCTTTTCAGAACCCTTTCAAGTTCCACAACATCTTTCCTATAGCAGAGAGACAAGAATTGCACACAGTATTCCAAGTGTCCTAACCAATGTTCTGTACAGCTGCAACATTACCTCCCAGCTCCTATACTAAATGCACTGACCAATAAAGGCAACTGTACCAAACGCTTTCTTCACTACCTGCAACTCTGCTTTCAAGGAACTATGAATCTGCACCCCAAGGTCTTTTTATTCAGCAACAAGAGGTTCCCAGGATCTTACCATTAAATCTTGCCCTGATTTGTCCTATCAAAATTCAGTACCCCACATTTATCTAAATTAAACTCCATCTGCCACGCCTCAGTCCATTTGCCCATCTGATCAAGGTCCCCTTGTAGTGAGGTAACCTTCTTCGCTCTCCACTACACCACCAATTTTGATGTCATCTGCAAACCTACTAATCATACCTCCTATATTCACATCCAAATCATTTATATAAATGATAAAAAAAACAGTGTATCCTGTACCAATCCTTGCAGCACATCATGGATCAGAGGCATCCAGTCTGAAAAGCAACCCTCTGTCTCCTACCCTTGAGCCAGCCACTTTTAATGTGTGGCCATTTCAACGATCACAGAACCAGCATTTTAAAAAGTTTGCTCTGGATTCCAACCCTGAAGTTTGTGCAAGACTTTGGCTAGTCTGAGAACCTGTACTGTGAACCTTTACAGATTAAGGGTACAACTTCATTCCAATCTCTTATGAGAAGCAGTTGGTGGCGATGGGGGTAACCAAAAGGCTGTTTTTTGGACCCAGAGAGACCAGATCACTGAATTGGATGGCATATTATTATGGGGAGCAAGAGTGACTGTCCCAAGCAAAGCTCGCTGCCAGATATTGGTTGAACTTCACCAGGGTGTCCGGGGGTTTCCAAATGGAAGATGTTGGTGAGAAGTTATGTCTGGTGGCCAGGATTAGATGTAGACGTGGCTGCATTGGTGCAGCAGTGACCAGAGTGCCAACAAGGACAAAAATTACTGGCAGCAGCACCTCTACATTTGTGGGAATGGCTGGGTAAGCCCTGGACTCGGTTGCATGACAACTAGTCAGGTCCTTTCATTGTGGACACCCACTCAGAGGCTGGACGTGCATAGAGTTCATTCATCAAACATGGGGACGAGGATAGAAAAACTGCTCGCATCTTTTGCAAAACACGGACTCTCAGAAGTGTTGGTTACCAGCAGGGAAATTGAATATTTCTTAAAGTTAAATGGTATTCAACACACAAGGACAGCTCCAAACCATCCACCATTCAATGGTTTGGTAGAAAGAGCAGTCCAAACTTTGAAGGCAGGCTTAAAGGAACAGCCTACAGCTTTGCTAGATACCAAACTGTCTTGATTTCTATTTGATTATAGGACCATCCCTCATGGAACTACAGGGACAACTTGAGCAGAGTTGCTAACGTGGAGAAGACTCTGTACCATCTGATCTTCCCGAACCAGAGGTGAAATGGCATCAGGAACACCAATGCTAGACACAAGACTCCACTAAGCGAGAAAGAAAGATTACTTCAGAGGACAAAGTTTGGTGTTGAAACCATGGGAATGGCCCTGACTGGCTAAGAGGCATGGTCAATGCAAGGTCACATCCAGTGATGTATAATGTTCGGGAGGCGTGATGGTCCTGAACAAGTACATGGGCCATATGAAATCTACAAACTGTCAAACGGTGTGGGTGCAAAAAGTGCTCGGCTCCTTGACAGCCTATCCAACTGTTCTGGAACCCGTGGGTTCTCCCTCTCCGTCAAGTGTTAAAGATAGCTAAAGCTGGCCAGGGCAGATGTCATCACTTCAAGTGCACTACAAGTGGTCTGTCTCAGAGGCAGAGTTGGAGGAGCTACAGAAAACAAAAGCAGTCTATGTCCCTGACTCAGAGGCAGTGGGGTGGGGGGGGGGGGGGGCGTGGGTAGGGGAGCAGAATATAGTAATTGTAACAAGGTCAGCCAGGTGAACCTTATAGAATGAGTTACCTGATTGGGGCTGTTAACCTGGTCCAATCATGGACCCCTGGCTGACAGGTAAGAGCAGGAATGTCAGAATCCTGTTCATTCTGAGAGCTGACTCTGAGGAGGCGGATCAGTTTACACTCTCCATGTGTAAATAAAGAGTGATTTGGTGACGTGATACTAACCTCTGTTGAATTATTCTGTTGAGAAACAGAAACCGCTCGCAGTGAATGAAAATAAACTACAGTCAGTGGAAAAAAAAGGAAGTAAACTCTGTCAATCATCAGGAACTGCACCCAGTGAAGAAACAGGAAGTGCACCTGGTGAACAGACAGAAACTACAGCCATTGAGAAAACAGCATCTGTCCTTGGTTAATAATCAGAAACTGCAGTCAGGGAATAAACAGGAAGTACACCAGGTGAATAAATAGGAACTAGACTCAATGAATAAACAGGATGTACAGTCAGTGAATAAACTGGTGAATGAACAGGAAGTATGCCTAATGAATAACAGTAAGCGCATCCGTTGAATAAACAGGAATTGCACTTAGTAAAGAAATAGGAACTGCACATGGTGAGTAAACAAAAGCTACAGCCATGGAAAAAAAAAAGTAAGGAACTACAGCCAGTAGATTGGGAGATAATGGCCTAGTAATATTATCTCTGGATAATATCTGGACTGTTAATCCAGAGACCCAGGTAATGTTCTGGGTTCGAATCCTGCCTTGGCAGATGGTGCATTTGAATTTTAAGAAAATGGAACAAAGAGTCCATGATGATTATAAATGTACTGTTGATTGCCAGAGAAACTCATTTGGTTCACTAATCCCCTTTAGAGAGGGAAAGTGCCATCATTACTTGGTCTGGACTACATGTGACTTCAGACCCACAGCAATGTGGTTGACCCTTAACTATCCTCTGGGATGGGCAATAAATGCTAGCCTAGCAGTAACACCCTTATCCCACCAAAGAAAGAAAGAAAATGAATAAACAGGGACTACACCTATCAAAAAAAACAGGAACCATACATGGTGACTAAACAGAAACTACAGTCAGTGTGAAAACAGGAGCTATACTCAGTAAATAATCAGGAACAGCATCCATTGAGTAAACAGGAACTATACCAGGTAAGTAAACATAAAGTAGACCTGGTTAATGAACATGAACTAACACCAGTGAATAAACAGGAACCATGGCCAGGTGAATAAGCAGGAACTACACCTATTGATGAAATAGGAACTGCATCCAGTAAAAATGGCACATGGTGCATAAACAGAAATTATATATATCCAGTAAGAAAACTTAAACTATCGTCAATGAATTAACAGGAAGCACAGCTAAGGAAAAAGGAATAGGACTATACCCAGTGAATAAACAGGGATTGCAGCAGGATGAATAAACAGGAACTATACCCAGTGAAACAGCCAAAACTTCACCCAGTGAATACACAGTTATTACTCTGAGAATAAACAGATGAAAAGTGGAGTGAATAAATAGGAACTACACCTGGTGAATGCACAGGTATTACTCACAGAATAATCAGAAGAAATATGGAATGAATACATTAGAGCTTAGTCCCATTGAATAAGCAGAAACTATAGCCAGTGAATACATGGTAATTACTTAAAGTGAGTAAACAGCAGAACCATACAGCGAATTAACAGGAACTACACCAAGTAAATAAACAGAAACTACACCCAGTAAACAGGAGCTACAATCCATGAATAAACAAAACTGCACACCTTGAATAAACAGGAACTATAACTACAATCAGTGACTAAACAGGAGCTATACCCAATGAATACATGATAAATTACTCACAGTAAGTAAACAGGAAAACCACACAGTGAATTTAACAGGAACTACAGCAAGTGAATAAACAGGAATTGTACCAAATGAATCAACTGGAACTTCACCCAATGAATAAACAGGAATTACACCTTTAAATAAACTGGAACTACATCCTGTGAATAAGAAGGAAATGCAGCCAGTGAATGAAAAGGAACTATACCCAATGAATACAGAATTGTTAATCACAGTGAATAAACAGGTGAAAAGTGGTATGAGTAAACAGGAACTACACCTGGTGAAAGCACAGAAACTACAGCCAGTGAGAAAACAGGAACCACAGCAATGAATACAAAGTATTACTTGCAGTGAATAAACAGGTAAAACACGCAGTGGATAAACACGATCTACATCCAATGAATAAACTAAAACTTGTACCGATGAATTTACAGGAATTACTCTCGGTAAAATAAATAGAAGCTATGACCAGTTAATAAATAATCTACACCTATTGATTAGGGATAGTCAACACGGTTTTGTGAAGGGGAGGTCGTGCCTCACAAACCTTATTGAGTTCTTTGAGAAGGTGACCAAACAGGTGGATGAGGGTAAAGCGGTTGATGTGGTGTATATGGATTTCAGTAAAGCGTTTGATAAGGTTCCCCATGGTAGGCTATTGCAGAAAATATGGAGGCATGGGATTGAGGGTGATTTAGTGGTTTGGATCAGAAATTGGCTAGCTGTAAGAAGACAGAGGGTGGTGGTTGATGGGAAATGTTCATCCTGGAGTTCAGTTACTAGTGGTGTACCTCAAGGATCTGTTTTGGGGCCACTGCTGTTTGTCATTTTTATAAATGACCTGGATGAGGGCGTAGAAGGATGGGTTAGTAAGTTTGCGGATGACACCAAAGTCGGTGGAGTTGTGGATAGTGCGGAAGGATGTTGCAGGTTACAGAGGGACATAGATAAGCTGCAGAGCTGGGCTGAGAGGTGGCAAATGGAGTTTAATGCGGAAAAGTGTGAGGTGATTCACTTTGGAAGGAGTTACAGGAATACAGAGTACTGGGCTAATGGTAAGATTCTTGATAGTGTGGATGAGCAGAGAGATGCCACCCAGGTTGATAGGGTTGTTAAGAAGGCGTATGGTGTGTTAGGTTTTATTGGTAGAGGGATTGAGTTTCGGAGCCATGAGGTCATGTTGCAGCTGTACAAAACTCTGGTGCGGCCGCACTTGGAGTATTGCATACAATTCTGGTCACCGCATTATAGGAAGGATGTGGAAGCATTGGAAAGGGTGCAGAGGAGATTTACCAGGATGTTGCCTGGTATGGAGGGAAGGTCTTATGAGGAAAGGCTGAGGGACTTGAGGCTGTTTTCGTTAGAGAGAAGAAGGTTAAGAGGTGACTTAATAGAGACATACAAGATGATCAGAGGATTAGATAGGGTGGACAGTGGGAGCCTTTTTCCTCGGATGGTGATGGCTAGCACGAGGGGACATAGCTTTAAATTGAAGGGTGATAGATATAGGACAGATGTTAGAGGTAGGTTCTTTACTCAGAGGGTAGTAAGGGCGTGGAATGCCCTGCCTGCAAAAGTAGTAGACTCGCCAATTTTAAGGGCATTTAAATGGTCATTGGATAAACATATGGATGATAATGGAATAGTTTAGGTTAGATGGGCTTCAGATTGGTTTCACAGGTCGGCGCAACATCGAGGGCCGAAGGGCCTGTACTGCGCTGTAACGTTCTATGTTCTATTGAATAATCAGGAGCTTCAACTGGTAAATAAGCAGAAACTACACTTAGAAAATGAACAGGAACTACAGTCAGTAAATAAATTGGAACCACAGAGTGAAAAGGCTAGAACTACACAAAGTAAATCAACAGGAACTACAGCCAATTAAAAAAAAAAATCAGAAGAATAATTGGGAACTACACCCAGTGAAAAAAAAAACAGAAGTGCACCAAGTATTAAAAAAATCACAGGAACTGAACCTTGTGAATTAAAGAGAAACTACGGCCAGTGAGAAAACGGGAATTACGGGCAGGTGAATAAACAGGAACTGCAGCCAATGGAGAAAAAAAGAACCGGAACTACACTTGGTGAGCAAACAGAAATAACAGCACGTGAAAAATAGAAACCATACAGCTAACTTTAAAAAAAAACAGGATCTACAGCCAGTGACTAAACATGAAATACACCCAAGGAACAAACAGGAACTACAGGCACTGAAAATACTGGAACTATACTCTGTGAATAAGCAGGAATAAACCAGGTGGGTTATAAACAGGATCCACTTGTAGTGAATATATAGGAACTGTACCCAGTGAATAAATTCCATCAGACAACTGGACAGGAACTACACCCGGCATATAAACAGAAACTGCAGCTAGTGGATGAATTGGAAATATGCCCAATGAATGAATAGGAACCACAACCAGTGAAAATACTGGAACTACAGCGATTGACTAAATAGGAACTATAGCCTGTGAATAAACTGGAACTGCAGAGAATGAAAAAAAGCAACTATACCTATTGAATAAACAGGAACAATTAACAGTCGAAAAAAAACATAGAAACTGCACATGGTGAATAAACAGAAATTACAGCCAGTGAGAAAACAGGAACTATACTCAGAAAATAATCAGGAGCTACACTCAGTGAAAAAAATAGGATCTAGACTAGGTGATAAACCATGAACTATAGCCAATGGGAAAGAAAACAGGAACTACACCTAGTGAATAAAAGTAAACTACATCCTGTGAAAGCGAAAGCTACAGCAGCCGAATACACCGGAAATACACCTTGTGCAAAACTGGAACAAAACCATGTGAATAGACAGGAACTGCACCCAGTGAATAAACAGGCATTATTTCAGATGATTAGACAGGAACTGCACCTGGTACATAAACAGGAACTATATCCAGTGAAAAAGTAGGAATTACAGCCAGTGAGTAAACAGGAACTACACAAGATGAAAGTGCATTTAGTATACGAGTTAGGAAGTCATGTTGCGGCTGTAATGGACATTGGTTCGGCCACTTTTGGAGTATTGCGTGCTATTCTGGTTACCCTTCTATTGGAAGGATGTTGTGAAACTTGAAAGGGTTCAGAAAAGACTTACGAGGTTGTTGCCAGGGTTGGAGGGTTTGAGCTATCAGGAGAGGCCGAATAAGCTGGGGCTACTTTCCCTGGAGCATCAGAGGCTGAGGGGTGACAGTATAGAGGTTTATAAAATCATGAGGGGCATGGATAGGGTAATTGGGAAGGTCTTTCCCCTGGGTAGGGGAGGCCAAAACTAGACGGCATAGGTTTAAGGTGAGACGGAGAAGATATAAGAGGGACCTAAGGGGCAACTTTTTCATGCAGAGGGTGATATGTGTATGAAATGAGCTGCCAGAGGAAGTGGTGGAGGCTCGGATGATTTCAATATTTAAAAGGCACCTGGAAGGGTATATGAATAGGAAGGTTTAGAGGGATATGGGCCAAATGCTGGAAAATGGGTCTAGATTTACAAAGGATATCTGGTCAGTGTAGACAAGTTGAACAAAAGGGTCTGTTTCCATCCTGTATATCTCTTTGGTTCTATGATACTATGAATAAAAGGAACTACATATGGTAACTAAACAGGAACTATACCAGTGAGAAAACAGGAACTACACTCAGTGACGAGAAAGAAACTACACCCTGTGAATAAGCAAAAGCCACAGCCAGGAAATCCACCAAAAACAGGAACTACACCAGGTGAACAAACAGGATCCACTCAAGTTCACCAAAGACAGCACCTTCCAAACCCACGACTACTTCCATCTGAAAGGACAAGGGCAGCGAACATATGGGAACACCACCACCTCCAAGTTCCCCTCCAAGCCACTCACCATTCTGACTTGGAAATATATTGCTGTTCCTTCACCGTCACTGGGTCAAAATCCTGGAATTCCCTCCCTAAAAGCATTGTGGGTCATCCTGCAGCAGGTGGACCACACCAGTTCAAAAAGGCAGCTCACTTCCACCTTCTCAAGAGCAACTAGGGATGGGCAAGAAATGCTGGCCAGCCAGTGACACCCACATCCCACAAATGAATAGAAAAAATCCACTCACAGTGAATAAACAGGAACTATTCATAGTGAATAAACAGGCATTATTTCAGATGATTAGACAGGATCTAAACCCAGTATATAAACAGGAACTATAGCCTGTGAATAAGCAGGAACTGTACCCGGTAAATACACAGTTCTTTTTCGCGGTGAATAAACAGGTGAAAAGTGGAGTGAATAAACAGGAACTACACCTGGTGAACGCACAGGTATTACTTACTGTGAATAATCAGAGGAAACACAGTGAGTGAACAGGAACTACACACAGCAAATTCACAGGTATTACTTTCGTTGAATAAACAAGAGAAACACAGAGTGAAAAAATAGGATCTACATCCGATAAATAAACTGGAACTAACGACCGGACAGTTTCAATTCCAAGCGGAGTAGAACAATATCGCTTCATCAGCGGCCCCATTGATGAAGTTACCTCGCGTGGTGATGAAACAGCTGAATGAAAACCAGCCAGTGAGGTGAGCAAGTGGACAACCTCACCCACAACTCAAGCTACAAATCTTTGCTAAAACTTTAACATGGAACTTACAATCAATGAATTTTCAGGAATTACATGCAGCAAAATAAGCAGAAGCTATGACCAGTGAATAAACAGAAACTACACACATTAAATAAATTAAACTTACACCCAGTTAATAAACAGGAACAATGGAAATGGAATAAACTAAAACTGCACCCAGTGAACTGGCAGAAACTACATTTAGCGAATATACAGGAGCTACAGCTGTGAAGAAACAGAAACTACAGCTAATGATTTAACAAGAATGACACCTGGTAATTGTACAGGAATTATGGCCAGTGAATAAACAGGCAGTACATCCAGTGAATAAGCAGGAACTACACTCAGTGGATAAACAAGAACTACAGCCAGTGAAAATACTTGAAATAGCCACTGAACAAACAGGAACTACAGCAATGAGAAACAGGATCCACAGCCAGTGGATAAAAGCAACTGGACCCTATTAAAAAAAAAGGATCTAGAGCCAGTGAATAAACAGGAACCACGCCCAGAAAATAAACAAGAACTGTACGCCCAGGGAATACACAGGCAATGAGATTGCCAAGGTTTCCCCAGATCCCAGCCACAAGCAGTCTCACTGACCCGTGGGGAACACTGCGCCACCTTTTTCAGCAAATGTCTGGACCAGCAAGCATCACTGGGACCCTGCTCCCTGACTGGCCCCGAGGCCTCGAACTCTGCTTAGACCCTGAGCACAAGCTGTCATGGTAACCTATCCCAGTGCCTTCACCTCAATCTCAGTGTTGCTCAGAGTCTGAAGCATGAGGTGACTGCCTGCTTTTTGTTTAAAATTTTTTTATCTTGTGGGACAAGGACATCACTAGCTGACCAGCATTTTATTGCCCATCCCTTGGCCCGGAGGGTGGGGTCAGAGGGTGGTTGTTGGTGGTGGGCTGCCTTCTTGAACCAAGACAGTCCACCTGCTGTGGGCTGACCCAAAATGCCCTTAGGGAGGGAATTCTAGGATTTTGACCCAGTGACAGTGAAGGAAAAGCTGTATATTTCCAAGTCAGGACAGTGAGTGACTGGGAGGGGAACTTGCAAACGGTGGTTTTTCCCATATATCTGTTGCCTTTGACCTTCTAGATGGAAGTGGTCATGGGTTTAGAAGGTGCTGTCTGAGGATCTTTGGTGAATCTTTGCAGTGCATCTTGTAGATTGTACACACTGATTGAGAATCAGTGATGGAGGGAGTGGATGTTTGTGAATATGGTGTCAATTTTCTGGATAGAATGAAGCTCGTTGAGTGTTGTTGGAGCTGCACTCATCCAGGCAAGTGGGGAGTATTCCTTCACATTCCTGACTTGTGACTTGAAGATGATTTAAAGGCTTTGGGGAGTCAGAATGGGAGATACTTGTCACAATATTGCTAGCCTTTTGACTGCTGTTATAACTGCTGTGTTTATGTGACAGGTCCAGTTGAGTGTCTGGTCAATGGTAACCCTAAGGATGTTGATAGTGAGGGATTCAGTGATTGTAACACCATTGAATGTTAAGAGGTGGTGATTAGATTATTTCTTATTGTGGATGATAATTGCCTGACATTTGTGTGGTGTGAATGTTACTTGTCGCTTGTCAGCCCAAGCTTGGATATTGTCCAGATCTTGTTACATTTGAATATGTACTGCTTCAATATCTGAGGAGTTGTGAATGGTGCTGAACATTGAGCAATCATTGGTGAACATCACCATGTCTGACCTAATGATCGAAAGTGTCATTGATGAAGCAGCTGAAGATGTTTGGGCCGAGGACACTAGCCTGTGGAACTCCTGCAGAGATGACCTGGAGCTGAGATGACTGTCGAGGCACCCCAGCCAATGTTGACACTCTGCCCCCATCCACACCACCCACAACCCCAGGCACTACACCTTGTCCATGCAGCATAGCAGCGGCAACACACAGCCCATGAGGATGGATGCTTCTATAGGCAAGTGCTGAGGGAGATACTAAGTGCAGCCTGAGGCCACTATGCAGGGTTGGCCCAAGAGCACTCTGTGTTTTACTGTCAGATAAACAAAGGATAGATGTAAGAGGACCTGGCCTCGCCCACAGCAGAGAGAGGGAGAAGAAGGCAACATGCAGCCCAGCATATTTCCCTGCCCTTTCGATATATTCCCCATGTCAGAACTCTTGATGTAGTCCAGTTGTCATAGTTTCCAGCATTTTTTGGGGGTGGAGGAAATCCCAGATCACTCTATGTACTGGAATATCGAAAAAAAAACCCTCCAATTCCTAATGTGCAGTATTAAAACAAAAATTTACAACTGAAGTATCTCATTGAGTTTCAACACAAGATATAACCAAATGCTAAGACACTGGATGTTCACAAGTACAGCTCAGTGGAAGATGGGAGAAGGAAGGGAGACTCTCTCTGTCTTTCTCTCGTTCTTCCTCTGTCTCTCTTTCTCTCGTTCTGTGTCTCTGTCACTCCCGAGCAGCTCACCTCAATTCCCCGGCTAGGCCTCAGGTGAGGTATGTTTAAGACACCAGGGCCGACCTACTCATTCATATGTCTCAGTGCAATCGTACCCCACCCTGCCAAGATTGCGCTCAGTTGGATTCCCCAACACTGGAGGAGAGCGAAATTAATTGTGCTTAAAGCTCCACCTCAGCCAAATTACATGTTGTGGGACAGGGGATAGTTGCAGGGAGTGCGACAATTCACATCCCGACCCACCCTCCTTGCACCCAGACGGAGTCTTTAGTTTATTTTCTCACGGAATGTGTGGGCATGTGTTATCTATTCCTAATTGCGCTTCAACTGAGTGGCTTGTTCAGCCATCTCAAAAGGCGGTTTGAAGACAACCACATTCCTGCGAGTCTGGAGTCACATGGAGGCCAGACCAGATGAGGGTGGCAGACATCCCTACCTAAACAACATAGTGTTTTTAAAATGTGTTCATTCGCGAGTTGTGGGTGTTGCGGGCTGAACATGTAGTGAATCAGATGGGTTTTCTTTTATGATATTTGATATGGCCACCATTACCAGGAGTTTTTTTTTCCAAATGAATGAATTTAATTTAAATACCTCCATGGGGGATTTGAACCCATGTTCACAGAGCATTAGCCTTGACCTTTGAATTACGAGCCCAGTGACACTCCCTCTGCATTTAAGTACCGGAAATCAAACCAGACTTTCTGCTTCTGGAATCCTAGTGCAAAGCACAGATTGTGTGTGAGGACTAGAATTAGCCCACTGCACCCGCTTCCATAGTTGATCAGCCTCATGGCGCTTACTGTCCAAGTCCCTTGTGATTAACAACAACTGAAAGTGTTTGGCTGAGGTGCCAGAGAGCAGACAGGCCCTGAGACAATGTGCTGATCAATCTCCACACAAGAAAACAGCAAGATTTGCATTTGTATAGCATCTTTTGAAATTACTCCACAGTGACCAGTATCCCGTCACCAAGTCACCATGAAGAGTCCTTGACTGATCCAGCTCCCTCAGACATTGACACTGATCCAGCTGTTTCTTTAAGCTGCCTTCAAAGTTTGGACTTGCTTTTTCTGCTATAACATTGGATGATGGATGGTGCGGAGCTGTCATATGTCGAATACCATACTCAAATTCCCTGCTGCTAAAAAATGGCCCGTTATCCGTTACCAACACTTCTGGGAGTCTGTGTACTGCAAAAGATGCTCACTTTTCAATCATCACTTCGGACATGAATAGAGTTAATATTTAATGAATATTAACTCTATTCATGTCCAACCACTTTGAGGGGCATCCACAGTTTTAGAACATTGAGCGCATGAAAGGACCTGCATAATCAAAGGGTAACCAAATCCAGGGTTTGCCTTGCCATTCCCATGAATGTGGGGGAGCTGCTAGTGGTAATCTTTATCCTTGTTGGTGGCCATTGCTTCACAAATGTGGCTATGATATCTGCATCCAATCCTGGCCACCAGGCATAACTTCTCGCCAATATCTTCATTTTGGAAACCCCTGGTGGAGTTCAGCCAGTATCTGGTGGTGACCTTTGTTTGGGATAATCACTCTTGCTCCCCATAATAATATGGTGTCCTGTATTGTGATCTGGTCTCTCGAGTCCAAAAAGTTTTCAATTCTGGTTGTGATGGCCCTTTGTTTCCCCCATCACCACCAGCTATTTCAGTTTTGCCATGATTTTCTGCATTTAAAGACTGATATTGTCAGCTGCAACTGGAAATGTGTCCAGAAGATTTAAACCCATTGCAGACTCTTCCAGTGGTGGTACCAGCGATGGTGTATCTGCCAGCAGGAGGCGGTTCAATGCATTCACATTTGCTACTTAGCTGCCCTTATGGTGTTCCAACTTGTAATTATATGCACTTAGTATAAGAGCTCACTGCTGAATTCTGCCTGAAACTATGAGCAGCACTGCCTTGTCCTGTTTAAGTAGACCTACTAGTGGTTTCTGGTCCATTATTATTCCAAATTTATGTCTGTAAAGCTATTGATGGAACTTCCTGACTCCAAATTTGATCGCCAAACCTTCCTTCTCTATCTGGGCCTATTTATGCTCTGCATTAGCCGAAGTCCTGGATGCAAACACTATCGGGCGTTCCTCTCCATTGGGCCACCAGTGAGCTAATACTACACGGATGCCGTACGGGGAGGTATCACATGTCAATATCAGATCTCACATGGGATCATAGGATTACAACATCTTAGAAGATGATGAGACAACAAGGTGCAGGGCTGGATGAACACAGCAGGCCAAGCAGCATCATAGGAGCAGA
>NC_063366.1:16720392-16765745 GCF_021869965.1 Rhincodon typus
CCCTTTTCTGATGAAGGGTCTAGGCCCAAAACGTCAGCCTTTCTGCTTCTATGATGCTGCTTGGTCTGCTGTGTTCATCCAGCCCTGCACCTTGTTGTCTCGGATTCTCCAGCATCTGCAGTTCCTACTATCTTAGAAGATGATAGCGGTTTCTTCACTTCCCTGAAAATCGTGGCTTGGCTATGCAAACATTTCCAAAGCTGACCTTTTTTTTAAAAGAGTTGATGCTTAAAGGTGTCAGGATGGAGGTCAGGTTATAGATGCTCTACCCATAATAATTCACCAGTCAAAGGAAAGACCTAAGCTCTGGTACAAACATAGGAGCTGGGGCTCCTTTGATCACCTTCACTTTATCTTCCAAATGGTGTAACCCGATTTTGTTGACTCTGTAGCCCAAGCAGGTACTTGGAGTGCTTAGAAGACATATTTTTCCTTTCTAAGGCATGGGCCCTCCTGGGAGAAATATCTAAGGACTGTGTCCAAATTCTCTAAGTCTTCTTATTGGTCTTCCCTGTTATTAGATTGTGATCTAGATAAATGGTGACCTGGGGTAGACCTTGTAAAATGTTCTCCATTGTCCACCGAAAAATTGCACAGGCTGACAATACCCCAAGTGGTAGTCTCATATATTGGTAAATCCCTTACGAGTATTAATTGTAGCATATTTCTGGGAATTCTCATCGAACTGCAATTGCAAGTACCCATGGTTCATATCCAGCTTTGTGAAGGACAGATGCCACCCCCCCGCCTGCCAACTTTGCATATAAATCCTCCAAGTGAGGGATTGGGTATTTATCCAGCTGCAATGGGTTAACATTTTTTTAAAATCCCCACAAAGGCGAACTGACCAGTCGGGCTTCACAATTGGTACAACCGGAGCTGTCATTCTGCAAACTGGACTGGTTTGATGATTCCTTCACTTCCCGGCCTTCTGATTTCTGCCTCTACTTTGCCCATAAGGCAAATGGCACTGGACGGGCCTTGCAGAATGATGGAATTGCTTCCTGGTCAACATGCAAGGTAGCCTTGGCTGCTTTCACAGTCCATTGACCTTCCTGAAAAACTTATGGATATTTAATTGGGACTTCACTCAGTCAGCCATTTTCTAATCAAAAAACGTTGAGCCAATCAAGGTGAATCTTTCTCAACCAATTTCACCCCATCAAGCTTGAGTCCAAGCCTTTGACAAAAATCGGTGGTAACCGAACCAGCTGCTTCTCATAAGAGACGGGAACAGAAATTGTACCCTTAATCTGTAAAGGTTGCCTGGTATAGGTTCTCAGTCTAGCCCAGGTCTTGCACCAACTTACGGGTTGGGATCCAGAGCAAATTTTGTTAAAAACTGATTCTGCAATTACTGAAACAGCCTCACAGGGGTGTCAACCTCCATTGAAACTGGGTGACCATTTAACCAGATGTTTATTTTGATTGGTTCTGATTTGGATGTTGCCAAGCAATTTAACTGTTCCAAATTAGATGTAGGTGAACTCTCATGGATACCGGTCTACAAGTTCTCTTACTCAGTTTAGGTCTTATGGGACTGTTTTGCTATCTTAAGTCTGCGTGCTTGCCAACCTGGGTCCTGAAGAAATTTTAACCGTTTGGCCAAGGCTTGGTTTTGTTTTGGAGCTTTGCTGTGGGCTGACCTAGAGTTGTTCTCTTTGGGATATGTCTTGAGTGAGGCTATGCAAATGACTTTGCTCGCAGTTGGACTGCGAGAGTGTCCACTTCCATGGTAATACCCTGCAACTCATATGCCCCACTTGCTGGATTTTCTAATGATGAAATCAGTTGTGGTGCCTGTTTGAAGTTCAGTTGGGCTTCAGCTAGTAGGTGCTTTTACATGGGTTACATCATTAATCCCACATACCAAACGGTCTCTCAGCATCTCATTCATGGTTAAACTAAAGCCATTTGTCTGTGCCAGTTGTCTTAGCCGAGCCAAGAATCCCGATACAGATTTACTTGGTTTCAAATTGCCGAGTAAAGCTAATAGTGTCTCAGAATTAACTGAGACTTGGGATCATAATACTCCCTAGCTAAATCCATCAACTCCTGAAAGGTTTTAGTATCTGATGCCTCAGGGAAAGAAAAAGCTGCGGGTCCACAGGCAGTCAAGAGAATTACTTGCTGCTTTACATCTGTCTCAATGTAATTTGCATTGAAAATATAACACATTCGTTCCACATACTGGGCCCAGTCTTGTTTGACGGCAGATTCAAACAAGTCAAGCTTCCCAGGTAACGGCTTACCCCAACTCAAAGACGACTGTTGCAAGTGAATGTCATCAGGAACATGCTTTCCTCTTGTCGCCACTGAAATAACTCTGCAGAGGCTGGTATCCCATCACCAAGTCACCCTTTATTTATACATGGTGAATCCTTGACACTGATCCAGCTCCCTCAGAGCCAGCACTCTGGGTGAACAGGATGTCTGACACTCTTTATCTATCAGCTAGGGCTCCCTGATTGGACGTCCGCTTCGCTGTTCTTGTCACAATCACTACACTTTTCACAGAGTCAGGAAATCCCAACACCTTTACAGGTGAGGTGGCATCAACAAGGAATGGTTGTGTGGGGAAGTGTCGTAGCTAATTTGTGTTCAGGAGGACGTGCACTGTGACATTGACCAGACAATAAGCTGTGTTAAGTGAGGGTTAAATATTGCTGTGAATACTGAGGAAAATTCCCTGCTCTTCTCCTCCAAAGTATGGCCCATTTTACATCCAGTTGGATGGGCACAGAAAATAGGAGCAGGAGTTGGCCATTCAGCCCTTCCAGCTTGCACCACCATTCAATATGGTCATGGCTGACTATCCAATTCGGCCCCAATTCCTGCTTTCTCCCCATACCCTTTGATTCCTATAGCCCTCAGAACTATATCTAACTCTGGGCCAGGCAGGACTTTAGTTTAATGTCTCACCTCAAAGTCAGCGCCTCTGACAGTTTTGCACTGCCCCAGCAGTCCTCTGAAGTGTCAGCCTGGATTACTCTCAAATCGATCGGAATGGGCTTAACTCGACAAATGATCCATCCTCCAGATACTCAGAGACTAGATGCTGTGTAATGAGTAATGAGCTATTGGGCACACACCCAGAGACCAATTTCAACTTTGTCACTGGACAGATGATGCGTGTCAGCGACCCCATTGTCTCAACCCAAAAGGAAACTCAAATCAGGTGATTGCCTATTGCTTACCTCTGCCTGGTTCTAGAGCTATATTTGTCCCTATATTCCCGCTCATTATTTCTATCCAAACAATTATCCAATACCTTTTTGAATGCCTCAATTGAACCTGCCTCCACCACATTTCCAGGCAGTACATTGCCTGTGTGCCTTCAACACCGCTCCCCCCATGCAAAGCACTTCACATTAAGGGGCCCACTATCACGTTGAAAGATACAAGTAGCAGGCGCATGGGAATGCCATCTCCCAAGTCCTCACCCAGTTACACATCTCCCTACTATTCCCTCACCATCGCTGGGTTATAAAGCGAAGACACAAAGTGGACAGCCTATGTGATATTGATTACTTGAATGGAAAGACAAAGTAAGCAGAGACTATAATGGGAGGGTCATTCACTATAACTAAACTATGTTTATTTATCTAAGGAAAAATATAGTCCAGACAAGATTCATTAGACTGATACCAAATAGGGAGGATTGTCTTATCAGGACAAGTTAAGGAGGTAGGCCTGTTCTCATTAGAGTTTAGAAGAATAAGAGGCGACCTTATTGAAACATATAAGATTCTTAAGAGACTTGACAGAGGAGATGGGGAAAGGTTGTTTCCCCTTGTGGGAGAGTCTCGGACCAAAGGGCATAATCTCAGAGTAAGGGGTCACACATCTAAAACAGAGATGAGGAAGAATTTCTTCTCTCAGAGGGTAATGAATCTGTGGAATATTTTACCGCAGAAGCCTGTCAAGGCTGGGTTACTAAGTATGTTCAAGGATCAGATAGAGAGATTTTTAATCAGTAAGGCAATCAAGTGTAAAGGGCAAAGGCAGGAAAGTGGCGTTGAGGTTTACCAGATTTACCATGATCTCATTGAATGGCAGAGCAGACTCAATGGGCTGAATGACCTACTTGTGCCCCGATGTCTTTGGATCTTCTACAACTGCTGGACGGTGCATGGTGACCTAAGGATATGATTACTCCCCTACCAGGTGCTCAGTACATGAGGAAAGTTTCAAAAATGGCCAAGAAAGCAGGTCCTCTGGAATTAGTTAAGTAGCAGTCAGACACCAGATCAGAGACTCTTTCTGGGCAGGATGAGGCAGGTTTGAAGGGATATGGACCTAACACAGGCAAGTGGGACTAGTTTAGTTTGGGAACATGGTCGGCATGGACTAATTTCTATGATGTATGACTCTACGACTCTATGACTAAGGAGGAGCCCCTTGAGCCTCTTCTGATGTTCAGTCAGATCATGCTTGACCTGCATCCCAATTTCAACAAAACTCAAAATGTTTCTCTTCAAGTTCCTGTCCCAACATGAACCTATCCATCTTAGCCTTGAATATTCCAAATAATCATAAGTTTCTGCAGATCCTGGGACAGAGAGAGAGAAGGAGATCACTCCAGACTTTAAGCACTCATGGGAAGATTCTGCATTGGAGCACCTTGGCTCTAATTTGATGGTTGTTCCCCCTTTCTTTCCAGGACACCACACCCCACCCACACAGAGCAGCTACAGCAGTTTCTCTCCATTGATCCTGTCCACTCCTTTCTGTGATTTCAAACTCCTTGAGCAGACCACACCATTGACCTTCCTCAACTCTCTAGGAACACAAGTTCATCCAGACATGGGATCTTACTTTCTTTTCCTCCCTGATAGATACTGCGTTTACCAGGGCCTGTTGTTATGTCAATACCATTCACCTGATGTAGCAAGAAAAGAAACAAATAGTTGAGGGATGCATGATGGCTCAGTGGTTATCACTACTGCCTCACAGCCCAGGGAGCTGGGTTTGATTCTACCCTTGGGCAACTGTCTATATGGAGTTTGCATGTTCTCCCCATGTCTGCTTGGATTTCCTCTGGGTGCTCTGGTTTCCTCCCACAGTCTAAAGATGTGCAGGTTTGGTGGATTGACTATGCTAAATTGCCGATAGTGTCCAGGGATGTGCAGGCTAAGTGGGTTAGTCATGGCACATGCAGGATTACAGGGATAGAGTAGGGAGATAGGTCTGGGTTGGATAATCTGAGAGTCAGTGTGGACTCGATCAGCTGAATGGTCTGTTTCCACATGATAAGGATCCAAGGTGGGGAGGTTGCAGATCATAGGGAGTGCGTATCAATTCAGAACAGCCTGCTTCACTGTAAGAACCTGATCGTTGAGGAAAAAGACGGCTGTTTATCTACATGGTGACACAGTGTTAATGGCCTTGGGCTAATCACTCAAGGACCAGATTAATGCCTGAGGGAAACCTGAGTTCAAGTCCCAACATGGCAGCTAGGTGTGTTTAAATTCATTAATTAAGAATATTGGGGAATAAGAAGATTCCAGTCTGGTTAATATTAATTGTGAAACTACTGGAAGATTTTAAAAACACATCTGGTTCACTAACAATCACAGAAAGCACTGGAGAAACTCAGTAGATCTGGCAGCTTCTGTGGGGAGAGAAACACCGTTGAGGTTGAGTCCAGTGTGGCTCTTCTTCAGAACCAGACTCAAAATGTGAATTATTTCTCTTTCCGTCATGCTGTCAGATCTGCTGAGTTTCTCCAGCCATTTCTGTGTGTGTTTCAGATTTCCAGTATCCAAAGCATTCTGCCTTTACCCTGCTTGACTTTAGGGAAGGAAGTGCATCACCCTTACCTGGTCTGGCCTAATTCCAGACTAATGGAATTTCAACATTACCAGCTGCAGTGGTGGGATCAGAACCCATGTCCCAGAGCATAAAGGTGGCGCTTGACTGAGGACATTACCACTAGGCCACGAGCTGCTGGTGCTCTTCTGTACCTGCTGCCTTTGCTGGAGGTTTAGAAGCAATAGTTGAGACAGCGGGAGCTTTTGTATAGCAGCACAGGTCACCAATCTTATATTTTACATACCGCTAGTGTTGCTGCTGCTTTGATGGACAGGTATGGGCTGAACATCAAGCAGGTTCAGTGAAAACAGGACACCGAGGAACATGACACAACCTCTGGAACGGGAATGTCACATCTCACTGGCTCATGGCAGCATTTCTGGCCAACCAGAGCCTTGTTGGTATCATACAAATCATCATGCAGTTCTATGCTGGTTCAACTGAATGATACTTAATTTAACAGAAAATCCAGAAATGGGGCATAAAAGCTACATTGCACAGATCCTATCCGATCGGCTATGTCAAAATAGCACCCTCTCTACACGTCTCTGTATCTCACGTACGCTTTCAGTTGTTTCAGCGGCAGGAGTCTGGGAGAAAGCGCGAGGGCAGCCTGGGAAGGTAAGCTTTTCGATTATAAAAGTCTTACCACACGTGACTGCGGCCTTTCAGTTATTTCAGCGGCAGGAGTGCGGGAGGAAGCGCGAGGGCAGCCTGGGAAGGTAAGCTTCCACCCAATAAATTTGGGAGTTAACTAATACCCGAGACACTGCACGCATAGTGTCTCCCACCCTTCCACCTCCTCTAACCTAAAAATAACGACTAAGTGTGGTGAGCAGGTAAGCTATTTGCATTTTTTTTTCTCATCTCTTTGTTATCTTTCGGGGGGCGTCACCTAGACGCCAAATCCTCTGGGAGCGGGTCAGAAGGCAAAGCCGGAATCTCTTTGAGTATATAATGGAGTAAACTTACTGGTGCAGAGAACACTGCAAAACTAAAACAAAACTAATTAATTTTAAATAATTAACTCATTAGAGATGGCAGGCTAGGTGATGTGTTGTAGCTGTATGATGTGGGAGCTAGCTGATCCCATTGAGAACGGCAGTGACCACATCTGCAGCAAGTGTTGGCTGCTTGAGGAGCACCGGCTCAAAGTTGATGAGCTGGAATCCGATCTCCAAACACTGCGGCACATCCGGGAGGGGGAGAAATACCTGGATGCCGTGTTCCAGGTGGCAGTCACACCTGGTAGATTAACTAATGTTAATTCGATCGGCGGGCAGGGACAGCAGTATGTGACTGCGAGTGAGGCAGGTAGAGGGACCCTGCAGACAGGAAAGCAGGAGCCGCAGCCCTTGACATTGTCCCACAGGTATGAGGCACTTGCTCCCTGCGTGGATGAGGAACAGGGCTGCAGGAAGGATGAGTCAACTGACCATGGCACCATGGTCCAGGAGGCCATTCAAGAGTGGGGAGCAAAAAGACAGATTGTAGTTGTAGGGGATTCCATCATCAGGGGGATAGACAGTATCCTCTGCGAGCAGGATAGAGAATCCCGCATGGTGTGTTGCCTGCTCGGTGCCAGGGTGCGAGACATCTCTGACCGGCTTGAGAGGATACTAGAGAGGGAGGGGGATGATCAGTTGTTGTGGTCCACGTAGGTACCAACAACATAGGCAGGACTAGGAAAAAAGACCTGTTTCGGGATTATGAAAAGCTAGGAACAAAATTAAAAAAACAGGTCTTCAAGGGTCATAATCTCTGGATTGCTGCCCGAGCCACGTGCAAATTGGCATAGGGAGGCGAGGATCAGGGAAGTAAACACATGGCTAAAAGAGTGGTGTGGGAAAGAGGGTTTCCTTTTCATGGGGCACTGGCATCAGTTCTGGGACAGGAGGGATCTATACCGCTGGGACGGACTCCACCTGAACAGGGTGTTCTGGCAAAAAGGGTAAATAGGGTGGTTAATAGGACTTTAAAGTAGTAAGTAGGGGGGAAGGGAGAAGTGAGCATCGAGGGAGAATAACAATTAACGTAAGGTAAAGCAGCAGGTTAGCAGGTGACAAGGAAGCTTCAACTCCATTGAAAATTAGGAAAAAAGTTAAAGGGAACAAAAACTCAAGAGCTGTTAGTAATGGAGGTAATAGGACCCAAAAAGAATGTGCAAAAACTGGCATAAGGGCAATTTATCTGAATGCTCGGAGCATTCGAAACAAGGTGGATCAGTAAACGGTGCAAATCATGGCAAATGGGTATGATTTAGTGGCCATTACAGAGACATAGTTAAGGGATGGTCATGACTGGGAGTTAAATATCCAGGGGTATCAAACTGTTCGGAAGGACAGACAGGAAAGTAAGGGAGGTGGTATTGCTCTGATTTTTAAGGATGATATCAGGGCGGTAGTGAGAGATGACATAGGTTCTACTGAACTAAACGTTGAATCCATTTGGGTGGAAATTAGGAATAGCAGGGAGAAGAAGTCACTGATAGGTGCGGTCTATAGGCCACCAAATAACGACATCGTGGTGGGGCGGGCAATAAACATAGAAATAGCTAATGCTTGTAAAAATGGTACAGCAATTATCATGGGGGATTTTAATCTACATATCGATTGGTCAAACCAGGTCGGTCATGGCAGCCTTGAGGAGGGATTCATAGAATGTATCCGCAATAATTTCCTTGAACAATATGTAATGGAACCTACGAGGGAGCAAGCTATCCTAGATCTAGTCCTGTGTAATGAGACAGGAATAATTAATGATCTCACAGTTAGGGATCCTCTCGGAAGGAGCGATCACAGTATGGTCGAATGTAAAATACAGATGGAGCGTGAGAAGGTTAAATCCAGTACCTATGTCCTGTGCTTAAACAAAGGAGACTATGAAGGAATAAGGGAGGAGTTAGCTAAGTTAGAATGGGAGCAAAAACTTTACGGTGGGTCAATTGAGGAACAGTGGAGGACTTTCAAAACGGTTTTTCACAGTGCTCAGCAGAAGTATATTCCAGTGATAAGGAAGAACTGTAGGAGAAGAGAGAGCCAGCCATGGATGTCTAAGGAAATAAAGGAAAGTATCAGATTGAAAAAAAAACACATACAAAAAAGCAAAGAGTAGTGGGAAACTAGTAACTGGGAAATCTTTAAAGGCCAACAGAAAGCCACAAAAAAAGTTATAAGGAAAAGTAAGATAGATTATGAGAGTAAACCAGCTCAGAATATAAAAACAGGCAGCAAAAGTTTCTATAAATATGTAAATCGTAAAAGAGTGGCGAAAGTAAACATTGGTCCTTTAGAGGATGAGAAGGCCAATTTAATAACTGGGAATGAGGAAATAGTTGAGACATTAAACAGTTATTTTGTGTTGGTCTTCACAGTGGAAGACACAAATAACATGCCAAAAACTAATGGCAAGAAGGTTATAGCAGGTGAGGACCTAGAAACTATCATTATCACAAAGGAGGCAGTGCTGGGCAAGCTAATGGGGATAAAGGTAGACAAGTCTCCTGTCCCTGATGAAATGCATCCCAGGGTAGTAAAAGAGGTGATGGGGGAAATAGTAAATGCACTCGTAATTATTTACCAAAATTCACTGAACTCTGGGGTGGTTCCTGCAGATTGGAAAACAGCCAATGTGACGCCACTGTTTAAAAAAGGAAGTAGACAAAAAACAGATAACTATAGGCCAGTTAGCTTAACTTCGGTAGTGGGGAAAATGCTTGAATCTATCATTAAGGAAGAAATAGCAAGACATCTGGACATAAATTGTCCCATTGGGAACACCCAGCATGGGTTCATGAAGGGTAGGTCATGTTTAACTAATTTGGTGGAATTCTTTGAGGACATTACTTGCATGGTGGACAATGGGGAACCTGTGGATGTGGTATATCTGGATTTCTAGAAGACATTTGACAAGGTGCCACACCAAAGGCTGCTACATAAGATAAAGTTGCACGGTATTACAGGTAATGTATTGGCATGGAGAGAGGATTGGTTGACCAGTAGAAAGCAAAGAGTCGGGGTAAATGAGTGTTTTTCTGCTTGGCGGTCAGTGGCTAGTGGTATGCCTCAGGGATCAGTGCTGGGACCGCAATTGTTTACAATTTACACAGATGATTTGGAGTTGGGGACTAAGTGTGGTGTGTCAAAATTTGCAGATGACACTAAGGTGAGTAGTAGAGCAAAGTGTGCAGAAGACACTGAAAGTCTGCAGAGGGATATAGATAGTCGAAGTGAGTGGGCAAAGGTCTGGCAGATGGAGTACAATGTTGATAAGTGTGAAGTCATCCATTTTGGTAGGAATAACAGCAAAATGGACTATGTTTTAAATGGTAAAAATTTGCAGCACGCTGCTGTGCAGAGGGACTTGGGTGTCCTTGTGCATGAATCGCTGAAGGTGGGATTGCAGGTGCAGCAGGGAATTAAAAAGGCAAATGGAATTTTGTCTGTCATTGCCAGAGAGATGGAGTTTAAAAACAGGGAGGCTATGCTGCAGCTGTATAGGGTCCTGGTGAGGCCACACCTGGAGTACTGTGTGCAGTTTTGGTCTCCTTACTTGAGAAGAGATATACTAGCACCGGAGGGGGTGCAGAGGAGATTCACTCGGTTGATTCCAGAGTTGAGACGGTTGGATTATGAGGAAAGACTGAGTAGACTGGGATTATACTCATTGGAATTGAGAAGAATGAGGGGAGATCTTATAGAAACATATAAGATTATGAAGGAAATAGATAAAGTGGAGGCAGGGAGGTTGTTTCCGCTAGCAGGTGAAACTAGGACTAGAGGGTATCGCCTCAAAATAAAGGGAAGCAGATGTAGGACTGAGGTCAGGAGGAACTTCTTCACCCAAAGGGTTGTGAATCTGTGGAATTCCCTGCCCACTGAAGCGGTTGAAGCTACCTCGCTGAATGTTTTTAAGGCAAGGCTCGATAAATTTTTGAACAGTAAAGGAATTAAGGGTTATGGTGAGTGGGCGGGTAAGTGGAGCTGAGTCTCAAAAAGATTAGCCATGATCTTATTAAATGGCGGGGCAGGCTCCAGGGGCTGGATGGCCTACTCCTGCTCCTAGTTCTTATGTTCTTATGTATCTATCAGATACAGAGACGTGTAGAGAGGGTGCTATTTTGATCAGGTATGATCTCATTGAATGGTGGAGCAGACTCAACAAGCTTAATGGCCTCATTCTGCTCCTGTAGTTCATAGAATCCCCACAGTGTGGAAACAGGCCATTCGGCCCAACAAGGCCAAACCGAGCCTCCGAAGAGCACCCAACCCAGAACCATCCCCTTACACCATCCCTGCATTTTTCATGGTTAATGCACCTATCCTACACATTCCTGAACACTATGGGCAATTTAGCGTGGCCAATCCATCTAACTTGCACATTGAACTAACTTGGACTGTGACAGGAAACTGGAGCACCTGGCAAAAACCCACGCAGACACAGGAAGAATGTGCAAACTCCGCACAGACAGTCACCCAAGGTTGGAATCAAATGCAGGTTCCCTGGTGCTGTGAGGCAGCAGTGCTAACCACTGAATCACCGTGACACCCATGTTCCATGGTCCTCTGTGTGCCTGTGCAACCTGCAGTAGTCCTGTGCATTTGTGCATGTTTGTATTCCTGTATCTGAATGTTCCAGTGTATCGCTGTCTATTCATGCATGTGTGCCTCTGTATTCCTGTTCATTTGATTGTCTGTACACTTGCATTAGTGTGTTTTATATTTCTTTATCTGTGTGGTCCTGTCTATTATGGTGTCTGTGAATTTCTGCAGGTGCAAGAGATTGCATGTGTGAGAGTGTGTGAAAGTCTGGTTGTTTGAGAATGAGTATGATAGTGAATGTGTGCAGGCGTTTAGGAAAGCATGTCCATGTGAGAATGTGTGTGCGCTCGTGCCTATGTTTATGAAGGTGCATGTGAGGAAGTGTGAGTTTGGGAAAGTATGTGCGTTTGTGTACATGACTGTGAGAATAAGTGCCTTAAAGACAGTATGAGAGTGAGTTTATTTCTGTCTAAGCATATGAGAACATGTGTGAAACTATGTATGAATGTGAAGGAGAGAACATGTGCATGTGTGCTTGCATGAGTGCGAGAGTGTGTGTGTGCGTGAGAAAGTGTGTGTGTATGTGTATGTGTGCATGTGGCACTGTATGAGTGTGAGTAAAAGTATGTGTGTGTGCATGTGTGTTTGTGCCTGTGTGACTGGGTGTAAGTGTATGTGATACTGTGTGAGTGTAAGTGTGCATGTAGAACTAGGTGTAAGTGCGTGTGGCACTGCGTGAGTATGCATGTGTGTGCATGTGTGAGTGTAAGGGTGTGTATGTGTGTGAGAGAATGTGTGTGTGTGTTTCTGCATGTGATACTGTGTGTGTAAGTGTGCGTGTGGATGCGTACATGTGTCAGTGTGGGTATAAGTGTGTTTGTGAATGTATGTGCATGTAAGTGTCAGACATTATGAAAGACTGCGTGTGCTAATGTCTTTGCATTCTTGTGTAAGGCATGTGGATCTATATGAAGGACTGGTAGTTACTGAATTCTCTCAACTTGCTTAAACGTCGATCTCACAGAGACAGCAGCCTGTGTAAGAATTCATTGAATAATTAGGTATAATTATCCTGCACTCGAGTTGGTAGCAGGTTGGATTCTGGAGGCGGCTCACGGCAAGAGACATGGAGAGAGAATCCTTCCAAATAACTGCCATTAGATTCCTTTTAATTCCAGGCTTAAGCTATAATGCCCTTCAACAACAGCACCCCCTCAGCACACCACCCCCTCAGTTACAATATCCCCCTCAGTTCCAGCACTCCCCTCCATTACAGCCCCTCCTCTGTTACAGCCCCCTCCTACATTAAAGCCCCCTCCTCAGTTGCAACTGCCCCGTCCTCAACTACAACATCCCCCTCAGTTGCAGCCTCCTCCCCAGATACAGTACACCCCATTACAGTCCTGTCCTCTGTTACTGCCCCCTCCTCAGTTATAGACTCCTCCTCCGTTACTGCCCCCCTTCTCAGATACAGACCCCTCAGTTACAGCCCCCTCCCCAGATACAGCACCTCTCTCTTTTACAGCACCCCCTTCCTCATTTACTACAGCCTCCTCCTCAGTTACTGCTCCTTCCCTCAGTTACAGCCCTTTCCTCATTTCCAGCTGGATCAATCTGTCGGTTAGAATTCTATTCCACGAATTTGAGGAACAGAGTAGTTGTGTGTCTTGCCTTGTCAAGGTGTGTGCTGCCCATGTAGGCGTGATTCTGGATAGTTCGGTGTGTGGATGTCTGTTTCTCTCTCTGATTGTATCAGTGAATTGTTTTGGTATGTGAACTTGTGCCAGTTTGCCTGGGCTTGCCTCCATATGTGTCAGTGCACTTGCATCTATGGGCATGGACACCTGCAATGTGTACCAACCTGCAGCTGCACTTCGGGCATTGTTTCCTGCATGTGCCTCCAATTGCTTGTGCCTGTCTCTGTGTGTCTGTGTGTGTTTATGTCTCTGTGTATGTGTGATTGTGTGTGTTATATACTGTGTGTTTCTGTGAGTCTGTATGTCTGTCTGTATTTGCGTGAGATTGTATCTGTATGTATCTTTGTGTGTCCGTGTTATTGTGTGTGTCCATGTTTCCGTGTATGCCTGTGTCTCCCTGTGTTTGCTGGGAAGAGTGATTGGTCTGGAATGTGCTGCCGAGAAATGTGGTGGAGGCAGGTTTAATTGGGAGGGCATTGGAAATTATTTTAATAGGAGAAATGTGAAAGGGTATAGGAGAAATGGAGAGAATGGGCCCTAACTGGAATGCTTATTCTGAGATCTGGTGCAAACACCGTAGGCTGAATGGCCTCCTTCTGCACCTTAACACACTCTGTGGTTCTGTCAAATCTCGTCTCAACCATCACTTTTATAGAACCCCAGCTTCTCCAATTTATTCATGCATCTGGACTCCTTCAAGCCTGGAACCATTCTACAGAAGCCTTTTTTTTACATCCCCTCCATTGCCTTTCCACTGCCTTTCCATTGCCTCTCTCACTCCCTTCCTTCCTTTCTCTTTCCCTGTCTATCTGACTACCTCCCTCCCTCCCTCCCTGTCTGTCATGCACTGGCTCCCTTTCTTTGCACTGGTTCCTTGGATCACAAGCAACACCACGGGTAACACACTTGTGAATTATTTATCCTTGGCCAGTTTCCTTCCTGGGTTTGACATGTGCACAGGATCCATCATGTTTCACACTTCATTCCATCTGTGATCATCCTGACAACCCGAAATCCTGTTTCAACTCTTTTGAAAAAGTGAAGAACTGCTGTAACCATCTCTTGCTGGTGTCCCATTCCACATCTCCTCAATCCGGATTGGGAGTGGGGACAGGGAAAGGGGTATTTTGGGAAGGACAATGTCTGCAATAAATTTGAAACCTTATAGTCGGAGACCAAATGTGTTCAGGTTTTGTTGCTGAGCACCCAGCTCATGTTGGAAACGCAGCAATCTTGAATCCTAGTGCTGCAGCTGATACTCAAAGAACTATAAACACATTTATTGCTGAGGTTGGTAAAAAGAATTGCTGCAGAGAGGACAGTCTTTTCTGTTAGATGCCATCAGTTTTGGGGGCAGCTTTAAGCTGTGATCTGTGGCAGGCCTGGTGCTGTCAGCTCAAGTTGGACAACCCCTTTCCATGAAAGAGTGATCACATGACTTTCACCTGCTCTGACCCTCTCCTCACTCCCTGTTGATCAGCTGATTTGTCTTTCTATATAGTGCCAACTGGACAATTCCTGATCCAACGCTCCAAGAGCACCAAGTGGCCATGGCTTAGTAGTATTATAGCTAGACTATTAATCTGGAGGCCTAGGTAATGTTCAGGGGACGCGGATTTAAATCCGGCCATGACAGATTATGGAACTTGAATTCAATAAGGGATTTGGAATTTAGAGTCTAATGGTGACCATGAAACTGTTGGGGAAAAGCCCACTAGGTTCACTAATGCCCCCTTAGGGAAAGAAATTTGCTGTCCTCACCTGATCTAGGCTACATGTGACTCCAGACCGACCGCAATATGGTTTATTTTTAGTTGGCCTCTGGGCAATTAGGGATGGAGAGTAAATGCTGACTCAGCCAGCAACACCCAGGTCATGTGAATGAATGACTAAAGAGCTCCTGCACTGTTTCAACAAAGAGTGAGGAAGTGCTTCCTGAAGCCAGTCCAAAGAAGTGCATGTTAGGTGGATTAGCCATGGTAAATTGTCTGTAGTGTCCATGTATGTGGATTAGTCATGGGAAATGCGGGGTTACAGAAATAGGGTTGGGGGGTGGTGGGACAGTGAGGGTTGCTGTGGACTCGTTGGGGTGAAGGGCCTATTTCCACTGTGTAGGGATTCTATGATTCTATGATTTCATGTTATAGGTTTGCCTATAGTGCTGTTAAGGAGGGAGTTCCAGGATTTTGACCCAGCGGCAGTTCCAATAAAGCTCCAAGTCAGGATGGTTAGTGGTTTAGAGGGGAACTTTCAGGGTGGTGATGTCGTTACTTGTTAATTGTGTTATAAAGATTGAAGGGCATTGTTTAATGAAAGACCCCAGAGCAGTTATAATGAGAGACTGCTTGGACACGGAGTGGGCAGAGTAATGGGTACAAAGCAGATATATGTAACACTGCATTCTGTAAATACAGCTGTTATTAAGAAAAGTTTGAAAGCCTACTTTCACCAAGTAGTTTCATACTAACTTGGCAGATGTTCCCAAATTTCTGCTGTCCTTGTTCTTCCACACAACAGTGGTATGAAGCTCTTCACCAATATTTACCCCCAAAATATCTCAATTTGTCTCATAGATTTTCTGGGATCCTCCTGAACAAAAACAAAAACTATGTTTCAAAGTTCTTCACCCTGCATAAAGCACTTTGACACTTCTTGAGATTGTGAAAAACTCCTTTTCCCTCATCGCTTCAAGCATAAAGATATCATCGTTTGGAAATTTCTAATCAAAACTTCTGTGGATGCCTGGCTTTGATTTTTTTCTCATTTCTCTGCACATTGATTATCTAAAAATCTACCTCTTACAGCTCTGGTAACCCCATTTTCCCACTGGGGAGATGTAGGGATTGCATTCATAATGGTCAGGCACCAGATTAACAACTGCTTGCATTTGTGTGGCACCTTTAACACAGGGAAACATCCCAAAGCTCTTCAAAGGACTGTTAAAGACAATATTTGATAACGAAGTCACTTAAGGAGAAATTAGGGCAGGGGTCCAAAAGCTTGTTGAAAGAGGTAGGTTTTAAGGGACACCATATTGATTGAAAATAGCCTAGTGAGGAAGAAAGGTGTGGCATGGAAATTCCAGAGCTCAGAACCCAAGCCACAAAAGGAGTGGTCACCAATGAGGGAGCAATAAAAGTCAGGGATGGCCGAGATGCCAGAATTGGAAGAGTGCAGAGATCTCGGAGGATCATCGAGGTGGAGCTTACTACAGAGTTCAGAAGGGGAGACATTACAAGAGATTTTCAAAGAAAGAGGGGAATCTTAAAGTTCGGTCTTGGTTTAGAGCGCTGAAGTAGACCAGCAAACACAGCAGGGAAAAAGACTCAGTGTGATTGAGGATTTTTTTTTTATTCATTCTTGGGATGAGGGCATCGCTGGCTCAGCAACATTTATTGCCCATCCCTAATTGCCCAGAGGATAGTTAAGAGTCAACCACATTGCTGTGGGTCTGGAGTCACACATAGGCCAGACCAGGGAAGGATGGCAGTTTCCTTCCCTAAAGGATATTAGTGACCCAGATGGGTTTTTGAATAATCAACAATGGATTCATGGTCATCATTAGACTCTTAATTCCAGATATTTATTGAATTCACTAGGCCATCACTTCCTCCTGTAGAGTTTTGGATGTGTTGACTGTAAAGACACTTATTAAGTCTCAGCTGGAGTATTGTGTAGAGTTGATGGCACCACATCGTAAGATAGATGTAAACCCATTGGAGAGAATACAGAAGTGATTTACAGAATGGTTGCAGGAATGAGAAACGTCAATTATGAAGATAGATTTAAGAAGATGGGACTGTTCTCCCTGGATAGAAGGAAGCTGAGAGAAGATCTGATAGTGACTTTCAAATTCATGAGCTCGTTGCACAGAGTAGATAGGGAGAAGCTGTTCCCGCGTGTAAAAGGAACAAAAAAGAGAGGGCATAGATTTAAAGTAGCCTGCAAAAGAAGCCAGGTGATGTGCAAATAAAACTTTTTCACCCAGCGATTAGATAGGGCATGGAATGCTCTGCCTGGAAATGTGGTGGAGGTACATTCAATTGAGGCATTCAAAAGGACATCGAATGGTTATTTGGTTTAAAAAAAGTTGCAAAGATATGAGGAAAGGGTAGGAGACTGGCACTAGGCAATGATGCTCGATGGGAGAGCTGCTGCAGGCATGATAGGCTGAAGGGTCTCCATCTGCCAGGTAACACTTCTGTGATTCTGTGAGGCGTGGAGGGAGCATGGCCGAGAGCCGGGAAATTGGGAAGCTAGGCAGGAGAACACCTGAATTGTCTGAAACGTATCACCTTCATGACAACACACTGCATGAGGCCTAAATTTTGGGCAGTTTTGGGGAGGGGTATTGGGGAAGTGGACAGAAGGATTTTGTTTGTGAGGCCAACTTTCCAAAACTTAATATTCTCTGATTATCTCTCTCTGTTTTCCTGATTAACGAGTCTCCAGTGAGTCTCTCTCCATTTACAATTACAACTGGCATTGATGTAGCGCCTTTGACATACCAGAAACTTTCCAGGATGATTCACAAGAGTGGTTATTGGACCAAATTTGGACCAATGCCACAGCAAAAGATATTGGAACAAGTGACCAAAAGTCTTGTTAAAGGAGCCTCTGAAAGGAGGAAAATGAGGTGGAGAGGTGTAGGGGAGGAATTCCAGAACTTGGGGCTGAAGTATTTGAAAGCATAGCCACCGACGGTGGAGCAATTAAAATCGAGGATGCTCGAGAAGTCAGCATTCAAGGAGCACAGGAAACTCAGAGGACTGTGGGGCTGGAGGAGATCACTTAGATAGTGAGGAGGAGATGAGACCAAAGAGGAATATGGAAAGCAGGGCGATAAATTTTAAAGTTACACCATAATCCACTGCGGTTAGAGTTTTACCTTGCTCCTGTTGCATTGCAAAATTAAGATCCCTGCAGTATTTAATTCACAGTCATTTCAAGTAGAAATTCTAATCCCCTCAATGCTGAAAACAAATTTGGGATCTGGACTTATTGAAACATGAATATTCAGCAGTTCTGATTAAGTCACAGGGAGAACAGCTAACCGTGACATCCGCATTAACACAGGTTAAAGTGCCCGCTGGATTGACACTACACTTGCCCCAGCTCGGCATTCACCCTCTCTACCACCAGCACACAGTGGCAGCAGCAAACACTGGTCCATGAGGTACACTGCAGCAACTCGCCAAAGCTCCTTTGACAGTATGCCTCAGAATGAGACCCTGATACAGGCGACAGCTTCAACCAAAACGTCTGGGTGATTGAGACTCTGGGTAGCCAGACAGGCGAGCACATGTGAAACATAACTCAAGACAAGATGGGATATAAAATGCAGTTGCAATCAGGCTGTAGGAGAAACGGGATTCACTCCACATTGACAAGAACAATGGGATATCCCATTTGATTTTTGCTGTTGGGGGCGTGGGTGGGGCGTGAGGCAGTACAGAGAGACAAAAGCATGAGGCCCAAGACATCATCAGTCCCTGGGAAAAGATTAATGTAACATTCCTGGACCATGCTATTGGGAAGTCAGATTGGCATACAGAAAGCTGATGATGGGGAAGCTGGTCAAGGGAATTATGTTGGACCATGAGGGCGTATTGGAAAACCAGTGGAAAGGCAAACATGGCATTTAGCTGCGGATCCTGTCTTTCCAGTGCTGACCATTCATCCCCCAGCAGACCCAGCTTCAAGGGTATATGAGACATTGTAGGAGTGGTCTCCAGCTGCTCTGATTTGACTGGGGATAGATGCCAATTCCAGATTTCACTAACCAGTCAATACAGTACAGGAGCTGCCACCTGACGTCAGCTGTTAAGGCAGTGTTGCCATGTCAAGAATATCGAGGAGCAAACCCCACTCCTCTCCGGCTCCCATCCCCGATCTACATCCTAGCACCTCCCCACCACAAAGGCGGAGCAAGATTCACCTGTGCTGGGAGGCCAGGAGAAACAAGCACGATAGAGAGAGGCAACAGGCTGAGTACCACCGGGTGAACATCTTACCGTGATCAGCGTGCCTCCCTTCCACCGGGACGCTGACTGTCCGACGGAGCAGCTTAGTCCTCGAGGAAGGCTCGTGCCTTCGCTCCCGAAGCAGTAAGGGGTGAACCTGCAAACCAGACGGAGGGTCAGGAAAGGCGAAGACAAGTCAAACCTCTTGGTATATACAGCAGTTTCAAAGGGGCAAATTGTATAATACAGAGTAAAACTCCCTCTATACTGTCCCTATCAAACACTCCTGGGACAGAGACAGCACAGAGGTAGTGAAGCTCTGTCTGCCGGGATATAAACTGTGAATAATCCAATAAACACAATCAATCTGTGAGGTCTAGCTGTGAATTACCATGACGATTGCTTCGATTTGCTTCTAACCAATTCGTCAATCTCATTTATTATGGACCCAGCGAGAGATGAATGGAAGGTCAATAATGACCAGATTGCTGAGGGACTCGTGGCAGTCAGTGTGACAGTAAGATACAATGACAGCTGTGACAAGCTGTGGAATGGCAGCAGATTGTTGGGTTTAATGTCTCTCCCTATCTTTTACCCTTCTTCAATTCCTCATGCTCCTCAAGTGATTGTGTCAATCGTCTCTCTATCGCTGCAACCTCCTCCAATTCTCTAACTCTCTGAGATCTCTGTGTTCCTCCTATTCCAGTATCTTGAGCCTCCCATTGCCCCCACTCCACCCTACCCAGTGGTGGCCACGGTTCAAAACCCCAGAATTCTCTTTGTTAATCTTCCCACCTCTCTCTCTCTCTCCACCTCAAATTCACTCTTTCAAACCCATTCTCTTGAGCATAAGGACACAGAAAACAGGAGCAGGAGTAGGCCATTTGGCCCTTCAAGCCTGCCCCACCATTCAGTATGATCATGGCTGATCATCTAACTCAGTCCCCTGTTCTCACTTTCTGCTCCATACCCCTTGATCCCCTTAGCCCTGAGCACTATACCTAACTCCTTTTTGAAAACAATCAATGTTTTGGCCACAACTGCTTTCTGTGGCAGAGAATTCCACAGGCTGCCCACTCTCCAAGTGAAGACATTTCTCCTCATCTCAATCCTCAATAGCCTGCCAGAACTGAAGGAGAGTCATTGTTACATTGTTTCTCTCTCCACAGATGCTGTGCGACCTACTCCTTATCTTTAGCCTGTGACCCCTGGTCCTGGACTACCTGGTCATCAGGAACATCCTTCCTGCAAGCTTCGCTCACTAATATCTCTCGATGTGGCTCGGTATTAATTATTTTTCTGATTCCTGCCACTGGCTTGGATCGCTTATGTTATATGGGGAAGGAGCTATGTAAGTGAAAGCTGTTGTCGATGGTGGTGGTTGTGACCCAGCTTCAGTCAACACACTCTGTAGTGAAGGGAGAAAAGGGGTTGAAAATTGATCCAAGGTCCTGTTAAGACTCTTGCCCATTCTGTTCCCGAAATAAAAAAAACCTTTAATTGATTTAACATCCTTCACAACCTCCAGATGACCCAGGAGTGTTTTACAGCCAATTTTTGTTACATTTTTTAATGTGTCATAATGTCATTCCGCTATAAGATGGGGAAATAAGGTGGCTGGATTGGGCACAGCAAGCTCCCATACGCAGCCATGTGATGGGTGATTGGATCACCTGTTTGTTCCTTAAAACCAGGCTGGAGGAGAGAGGCGAGTGCCTCTGCCAAGGTCAATATGCGTCTCAATGTTGAGCGTGTCTTTGGGAGCACAACAGGTCTATTCCTTGACCGAGAGTCATGGCATCCAGTGTTGGGGAGGGGGAGTGATAGACAGCCAGAATTCACAGGGAGCTGACAGGTGCTACTCCAGGAGAGACAAAGAAAGGCAGAAAGAGAGGAAGAATGAGACAGAAAGAAAAGGAAAGAGGGAAAGAGAGAGAGAGAGAGAGGGAGGGAGAGACACAGAGAGAGGGAGAGGGAGAGAGCATGGGAGAGAAAGAAGGAGAGTGAGAAAGAAAAGGAGAAACAAACAGGGTGAGAGAAAGAGAGTGAGAGAGAGAAAGAGACAGAGAGAATGAGAGAGGGAGAGAGAAAAAAAGAGGGAGAAAGAGAGAAAGAGGGAGACAATGAATGAACGAGTGAAAGAGAGAGACAGAGAAACAGAGAGCGAGAGAGATATAAAAAGGAGAAAGAGAGTGGGAGAAAATAATGAGGAATTGGTTTCCCAGGAGACTCCGTGGCAACACCATCCGATTGGCAGCTCCCTCTCCTCCCACTCTCACCCACCACATGTGCTCAGAGCGCCATCCCAGTGATAAGCTGGCAACTGCGTGGCTCCTTCTCCTCAAGGACTGAGGAAAGGGGCCAGGGCTTCTGCAATCTGCATGTACACAGAGCCCTGAGGGTAGGGGAAAAGAAAAATCCCCAAAGCATTACACAGCAACCTTCTCAGACAAAATCTGACAATAAACCTTCAGGAAAGAGGTCCATCTGCACAGCTCCACTCAGGATCTTCCAATGTACTTCACAACCAGTTGGGCACTTTCTGAATTGCTATAAGGTGCAGCAATGCAAATGCACAAAAGCATCCTCCCAGAAACCATGATAAATAATGACCACATCTTTTTTATAAAAAAAAGACCTCCAGTGAAAAATGAATATTGGCCAGACCCTCCCTTCTGAAGGAGGGCAGCCTTCGGGTCTTTCACGCTCAGCTGTGAGATGGGAGATGGAACCTTGTGGTGTAAAGTCTCATCTGAAAGTCAGCACTCCTGACAGTGGAGCACTTCCTCAGCATTGCATTAGGGTCTGCTGGAGTGAGGCTTGAACCCACAGTCTTCTGACTCAGTCATAAGTTAAGATAGACACCTTCAGAGCGAGCACAAGTTTGGCACAAGCTGATGCAGGAAAATGCAGGGCTTCAGGCCTGTATGGTTATTGACTCAGATACCAGTGGAGGCGGTGTGTGTGTGAAAGGCCAGATCTGGAGGAGATCAGAGATCTCCAAAGGTTGTGAAACAGAGGAGTATTCTAATCATTGATTATTTTAAGGATGAGAAGATTTTATTTGGTGTGAGAAACTAACCCCTTTCCCTTGGATCAAGCCCACCTCCTCACTATCTCAATTCCTATCTGGTTGGGTAAGCATCGATCTGTGTAAATAAGATTCACCCGGGCCATGTCATCATGCTGGCGAATGGATCCACCACCCATACTCCCCCCACCCGCCACCAGTCCAGAGTTTGCTTCCTCTTCCGACATTCCTTCTTGTCTCACTATTATTAGAACCAAGCATTACGCTGAATTATTTACTGCAATCAAATCTCACTGTCATTTTTAGAAAATTTCCAACTTGATCACTTTAAACATAAAAACATAGAAAATAGGACCAGGAGTAAGCCATTCAGCCCTTTGAACCTGCTCCACCATTCAATATGATCATGCCTGATCATCCAACTCAATCCCCTGTTCCTGCTTTCTCTCCCATGCCCTTTGATCCCTTTAGCCTTAAGAACTATTACCTAATCCCTTCTCAACTGCTTTCTGTGCAAGCAAATTCCACAGGTTCACCACTCTCTGAATGAAGAAATTTCTCCTCATCTCAGTCCTAAATGGCTTCCCCCATATCCTTAAACTCTGACCCCTGGTCCTGGTTCATCGGGAATATCGTTCTTACGTTTAACCTGTCTCGTTCTGTTAGAATTTTATAGGTTTCTATGAGATCCCCCTCATTCTTTTAAATTCCAGTGAATATTGTCCTAACTGATTCAATCTCTCTTCATATGTCAGTGCTGCCATGCTAACAATCAGTCTGGTAAACATTAATTCCATTCCCTCTATAGCCAGGGCATCCTTTCACAGATAAAGAGACCAGAACTGCAGGTCCAGCAGCTGCATCGTCCTCCAACATGACACAGTACTCCGGGGGTGGTCTTACCAAGACTGCTGGCTGACCATATTCCAGAAGCTTTCATCACATAACCTTAGCACACGCCCACTATTGGTCAGCTGACCCTCACCGGCCAATCAGAAAGGGAGCAGATTCTCTGACATACCATTCGATGATTTGAATGGTGAGACTCTTGGTCTATTCCCCCAGACCTCATCTTGGATAATCTGATTGCGGTAGGCAGTAGCGGGAATGGCATATTGATAATGTCAATGGAATAGTAAACCAAAAAACCCAGACCAATGCTCGAGGGATAATGGGTTCAATTCCCACCACTGCTGGAATTCAAATTCCATTCATAAACCCTGAAACGTAAATCTAGTAATGGTGACCAGAATAACCAAAACGATTACTGTAAGAACCCAACTGGTTCACTAATGCTTTTTAGGGAAGGAAAGAAGACAATCATAAGTAGGCCATTCAGCCCATTGAGTCTGCTCCACCATTCAATGAGTTCATTGCTAGTTAGATAATCATCAACTTCACTTTCCTGCCTTTTCCCTGTGTCATGATTCCCTCACTGATTAAAAATATGTCTGCCTCAGCCTTGAATATACTTAATATCCAAGCCTTAACAGGCCTCTGTGGTAAATAATTCTACAGATTGTCTCTAAGGGAAGCAATTCCTCTTCATCTCTGTCTTAAGTGTGTGACCCCTAACTTTGAGATTATTTCCTCTGGTCTTAGAGTCTCCCACAAAGCGAAACAACCTCTCCCCATCTACCCACTCAAGTCCTCTAAGAACCTTGTATGTTTCAATAAGGTTGCCTCTCATTCTTCTATATTCCAATGAGTACAGACCAAATATACTCAACCTCTCCGCATAAGAAAGTCATAATGTTATAGAGTCATACAGCATGAAAACAGACCCTTCAGTTCAACCAGTTCATGCCGACCATAATCCCAAACTAAACTTGTCCCACCTACCTGCACTTGGCCCATATCCCTCCAAACATTTCTTATTCATGTCCTTATGTAACTGTGTTTTAAACGCTGTAACTGTGTCTACTGCTCCAAAATGGTGTTAGCCTAGTGAACCTTCTCTGGATTGCTTCCAATGCCAATATATATCTTTCTTTTGATGAGAGGACCAAACCTGTTCACAGTATTCCAGTTACAGTCTGACTAGTGCCTTGTTAAATTTTTGCAAAACCTTCCTTTTTTTGTACTCCATTCCCTTTGAAATAAAGGCCAACTTTCTGTTTGCTTTCCCTATTACCTGCTGAACCTGGACCCCAACTTTTTGTCATTCATGGATGTTTTGCTCCCTACAAGTGGTCTACAAGTGATTCCAGACTCTAAGCAATGTGATTGATCCTTAACCACCCTCTGAAATCGCCTTGTAAGCCATTCAGTTAAAGGGCAATTATGGATGGGCAATACATGCCGGCCTTGCTGTAGCCCAGGACAAGAATAAAGGGACAAACAGAAGTGACAGGATTACGGTGCACCACTTTCTCTCTCCCATCCTCTCACCCACATACCTCTTCCTCGTCTAACATAAGAAGCTGGTTTCCGGAGACAACGCAGAATTTAGGGTTCCAGACAGGACGGTCATAGGGTAACTGGTTGTAGGAGATTCGATGGGTTGGTGGTCCTCGCACATCTGCAAGAAGAGATGATATTACATAATTAGCTCTGCTGGAACGACACTCAATCCTTTCTAATTTCTTGATTGACTTGTTCCTCTCTGCCCTTTCCCTCCTTCTAAAGAAGCACGGGGAACCTCCTCCAGGCATACAGCCATATTTCATTCATCAACCAACACTCCCTTCTTCTTTACTTCTCTTCCCCTAATGGCATATGACACAGATACAGTGTACGCCTGCTTCCATGACTAGTTTTTCTTGGAGAAGGTCGCTAGTCTGTCACCACAGGCTATGGAGCAGAGTAGAATGGGAGACTGTCATGCTCTTACCACCTGCCTTATGTGTATCAGAGAGCATATTAACATACACTCTACCCTGGCCATCATGTCCCAAAGCAGGACTCGAACCCAGAGCTTCCGGCTCTGGATGGAGACACTACCCATTATCCTATGGCCACATCAGCTGGTCATGATCTCACTGCAGTTTGTGAGAGCTTGCTGTGTGCAAATTGGCTGCTATGTTTCCTACGTTACAGCAGTGGCTTCACTTCAAAAGATACATCATTGGCTTCAAAGACCTTGTGAGGTATTGGAAATAGCCAGGCAAATGCTCATCCTTTCTCCAACCTTCGAGAGACCAATCAAATGTTGCAACAGTCTGCTAGGTTTTTTAGACCAATAGGAAAATCTGTGACCAGTACTCTGACTCAATCTTCTCTCTCAGGTTGGTGTTATTGACACTTGGGCTCTTATTCACAGAGTGAGTTGTTATAACTCCTTGGAGTAGCACAAGGTGAATTCAGGCCTACTACTCACAGAGTCACACCAAATGTTAAACCTTTTTTTAAGGTGAGCACAGTTTCCTAATTTACCTGACTTTCAAACCAAGGTTGATCAAAAGCACGGACAAAGATTCTGTACTAAACTAGAATTATTATTAATAGTTAGATTGTAGCTAGAGGTAATTTTTTTGATTCACTCACGAAATGTAGGCATCTCTAGCTAGGGCAGCATTTATTGGCCATCCTTAATTGCCCAGTGGACATTTCAGAGTCAACGATGCTGTTGTGGGTCTGGAGTCACATGTAGTTCAGACGGGGTGAGGATGACAATCTCCTTTCCTGAAGGACAAGGTGAACCAGATTGGTTTGTCCAACAATTAGTAATGGATTCATGGTCATCATTAGACTCTTTATTTCTTACTGAATTCAAATTCCACTATCTACCATGGTGGGATTTGAACCTGGGTCCCCAGACATTAGCTGGGTTTATGGGTTAATAGTCTAGTGACAGTACAACGGTCTCCCATTGCCATTGCCTCGCCTCCCTCAAACAAACTAATTTAAAACAGGTGATCTGGTCTTTCATTCTGCTGGTGCTTGTGCGGATACAATGGGGAGCTGATGGCAAAGTCACTGGACTAAAAATCCAGAGGTCCAGGTTAATGCTGTGGTGATGAGGGTTCCAATCCCACCACAGCAACAGCTGAAATTTGAATTCAATTAATGCACCAGGAATTAAAAGCTAATTTAACGGTGACTGAAACCAGGACTGATTGTCATAAAAACCTATCTGGCTCACTAATGCCCTTTAAGGAAGGGAATCGATCATTGTTGCCTAGTCCAGCCAACATGTAACTCCAGACCTAAAGCAATGTGGTTGGCTCAAACCAGTCTATCTAATGATAGAAATTAAACCACTCGGATCACCTGACATTGACTTAGGCACAAGGAATGACATTGGGGGTGAAAAACGGCTCTGTCAACTTGTTACTAACATTTGGGGCTAATGCCAACATTGGAAGAGTTGTCTCACAGACTAATCAAGCAACAGGCTGACATACCCATACTTACAGAATCATATTTTAAAGACAATGTCCAAGACACCACCATCACCATCCCTGGATATGTCCTGTCCGACCAGCAGGACAGACCCAGCAGAGGTGGCAGCCCAGTGGTATACAGTCAGGAGGTATTTGCCCTGGGAGTCCTCAACATTGACTCTGGACTCCATGAAGTCTCATGGCATCAAGTTAAACATAGAAACATAGAAGGTAGGAGCAGGAGGAGGCCATTCGGCCCTTTGAGCCTGCTCCACCATTCTTCACAATCATGGCTGATCGTCCAACTCAATAGCCTAATCCTGCTTTCTTCCCATAACCTTAGATCCCACTTTCCCCCAAGTGTTATATCTCGTCACCTCTTGAATACATTCAATGTTTTGGCATCAGCTACTTCCTGTGGTAATGAATTCCATAGTCACCACTCTTTGGGTGAAGAAATGTCTCCTCATTTCCGTCCAAAATCGTCTACCCCGAATCTTCAGACTGTGACCCCTAGTTCTGGACACACTCCCCATCGTGAACATCCTCTCTGCATATACCCTGTCCAGTCCTGTTAGAATTTCATAAGTTTCTATGAGACCCCCCTCATCTGTCTGAACTCTAGCGAAAACTATCCCAACCTAGTCAATCTCTCCTCATACATCAGACCCACGATCCCTGGGATCAATCTGGTAAACCTTCTCTGCATTCCCTCGAGAGCAAGAGCATTCTTCCTCAGAAAAGGATACCAAAATTGCACACAGTATTCCAGGTGTGGTCTCACCGAGGCCGTGTACAACTGCAACAACACATCCCTGCTCCTGTACTCAATGAAGGTCTCACAATGAAGGCCAACATACCATTTGCCTTCTTTACCGCCTGCTGCACCTGCATGCTTATCTTCAGCGACTGGTACACAAGGATGCCCAGGTCCCGCTGCATGCTCCCCTCTCCCAATTTACAGCCATTCAGGTAATAATCTGCATTGTTGTTTTTGCTTCCAAAGTGAATAACCTCACATTTATCCAAATTATACTGCATCTGCCTTTGATTTGCCCACTCACCCAACCTGTCAAGATCATGCTGGATGATCTCTGCATCCTCATCACAGTTCACCCTCCTACCCAACTTGGTATCAACTGCAGACTTGGAGATGTTACATTTTATTCCCTCATTCAAATCATTAATATATATTGTGTATAGTGGGGGCCCCAGCACCAATCCCTGTGGCACCCCACTAGTTACTGCCTGCCAATTTGAAAAGGACCCATTAATTACTACTCTTTGTTTCCTCTCTGCCAATCAGTTTCCTATCCATCTCAATACACTTTCCCCAATCCCATGTGCTTTAATCTTGCACATTAATCTCTTGTATGGGACTTTGTCAAATGCTTTCTGAAAGAACAAAGATAATGCATCAACTGGCTCCCCCTTGTCAACTCTACTGGTCACACCTTCATAGAATTCCAACAGATTTGTCAAGCACGATTTCCCCTTCATAAATCCATGCTGACTCTGTCTGATCCTGCCACTGCTTTCTAAATGTTCTGCTATAAAATCCTTCACAATGGATTTGAGAATTTTTCCCATTACTGATGTTAGGCTCACCGGTCTGTAATTTCCTGTTTTCTCTCTACCTCCATTTTTCAATATTAGAGAGATGTTAGCCATCCACCAATCTGCAGGAACTGTTCCAGAGTCTACAAAATCCTGAAAGATGACCACCAATGCATCCACTATTTCTACAGCTACTTCCTTAAGTACTCTGGGATGTAGATTATCAGGCCCTGGGGATTTATTGGCCTTCAATCCCAACAATCTTCCCAGCACCATTTCTGTACTAATATTGATCTCCCTCAGTTCTTCCCTCTCACTAAATCTTGCATCCGCCAACAATTCTGGTATCTGATTTGCATCCTGTTTTGTGAAGACGGAACCAAAGTATGTATTCAGTTCCTCAGCCATTTCTTTGTTCCCTATTATACATTCCCCCATTTCTGTCTGTAGGGGACCTACATTTGTCGTTACCAATCTCTTTCTCTTCACGTACCTACAGAAACACTTAGCATCAGTCTTTATATTCCCTGCAAGCTTACTTTTGTACTCTATTTTCCCCTTCTTAATCAATCATTTGGTCCTTCTTTGCTAAACTCTAAACTGCTCCCAATCCTCAGATTTACTGTATTTTTTTTAGAACATGGGCAAGGAAGCCTCCTGCTGATTATCACGCATTGTCCTCCCTCATCTGATGAATCAGTACTTCTCCATGTTGAACAGCACTTGTACAAAGCACTGAGGACGTCAAGGGCTCAGAATGTACTCTGGATGGGGAGTTTCAGTGTCCGCCACCAACAGTGTGTCGGCAGTAGCACTAATGATCGAGCTGGTTGGGTCCTAAAGGACATAGCTGCTCGAGTCGGTCTGTGGCAGGTGGTGAGGGAACCAACAAAATGATGAAAAATACTTGACCTCATCCTGCAGCAGATCAATCTGTCCATGACAGTATTGGTAAGAGTGACCACTGCATAATTCTTGTGGAGATGAAGTTCACCTTCACATTGAGAATACCCTCCATCACATTGTGTGGCTAAATGGGACAGATTTCAAAGAAAGATCTAGCAACTCAAGACTGGACATTCATGAGGCACTGTGGACCATCAACAGCAGCAGAATTGTACTCCAGCACAACCTGTAGCTTCATGGCCCAGCATATCCCCCACTCCCCCATTACCATCAAGGCACGGGATCAAGCCTGGCTGAATGTTGAATGCAGGAGGGCATGCCAGGAGCAGCACCAGGCATACCTAAAAATGAAGTGTAGGTACAACATTTGCATATCAACAGCATAAGCGGCCAATGATACAACTAAGTGATCCCACAATCAATGGACCATATTTAGGCTCTGCGGTCCTGCCACATCCAGTTGTGAATGGAAGAGGACAAAAGAACTAACATGAGTAGCCACCTCAACCAATTTGATGGGATGGCCCAGCACACCAGTGCAAAAGATAAGGCTGATGCAGTTCTATCCATCTTCAGTCAGGAGTGCAGAGTGGGTGATCCAGCCTGGCTTCCCCCACTAGACCCCAGCATCACAGACGCCAGTCTTCAGCCCATTTGATTCACTGCCCATGATAGTAAGAAATTGTCTGTGTTACTGGACACTGAAAAGACTATGGGCTCTGACAATATTCTGTGCTACAGAATGTGGCACACTCCTAGCCAAGCTCTTCCAGTACAGCTACAACACTGGCATCTATCCGACAATGTGGAAAGTTGCACAGGTATGTCCTGTACACAATAAGCAGGACAAATTCAACCGGCCAATTATCATTCCAATAGTCTACTCTCAATCGTCAGTAAAGTGATGGAAGGTGTCATTACTAATGTTATCAAGCATCAGCTGCTGAGCAATAACCTGCTCATTGATAGAGTTTGGGTTCCACCAGGGCCACTCAGCTCCTGACCTCATTACAATCTTGATTCAAACATGGACCAAACAGTTTAATTCCAGAGGGGAAGTGAGAGTGACTGCCCTTGACATCAAGGCCACATTCGAACGAGTGTGGCATCAAGGAGTCCTAGCAAAACTGGAATCAATCGGTATCAGGGGACAAACTCACCACTGGTTTGCGTCATACTTGGCACATAGGAAGATGGTTGTGGTTGTTGGAGGTCAGTCATCTCAGCTCCAGGACATCTCTGCAGGAGTTCTTCAGGATAGTGTCTTTGGCCCAACCATCTTCAACTGCATCATTAATGACCTTCCCTCCATTATAAGGTCAAAAATGCAGATGTTTGCCGATGATTGCACAATGCTCAGCACCATTTGTGACTCCTCAGATACAGAAGCTGTCCATGTTCACATGCAACAAGATCTGGACACTATCCAGGCTTGGGCTGACAAGTGGCAAGTAACATTCACTCCACATGAATGCCAGGCAATCACCATCTTCAACAAGAGACAACCTAACCATCAACCCTTGACATTTCATGGTGTTACCATCACTCAATCCCCCACTATCAACATCCTGGGGGGTCGTCATTCAGCATAAATGAACCATCCAAATACCATGGTTACAAGAGTAGGTCTGAGGCTGGGAATCTTGCATCAGGTTACTCACCTCCTGGGTAGAATCTTGACTGTTTTTGAGGTGAAGTGTGGAGATGGGTTTCAAAGCTGAAGTATTTCAGCTCAGGGCCTGGTTGCATTTAATCCTGTAATTATGCTCTTCTCAGCCCCTTACATGTGCACACATCCAGATAAAATGGCAGATTTTATGGACAGACTGTTCGCAATTAGCACTTCACCTTCTGCAAGCTGGTAATGTCACTCATACTCTCCTCACCACCCCCACCTAGCCCTGGAAACGACAGAGACCAGGCGTAAAGTGTTTCAATGAGACCTCCCTAAAGATTCTCCTGAGGGCTGCCCGAGACAGAGGGGATATTCTCTCCCTGCAGTGAATGGGCAACAAAACTGATGGACTGACAGAGGCACTCCAGACAGGCGTAGCCGCAAAGATCAGAGCCCACGGGTGCTCAAGAGAACGTGGTTCCAGAACCCAACAAGATGAATGCTCTTCTGCCTTCTGCCAAGGTAGGTACCACTGTATACTCAAATCATCATGCCCTTATGGGTGTAAGACATTGTAAGGTTGACCCTGCAGAGTATTGTCACACACAAGATTGGGTGTCAGACATTTCCATTCAACACCTCGTGTGCAATCAATGTCTGTCACTTCATTGGAGCTACCAGTGCAGTACTACTGGCACCACAGTGGCTCTTACACATCTACCAAGCCTCACAGTCAAAACATAAAAGGAGCCACAGCACTCAACAGCTCACGTTCCATCAGCTCACTGACTGTTCAGCATGCCAAAACCGCACATATTTTCCAAGATTTCTCAGATAGCACCTCCCAAACCCTCGACCACTTCCATCTAGAAGGACAAGGGCAGCAAGTACATGGGAACACAGCCCCCTGCAAGTTCCCTCCAAGCCGTTATCATCCTGACTTGGAAATATATCACCATTCCTTCACTGTTGCTGGGTCAAAGTCCTGGAATCCCCTCCCTAATGGCAATGTGGGTGGATTGCAGCAGTTCAAGAAGGCAGCTCATCAGTAGCTTCTCAACGGCAACTAGGGATGGGCAAGAAATGCTGGTACAAGCAGTGATGACCATGTCCAGCAAGTTAATAAAAAAAAATGACTGTCATGGTTTTCCAGTCATTAAACAGCAAACACGTCAGAAAGTACTTCAAAGCTCTTTTCTTCCTTTTCTGTGGGTAGGTGGGAAACGTGAAATGGTCAGTTGCAGATGAAAGGAAAAATGTGGGACAACCTTATTTCTTCAGGAAAGTGGTGAGACAGTGGACTTGCTGCTGAAGGGAGTTTTGATCAGAGGAGACAGATACAGATACATAGACAGACAGACAGAAGGAGCAATGGAGGGAATTGGATCATGAGGAGACTTGCATGCAATATAAATACCTGTGTAGGTCAAATGGGCCAAATGGCTGATTCTTCACTTGAGATTCTATGACACTCTCACCCACTGTTGGTATTTCTGCCCAGCTGATGTGGTAATGTCCGAATTGTGACTTGTTCTAAACTCACTGCAGCTGCTCAGCCGTGGCTATTTACACATCGGTGGAAAGTATTTGTGGCACCAGACAGCAGGTTGCACTGCATGGTTACAAAATGCCAAAACCTCACTGTTAGGAAGGGGAGGTCAAACCTGTCTGATAATTAAAATCAAAACACAAGCCCCCAGTCTATTACGGCAGGAGTAGAGGTCACCTTCTAATAACTAAACCTGAAACACCCAGAGAAGCTTGCCTCACCTCGTCTAACCTGTTAAACTGTCACAAAAAGGGGAGGTTAAATCAAAGAAAATCCCTGATATTCATTTCATAAGTAACAAGTAACAATTGATTTATTTAACTCTAACAGTGAACAATTTAACAGAATTACTAACAAACCAAACAATTCCCTTAACTACTAACTATTCCCTAACTGAACTAAATTCTACTGGAATGCTGTTCCAATAAACACAAGTCCCACTTTTATAAACACAAGTAAGAAGAAAATAAGTTAAAACTTAGTCTCTCAAAGTCTACATGCCTTTCTTCTGCTGATCTGGCCGTCAGGGATGTTTTGTCTGTGAAGTCTTCTGTGAGGTCTCTTTGCTAGAATTTACTTGGTATCTTTTATGGATAGATGGTACTTTCTTAGAGATCTTAATGATTTCTTGTGAGAGCTGAATGCTTATTTCTCAGATGGTGGTTTGCTTTCACACCGATTTTCAAAAACCCTCTCCTTATATACCTTGGATGACAAATCAATTTTCTTACAATAGCATTGATCCGAGGTTGTCAAAACCTTCAGATTTAAATTCAATTGGCTTTCAGTCGCTAAGTTAGTTTAAATTAATTGGCTGATTCCAGCTAGTTGCCAAAACATTGAAACAAGTCTAAGGTTTCCAATCACACAGCCGATTGATATGTGTTTCAATTTCAGAACTCTCTGTGCCCCTTCAGTTGCTTAGACACATTTTCTGTATAAATCTCTAAGCTTAGAAAAGCACATTACCTCTTAAAGGAGCTATGTTGTCTTCTCCCTTGTCATTTTTTTGAACAAATTCTAGCTTCCTGCCTTCCAATTCACGATTACTTTCCACAACTTCATAACAGTCACACAGCAAGTGCACGGTCACACGGAGGGTAAACGTCCAGGCATCGCCTTGGATTTCTGAGCAGCCCTCACAAAGTGTGCAGCTCCCTTCCTCATCACACATTTGGCTTTTAAACCCTGATAGTGTTGACCTTTATGGTGATCAAATACCAGTTGACCCAGATGCCCCTGGCAGCTCAGCCAGCCTAACACATCGCTGGCGATATTGTGAATGAACATGAACGGTGCACTTATTCAAGTCCTGCCGTCTTTATAAGTTATGCAACAATTGTCTAAGGCCTTGTCAGGCTCCACTCAATTTTTGACACTACCCCCTCAAAATGATATATTGATCTGAGAGGGGGTACAGCACAGATTTATAGAAGCAATAAAATTGGAGCAGGTGTAGGCTCTTCAGCCCTTCAAACCTGTTCCACCATTCAATATGATCATGGCTGATTGTCCAACTCAGTCTCTTGTTCCTGTTTTCTGCCCCATGTCCTTGAAGCCTGTCAGCCAAAGAAATATATCTAACTCCTTGAAAACATTCAAAGGTTTTGGTACCAACTTGACCAGCAGTGTGCTGCAAGGATTAGTGCCGGTCCTCTGCTTTTTGTCATTTATATAAATGATTTGGATGTGAATATAGGAGGAATGGTTAGTAAGTTTGCAGATGACGCCAAAATTGGTGGTGCATTGGACAGTGAAGAAGGTTATCTCAGAATACAATATAACCTGAATCAGATGGGTCCATGGGCTGAGAACTTTAATTTAGATAAATGTGAGGCATTGCATTTTGGAAAGGCAAATCGGGGCAGGACTTATGCAGTTAATGGTAGGGTCCTGGGAAGTGTTGCTGAACAAAGAGACCTTGTAGTGCAGGTTCATAGTTCCTTGAGGGTGAAGTCACAGGTAGATAGGATAGTGAAGAAGGCGTTTGATGCACTTGCCTTTATAGGTTAGTGCATTGAGTATCGGAGTTGGGATGTCATGTCGTGGCTGTACAGAACATTGATGAGGCCGCTTTTGGAATATTGCATTCAATTTTGGTCTCTCTGCTAGAGAAAGGATGTTGTGAAACTTGAAATGGTGTAGAAAAGATTTACAAGGATGTTGCCAGGGTTGGAGGATTTAAGCTATAAGGAGGGGTTGAATAGGATGGGGCTATTTTCCCTGGAGCGTCAAAGGCTGAGGGGTGACTTTATAGAGATTTATAAAATCATGAGGGGTGTGGATATGGTGAATTTTTTTTCCCCAGGGTATTGGAGTCCAAAACTAGAGGGCATAGGTTTAAGGTGAGAGGGAATGTAATAAAAGGGACCTAAGGGGCAACTTTGTCAGGCAGAGGGTGGTGTGTGTATGGAATGAGCTGCCAGAGGAAGTGTTGGAAGCTATATAATTACAACATTGAAAAGGCATCTGGATGTGTAAATGAATAGGAAAGTTTTATAGGGTATTGGCCAAATGCTGGCAACTGGGTCTAGATTAATTTAGGATCTCCAGTTGGCATGGACTAATTGGACCGAAGGGTCTGTTTCCGTGCTGTACACTGTACGACTTTATAACTGCTTTCAACGATAGAGAATTCCCCATCTCGGTCCTCAGTGGCCTATCCTGTTTCCTTTGACTGTGAGACCTGGTTCTTGACTCTCTGGTGATCGGGAACGTGTTTACCCTATCTAGGCCTGTTAGAATTTTGTGGATTTCTGTGAGATGTTCACCCATTCACCAGGATGGGCGAAAGGGGTTAAGTTATAAAGACAGGTTGCACAGACGAGTACGCATTCACAATTTAATGGATGTGTTTAAGGAGTTGAAAGGAGTATAGACAGAGAAAAAAAACATTTCCTCTGGTATCCCAGAACCAGATCTGGATCTGTGCCATTAATATGATGTCAGGAAGCATGTCTCCACACAAAACATAGTTGAAATCTGGAACCCCCTCAATGTTGTGGAGGTTCCTGTGCTTGCGAGTTAATGAAAATGGTCAAAACTAGATAGCGCAGACTTTCCTTCGATAAGAGCATTGATAGCAACAGAACCACATGGATATATGGAGTCAATTCACAGCTAGATCAGATGTGAATGATAGGGAGAGAGGGGACAGGCTTGAGCAGCTAAACTATCTCATCCAGCTTGTACAACTAAACAGGCAACAAAAACAGAGGTCAGAGACAGGAGGAGATGTTGAGATGGATTGAGTGGAGCATAAATACCAGCACAGGCTGGTTGGGCTAAATGGCCAGTTTCTGTTCTGTGAATCCTATGTAATTCTACTTAATGGTGACTGGTGCATTTGGAACAATTTTAACCTTACTCATCTGTTGGTAAACTCATGAGTTTTGGGAACAGTGTTGCTTTTACAGCATCCAATTTTATGCTGATTCGTTTTTTCCTTTATTCTTTCATGGGATGAAGGCATCACTGACTGGGCAACATGCATTGCCCATCCCTAATTGCCCAGAGGGCAGTTCAGAGTCAACCACATTGCTGTGGGTCTGGAGTCACATGTAGGCCAGACCAGGTAAGGATGGCAGTTTCCTTCCCTAAAGGACATTAGTGAACCAGAAATTCCACCATCTGCCGTGGCGGGCTTTGAACCCGTGCCCCTAGAACATTATCTGGGTCTCTGGATTAAGAGTCCAGCAATAATACCACTAGGCCAGGAGTGATGATTACTAGGCAACTTGTCAAACCAACATTTTGAGCTAATTCCATGCGAGTTGGATTAACATAGACCTCAGGGGTACAACAAAACATCAATACATGTGCAAATTTCCCAGCCATAGAATCTTAACGCGGATGCATACAAAAGCACTCACAAATGTACAAGAATAATAATTCCACAAATCCAATTTCATGCCCACACTCAGAGATGTGTACACACAAAACACAGGTATTTGTGTAAACTTGAATATCTGTCTGCAGCTGAGTTCTTCAGTATGTGAACCATGCACACTGATCTGTATACCTGCAGTGCAACGAAGCTCTTTGTTGGTGTAGCTATTTGTATTTCTAACGTGCTCAAACCTGGCAAGTCCATGACAACCTGAAGCTCATTGTGAATCTTTCAGCCCGCTAAGCGGTTTGCACAAGACACTGACTGTTAGCGGGGAGTTAGGTGGAAGTGATGGAGAATGAAAAGCCAACTCATCACGGCCCAAGGTGTCCTCATCACTCATTCGTTTTGGCTTCCCTAAGTCCTTATCGCCAGAGACAGGAAAGTTAATGCACTATCAACCTGCTAATAACACTGCTGCTTTTGGGCAGCAGCAAACAATGCTGCCCTGTCTGTCTGTCCAATTTATCTACCAAAGGAAAAGTGTGACCAGCCCTTTGTGATAGAGTAGAGTGGTGTCATCATCAATCACACAGACAGATCTGTGTGTTTCACACGGAGACTATCGAGAGGTTCATGTGGAGAACATTCAGAGTTGCAGCAGGCTAATACAGAGTCAACCCACAGAATTAACCCAAATCATCCATATTTATATACTGCGGGGTGAGATAGAGACTAGAATCCAATCAAGGGGTTTAGATGGTTTATACACAAAATAATGGATATCCGAGAGTGAGTTACAGACTGAAATCTGATTGAGGGGTTCAGATGGTTTATATGTAGACAAATGGATACCCAGAAGTGAGTTACAGACTGGAATCTAATCAAGGGGTTCAGATGTTTTATACGCAGTACAATGGATAGCTGGCAGTGTAACCAGGAAGGGTCTGTGCTAGTCAGCTACCCGATCATGCTTGTCTGGCTTGGCTGTCATGACTGCCTTCACCTCCTCTGTGGCCCCCTCTTCACCATCTCCACCTCTCGGTCTGCCAATGTTGACTGGTAGAACAAAGTCTGCTAGTTGGCTGGGATTAGCATCTCATCTTGGACAGAACTCTTGTCAGTAAAGGGTCAGTCCTCCCAAACTAACAGCATTGTCGCAAAGTTTAGCATGTCCAAAATTAGACCATTAGAGTCAGCAAAGGGTTAACACTTTCAAAGATAGACTACTGTAGACATAGTGTCAACTTTTTCAAATCAAGATTACTGTAGTCAGTGAAGGGTTAAACCTTCCAAAGTGTAACTAGAGCAATCAGTGAAGGGTTAAACCTTCCAAAGTGTGACTAGGCAAGAAGGGTTAACTCTTCCAAAACGTGATTGCAGTCAAAGGGTTAATGCTTCCAGTCCAAGACTGTGGCAGTCAGCAAAAGGTTAACCCTTCCAACACAAGACTATGGCAGTCAACAAGGGGGTAATTCTTCTGATCTGAGAATGTGGCAGTCAGCAACGGGTTAATGCTCCCAACCTCACAGTGTGTCAGTCAGCAAAGGGTTAATGCTCCAAAACTGAGACTGTAGCAGCCAGCAAAGGGTTAACACTCCCAACCTCAAACTATGGCAGTCAGCAAAGGGTTAACCTTTCCAAAGTGAAACTGTAGCAGTCAGCAAAGGGTTAACATTTCCAAAGTAAGATTGCAGCAGTCAAAGGGTTAACACTTCCTAAGTAAGACTGTAGCAGTCAAAGAGTTAACACTCCTAAAGTGAGACTGTAGCAATCAGCAAAGGGTTAACAATCCCAAACAGAGGCTGTAGCAGTCAGCAAAGCGTTAATGCTCCCAAACTGAGATCGTGGTAGTCAGCAAAGGGTTAACACTCCCAAAGTAAGACTGTAACAGTCAAAGAGTTAACACTCGTAAAGTGAGACTGTAGCAATCAGCACAGGGTTCACATTCCCAAACAGAGGCTGTAGCAGTCAACAAAGCATTAATGCTCCCAAAGTGAGATTGTGGCAGTCAGCAAAGGGTTAACACTCCCAAAGTAAGACTGTAGCAGTAAGCAAAGGGTTAACAATTCCAAAACGAGGCTGGAGCAGTCAGCAAAGAGTTAATGCTCCCAAACTGAGTTTGTAGCAGTCAGCAAAGGGTTAACATTCCCAACCTCAGACTGTGGCAGTCAGCAAAGGGTTAACCCTTCCAAAGTAAGACTGTAGCAGTCAGCAAAAGTGAAACTTTCCAAACACAGTAACAATTTAAGATAAAGGGGAAACAGATATAGAAACAAAAGATCCTCCTCATCTAAGATTTGTATATAGGTACTTTGTACCTAAGGAATGCACTGTGAGGGGCGCCATTGTAAACTTTTCACTGTATTCCTGTACTTGAGTACACGTGACAACAAACCTAATTCTAGTTCTAATGTTTCTGGGTAGTGTTCAGTAGCTATCATGAATTTAAAAAAAATGAGGGAAAGAAGGAGGCCATTCAGCCTATCTTTTGCCTTTCAGTGAGTAATGTAAAATTGTTAAACTTGACTGCATTATTATAAAACTTACACAAAGATGATGAAAAGGTGATCGAACAGAGATAGTTATTCAGATGATTATAATGTCGAGGAAGAGAAGCTATTTCCTCTGGTTGGTTCAAATGAGGAGGCAGGACATCAAAATGAGAACTTGGCCTTTAAGGAGTGATGCCAGGAAATACTTCTTCATGCGAACAGGAATGAACATTTAGAAGGTAGGAACAGGAGTAGGCCATTCAGCCACTCGTATTTGTTTTGCCATTCAATTAGATCATGGCTGGATCTGTGTCCTCACTCCATATACCTGCCTTTGGCCCATACCAAGTTACGTTCCACTGGCCCACAATCTAATTAACAGTTTTGAACTATACATCCACTTGCTAAGGTCAGCCAAGGGGGTTTCTGTTTTTTTAGGTGAACACTCATTTTTATTTCAGATTTCTACTTTGTACTTTTCATGTTGAGTAAGCAATGCTTTCCCCATCCCTCTCCATCAACAGGTACAGGTAATCAAACTCTACTCAATAGAAAGTGGAAATTTATTTGTTGTACTTTTTACCAATGAAGTTGAGGGATAAATGAGGTACTTTCTTTAAAGGTACCCTCATCATCATTTCAGATAACACATGGGTTAGATACAGAGCAAGAGTCCTTCCCTACAGCCGCCATTAAATATTCCCAGGACTGGTAGAACACTTGATAGTCATAGCACTCCACACAATTCGAACAATGTGTCTCAGATAGGACATTCTTGGTTGCACCAATGTGACCAAACCCTAGCTCAGTCCTTTTCAGTGAAAATAGTGATGTATTTGCCAGTCCAGTGATGTGTGGGTTAGGTGGATTGGCCATGCTAAATTGTCGACAGTATCCAGGGATGTGCAGGCTAGGTGAATTAGCTATGGGAAATGCAGGATTACAGGGATAAGGTGTGGGTGGTGTGGGGTGTCTCGGTGGGATGCTGTTTAGAGGGTCAGTGTGGACTCAATGAGTTGAATGGCCTCCACACTGTAGGAATTCCACGGTTCTATGAATTCCTCCAAAATGCTATAGATTCTGAGTACTGGACCCGCTGCTGGTAAACATAGAAACATGAAGATAGGAGCAGGAGGAGGCCATTCGGCCCTTCAAGCCTAGGCTGCCATTCATCACGATCACGGCTAGTCATCCAACTCAGTAGCCTAATCCTGCTTTCTCCCCATAACCTTTGATCCCATTCGTCCCAAGTACTATATTGGATTGGAGCAGGCATGGGTTGAGTACCGTGGCAGATGGAAGTGAGCACGAGCAACACGGCTTTGTGCTCTGGAGCCTGCAGGCATGCCCTGTGAGCCCCAGAACACTGCAAGCAGTGAGCCCTGGAGCAGCACGGGGAAAAAGCCTTGGAGCAGCACATGGGAAGCAGTCCCAGAGCACTGTGCAGGCAGTGAGTCCTGGACGAAGACCAGTGTGACGGGATAACCCTTACCTTAGAACTTACTTTAGAACACTGTAAGGTTAAACCCTTAATATTTTCCTATTTTTCACTTATTTTCAACTCTGTAATTAAGCAACTACTTTTACTCCTCTGCTGTATCCAAGAATTGTACCTACGTATTTGTACCTAATATGTCGCCATAAGAAGGTAGACATTGTAAAAGTTTTTCACTGTACTCCTACAATGGAGTACACGTGAAAATAAAGGAATATTGTATTGTAATGTAACTGCCTTTGAATACATTCAATGTTTTGGCATCAACTACTTCCTGCGGTAATGAATTCCACAGGCTCACCACTGTTTGGATGAAGAAATGTCTCCTCATCTCCGTCCTAAATGGTCTACCCCAATCCTCAGACTGTGAGAATCTGAGACTGGTAGATGCACATATAGGTGGCTCCAGTGACCAGACATGACTTCTGCAAAAGCTGAGTATTTGACGCTCTAGTTCAGGGGTGACAAGTTTTAGTAGTATAACTGTCATATCTGCAGAGATTACATGGCTCATTATAGCAAGCTGTACTGAATTATATAACACACAGCCGGCCACTCACAATGATGGGGTGGATTTAACCCTCTCCTTGTTGGGATCATCGCAGCAACACTTGGATCTCAACTGCAACAATGATGTGCATTTGCAAAGCAGCCTTTCACACTGTACAATACATCCCAGGAATATCAACAAACACAATTTTGACAACAAACTAAAATAGATGTTAGGTCCCATGACCAAAAGCTTTGTCAAAGACATAGGTTTTAAGGAGTCTCTTAAAGGAAGGTCTATGAGGTAGGGATGCGGAGAGGTGTAGACAGGGAATTCCAACGCCTAGAGTTTTGGCATTGAAGACAAGGCGGCCAATGGCACAGCAATTAAAATATGGATTGCACAACAGGGGCAGTCAGATCGGAGAGTTGTAGGACTAGACATGATGACAGCAAGAGGGAGGGGCAACAGCAACAAGGGATTTGAGCTATAAGTATCTTTAACATCGAGAGATTGCCACAACAGGAGCCATTGCTGGTCAACGAACACCGAGGTACCGGCTGAATAGAACTCATTGGGAGTTAAGCTACATACTGCACAGAACAGCATGAATGTACAGAGGTTAGAATGTGGGAGAGCAGCCAGGAGTACTGCAGTTAAATCTAGATGTGGCAAAGGTACAGATGAGGAACTTGGCAGTGGATGATCTGAGACAAGATGACAGACAGGTGAGGTTATGAAGCTGGGAACAGTCAGTCTTACTGATTCTATGGATTGGGAGTTGGAACCTCATTTTGGTGTTAGATTAAATGCTGAGAGTCTGATCTGCTTCTGACTCAGACACTATAAGGACACAAATAGAATTAGCTGTTACAGAACTCAATTGTAGTGGGGTGTAAATACTATATCCTATTTTTCTGTAGTTTTGATTGTGGACTGAAATGGGAAAAGGACTGTTTTAAAAACCAAGGATTGTGGAAGGGATTGATGCACTTTTTAAAAGCAAGTCACTGAAACTCATTGTAAGTTGTGTTTACACAGCTGCTTTGTTTAACCAATAGGGAGGTCGGTTGCAGACAGACTAGCACCAGTGAAGTGTGTACTAAGTGAGATTTGGTCAGCAACAAGCAGCTGATTGGTTTGTTAAGATATAATCAGCTGTGGATGACAAAGGTTATTTGCCTGACAACAGTTACATGATTGGCTGCTAGGGAGGCACAGCTTGTGGATGAGAACAATGTGACCATACACTTTCAGACCTCAGGAAGGAAACATGATGTGACTCTCTGAAGTAAAAAAAATGCCTAAGGCCTGAAGAGAGCCAGTTTAATTTCCCTCACTGCAAGCTGTGGCTTTTAAGCTGTAAGTAAGATACTTCATACTTAATGTGTCAGTCACCCAGGTCTCTTGCAAAAGGTGAGGAAAGAACCTGGAGAAGAGATTGAAAAACAGTAGGTCCTGACAAGTAGCTACAGCATGTCAGATAGAGAGTAAAGGTTCCTCTAAACTGTCCCCATCAAACACTCCTAGGACGGGACAGCACAGAGTTAGATACAGAGTAAAGCTTCTTCAACACATTCCTCATCAAACACTCCCAGGACTGGGACAGCAAATCGTTAGATACCAGAATAAAGCTTCCTCTATACTGTCCCATCAATCACTCTCAGGACAGGGACAGCACAGAGTAAAGCAGCCTTTACACTATCCCATTAAACAATGCTCGGTTTGCTACTTAGTAAAATTTACTTCATCGTGCCTCACAGATCCTGAATGTTGCTGACGATTCTCAAGTTCCAAAGACAACCTCCTGTACCTGCATGTGACAATGTACTGAGCACCTCACTGTGACAGCTGGTACTCAGAGGCCTGTGGGAGACCAGGAATCTGACAAGCCCCAGGCAGGAGATGACCCTGTCGTGCTGGCAATCAGGGACCGTTGTCTGCTTGCACAGGAGCAGCAGACAATTATGCAGGAGGCAATAATCCAGAGGCTGCAGAAGGGCAGCGGTGCAGCAACACTGTGGGGACATAAGTGCCTCAAACATGGCATCACTGCCTGCCTCTATGGACAGGTTGGTGGTGGGCATGGAGCTGGTTCCAGTCCCCTCACCTACAATCCCACAGTGAATTGCTCCAGTCACTGCTCCTCAGGACTGATGGACTGGCAATAAGGGGGCAGTGAACCCTGAACTTACTCCAGCTGCCCCTTCCTCAGGAGGAGATAGAGCAGTGCCAATAAGTACCCAGGCAGATGAGGAACCACACACGTTCCCCTCAGAAGTTTCTCTCCAGTCTCCTGGCTGGCCCGTCTACCCGCTCCCCCATCTCCGATCGACCTCTGATCCTTGGAAGTTCAAGCCGAGGAGTCTCCACTTGCCTTTGGGGAGAAGACCCTCAGTGTATCCATATTGTCCAGGCACACTCCCTACACTGACCCCCCCACCTCCCTGGGGGTCACTGTACAAAGGCCAATGGACTTCACTCCCAAGCAGACTTTGCCCAGCCCAGCTGCGGGACCAGTGACAACACTCAGATGGAGTGGGAGAGAGAAAGGGAAGAAATTTTTCTTAGGTCACTTTTGTAGCAGGAGTGACAAAGCACTTGATATAACGAGTCACATTTTTGCATAAATTTTGATGGTTTTACAATACATCCAGTTGTTTGGGTGTCATGTATCCATGGGTCTGCTTGGTATCTAACTCCGTGTCCGCACAGGATGTCCCATACATCCAAGTCTCTGTTGACAGCCATCTGCAGCAAGAGGAGCAAGGCGTGTGTTCCTAGGGCACTGGATACTGCAGGCACCTCCCCATTCCTTCCCCAGCATCTGCCCAAGCAGGGATCCAATGCATTAGGACGGCCTCGGATTGAGAGACCTGGCAGGTTTGGGTTCTGGACAGTTGAGTCGAGACACGCTCCCCGTCCACTCTGGGGGTCACAAGTCAGCTTCATGCTCATCAACTAGTTTCTGTCACCAGCCATTGTGCTGGAAACTATGAGCAGTATTCAGATGCTGGCCTGCACAACCATTTCTGTGTTTGTGACCATCCAGATCCCCTTCCTGATTGCACTTCCTGTAACCCCGAAGGCTTCGCACCACCCCAGACCCAACCAAACCTGGGGTCCTTTCTCTCCCAGCCCATGGGGTATGACTGTGGTCAGACACTGACCCTCTCCTTGAAACCACGGTGCTTTTGACCATGCACAAACTCCCCCTCCCCAGCATTGCCCTGTTCCCATCATGCACTACCTTGTCATGTCCCTCTGCTAGTTCCACTCTTTCCCCTTCACAATTATCAGTCCCCTTCCCCTCAGCCTGCAGCTACCAATCCCTACAAACAGTTCTCCAAGACCTTTTCTTGAGGCACCAGTCCTCTTTGTTGCCCTCACCCCTTCAACCTGGATGCCCCTTTCCTTTACATTCCTTCAATGGACCTGACAGGATGACCATGGTCCACCCCCTTGAATGACCGACTGAACAGCCCTGGACAAGAGGTGCCCAGAGTCCTGATCGATGCCTGTACGTGTCCCTGACTGAAGCAAGCCTTACTGGGTGCCTGACCGTAGCCAATCCCCTGCACTGGTATTGAGGGGTGCCTTGACCTGCTATGCCAGGACTCCCTGACTGATGAATGCCTTCATTGACCGTGGTGAGGATTAATCCTCAAAGACGTTACTGCTTGTTTATTCCACTTGCAGTGTATTTGTTGTGTAAGCTGCAGGTGCATGGTGCAAGTGTAGGACACTGCTGGATGGTAAGATGTACATCCCCTTGACTGAGAACTGCAGGGCAGGAGGAGACTCACTTGTTTGTGTAACTGCACTAACAGATACAGCGTAGCAAGGCAAGGCAGGGATGCTATGAGAATCCAGGCAGGTGTTAAGTCAGCCATTGTGGAGACAGTAACCGAGAAGCGCTGAGATGGATGCAGGTCGATCGTGTGCATTGAGTGCCCTTCTATATGCACAAAATGTCCTTGAGCAGTCTTTCAATGCCAGTTATTGTTAGGGCCTGCCATCCAACTCTGCACTTCCTCATCATTCTTCAAGTGCATTGGAGAGCAGCCATGACGATCCAGAAGGTTTGACAATTGTTAGTACCAGTGTCTGTAGACCAGGGCTGTGTGTGTGGTTGCTGCTCATGGAATATGCATGGATTGTAGTTATACAGTGAACAACAGAGAATCGTCGCAGGCAGTGTTAAGGTGAAGTCGCCAGGAACTCACTCTGATTTCCTCGTTGAGAACACTGCGTCCAGTTTCCTCACAGAGAGTGGTAGGAGAAGGAGCTGTGTATTAATGAGGTGAGATGTGAAGTTTACTCTTTACACTGGGAACAGAAACATCTTAGAGAGGGCATAGTGACGGGGTACAGAAACACCCCTAGCGAGGGTACAGTGACTGAGTACAGAAACACCCCGAGGGAGGGCACAGTGACTGGGTACAGAAACACACTGTCAGTACTCAGAGGGCACAGTAACTGGGTACAGAAACACACTGTCAGTACTCAGAGGGCACAGTGACTGGGGACAGAAACACACTGTCAGTACTCAGAGGGCACAGTGACTGGGGACAGAAACACACTGTCAGTACTCAGAGGGCACAGTGACTGGGGACAGAAACACACTGTCAGCACTCAGAGGGCACAGTGACTGGGTACAGAAACACACTGAGAAGGAATTTCTTCACCCAGAGTGTTGTTAATCTATGGAATTCCTTGCCCAGTGAAGTAGTTGACGCTACTTCAGTAAACGTTTTTCAAAAAAAGGTAGATTTTTTTTGAACAATAAAGGAATTAAGGGATACGGTGAGAATGCGGGAAGTAGATCTGAGTCCACGAAAAGATCAGCCATGATCTTATTGAATGGCGGAGCAGGCTCAAAGGACCAGACGGCCTACTCCTGCTCCTAGTTCTTATGTTCTTATGTACTCAGAGGGCACAGTGACTGAGTACAGAAACACTCCTTCAGTACTCAGAGGGCACAGTGACTGGGTACAGAAACACACTGTCAGTATTTAGTGGGCACAGTGACTGGGTACAGAAACAC
>NC_063366.1:16765755-16783948 GCF_021869965.1 Rhincodon typus
AGTGACTGGGTACAGAAACACACTGTCAGTACTCAGAGGGCACAGTGCATACAAATATATTCCATCTGTACTCAGAGGGCACAGTGACTGCATACAGCAACACTCGTTCAAAGGGCACAGTGGACTGGTTCAGAAACACTCCTTCAGTACTCAGAGGGTTACTGATATTTCCTTGTGTGCTGAATATTCTGTAGGCACGCGATCTGAATCCCGAGTTGCACATTTCTGCAAATACTTTAAATTTGATATATAACACTTACACACTCGCAGTTGTGCATCAGCAGCGCTGAGAGGAATATTTTTAGCTCACTTTCTGAAGTGCACGTTTGGAGGAGTTGCTTTGCTTTGGCAAGGTTGCAGATTGCCCGCAATTGGCTCCTCTAGCTCTGCAGGCCGTTGTCACGTTGCAGTTCTGCCTGTCTTATTTTCAAAAGGGACAATTGCCACTTTCTCCCCGCACCCAGTGGACGGTGAAACCCTCAGCTGTTGGTAGCTTCTTTGCAGTCAGACTCCTTCTTTGCCTCCCCTTCTGGGATGGCAATGACTAAGCCTCATGAAACTAGTGCCTGACAGTGTGGCGTGCCCTCTCATATCCATTTTCACCTTCCCAGGATAAACTTCTTTTGCTTCCATCCCTCCCGGGCTGCATGTTGCCTTGCCCCTGCCTTCCCCTGAATACTGATGGGCTGCCTTGTCTCTGCAGAAAAGTCCCTTTCCCCCAGTGCGACGATATCTATGGGTCAGTGAGTGACAAAGAGCTTTCAGCAGCTGTCCAGCTCAGCCTTGCCTTGCCTTAAATGTGCACTTCCTGGAAACTTGCCATCAGCTATTCAGCCCTTGAAACCTTTCTTGCCTTTCAGTAAGATTGATCGTAGCTGATTTGTATTGTGGCTGTGCATAACTGCCTTATTTTCTAATCATTTAATGCTTTTACCCTGCAATAGTTCTCCTTGGAGTCATACCTGGCACATAGGAGGATGGTTGTCATTGTTGGAGGTCAGTCATCTCAGCTCCAGGACATCTCTGCATCAGCTCCTTAGGGATTTTTAAAAATATTTAAGCTACTTTTGAATCAAATTCAGAAATGTTATTACGCACCTCTGGAGGATGTGGGGCTTGAACCCAGGCCTCTACATTCAGGGATAGGGATGCTACCTCTACACCACAAGAGGGCCCAAAAACATGTCCTTCGTTGTACACTATCCAGCTCAGATATACCACACAGTGTTCTAGGCCCAACCATCTGCAGCTATTTCATCAGTGACTTTCCCTCCACCATAAGACAGAAGTGGGGATGTTTACCAATAATTGCCCAATGTTCAGCACCATTGCAACTCCTCAGATACTGAAACAGTTCATATTCAAATGCGATATCCAGGCTTGGGCTGACAAGTGTCAAATAACATTCGCACTGCACAAATGCCAGGCAATGACCATCGTCGACCAATCTAAGCATTACCCCTTGACATTCAGTGGCATTACCATCACTGAATCCTCATAATCAACATCCTGGAGATTATCATTTGCCAGAAACTCAACTGGACTGGGCACGTAAATAAAATGGCTTCAAGAGCAGGTCAGAGGTTAGGAATACTGCTATGACAAACTCACTTACCGACTCCCCAAAGCATGTCCAAGGCATAAGTCAGGAGTATGATAGAATACTCCCCACTTGCCTGGATGGGTGCAGCTCCAACAATGCTCAAGAGACTTGACACCATCCAGGACGAAGCAGCCCGCTTGACTGGCACCACATTCACAAAAATTATTACCTTCAATATCGATGCTCAGTAGCAGCAATGTGTACTATCCAAAAGTTACACTACAGAAATTCACCCAAGGTCCTTAAATAGGACTTTCCAAACCCATAACCTCTTCCATTTAGAATGATAAGGAACACCACCACTTGCAAGTTCCCCTCCAAGCTACTCACCATCCTGACTTGGAAATATATTACCATTCCTCCTCTGTCACTGCATCAAAAATTGTGAAATCCCTAAAGGCATTGTAGTTCTACCTACAGCAGTTCAAGAAGGCAGCTCACCACCACCCTCTCAAGGGAAACTAGGGACAGGCAATAAATTCTGGCCCAGCCAAAGACACACACATCCTAAAACTGAAGGAAAAACTTCTGTCTTTTCTCATTTTTATCATTTTTATTGTAGCCAAAGCCAAAACAGCTTTTTGGCAGAGAGACTTTCAGTTCTAAGGAATCATCATTCGAGATTCGAAACATCAACTCTGTTTTTCACTCACCACAGATGCTGCCAGACCTGCTGAGATTCTCCTGCATTTTCTGCAGTATTTCAGATCTCTAGTGTCTGCAGGATTTTGATTTTATTTCGGATTTGTATTGTTGGATGTGATGTCGAACAAACCACTCCCAGCTCGTGGTTGGGGTAGAATGCACCTCCTGTCAGTAAACTGCCTGAGGGTTTATTTGGTGAATCATGGTAAAAGACAAATGTCCAGTGAGCCTTGAAGAGAAGACGCTCTTGTCTTTTTCTGATGTAATTTATTGCAAGATAGCTATCGGTGCAAGTTACACTGGGAAGTTAGATGTAATAACTGCAAAAAAATCCCCAAAAGAACTGCGGATGCTGTAAGTCAGGAACAAAAACAAAGTTGCTGGAAAAGCTCAGCAGGTCTGGCAGCATCTTTGAAGAAAAAAGTCAGAGTTAACTTTTCAGGTCCGGTGACCCTTCCTTAGAACTGATAGTGGCTGGGAAAACATCAGTTTATAGGCAGAAAATAGGGAGGTGGGTGGGGTAGGGAGTAAATGATAGGATAGAGCCGAAAAAGAGAGAAGAACAAAAACAAAGTTGCTGGAAAAGCTCAGCAGATCTGGCAGCATCTGTGAAGGATTCCCCAGCTCCGTTGTCGACAGGGCTCTCAACCGGGCCCGACACATCTCCCGCACTTCCACCCTTGCTCTTCTCTTCCCTCCCGTGACAGTGATAGGGTTCTTACCTACCATTCCACCAGCATCCACATCCAGAAGATCATTAGATGCCATTTCCACCACCTCCAGCCAGATGCCACCACCAGACACATATTCCCCTCCCCTCCCCTCCCCTGTCCGCCTTCCACAGGGACCGTTCCCTCCGGGACACCCTGGTCCACACTTCTTTCACCCCCAACATCTCCCCACAGCCCTACGGCACCTCCCCCTGTAACCGGCGAAGGTGCAACAGCTGCCCATTTACCTCCTCCCTCCCCAGTATCCAAGGGCCCAAACATACCTTCCAGGTGAAGCAACACTTCACCTGCACTTCCCAGAATCTAGTCTACTGCCTTCGCTGCTCACAACGTGGTCTCCTCTACATTAAGGAAACGAAGCATAGACTGGGTGACCGCTTCGCAGAACATCTACATTCTGCTCGCAAAAAAAGACTCTAAACTACTTGTTGCCTGCCACTTTAACACACCATCCTGTTCCCTGGCCAACATCTCTGTCTCTGGCTTGCTGCAGTGTTCCAGTGAAGCTCAACGCAAGCTGGAAGAACAACACCTCATTTTCCGCTTGGGGACCCTGTTGCCCTCCGGACTCAGTATCAAGTTCAATAATTTTAGGGCCTAAACTCTCCTATGTCCCAGCCCCCTACCCCACACACCAGGCCTTGTTACCACATAGCCTGCCATTACACACCCCTGTTGTTAGTCACTAACAGTCCCCATTAACAACTATTCACCCTCCCAGCCTGATCATAATCAACTCCTCTGTCTGTCCAACTGTCTTTCTCTCTCTTTGGGCTCTATCCTATCGTTTATTCCCTATCCCACCCACCTCCCTATTTTCTGCATACAAACTGACGTTTTCCCAGCCACCATCAGTTCTGAGGAAGGATCACTGGAACTGAAACGTTAACTCTGTTTTTTTCTTCACAGATGCTGCCAGACCTGCTGAGCTTTTCCAGCAACTTTGTAATAATTGCAATGTCTGTCTCCATTCCAATCTCCAGGTGTCCCACGCAAGACTATGACATACTTAGATTGGGTGCAGCTTAATGCACTCTTCAGCATTAACCATTACCTTTTACAACATCTCTAAAGTATCTAAATCGTTAATTTGTGCTAAACTACATTATCCTGTGTTAATTTGTAGTTTATCATTGGCATTACAGTGTCATTTGCAGGCCAGATCCCTGCCCACAAAGTTAGGCACTAATTTCCTCTTGTCTGCCATGACTGGGGAAAATGTCAGAAATCTTGCAGGGTAACACTGAGTGACAGTGCTTGTCTGGGTGCACAGTGGGTTTTAAAGTTGATGGTGGCACCAGAAATTCCAGGATATCTGGTGAATAGTGAGTTTTTCCAGGAAGATGGGGCTAGAAATGGTTGAGTGGAACTTCACAGGGGCGGGTTAGGTAGTTACTGGGGTAAATTTGGTGTGATACAGTGAGAAAGGTCACTGGGCCTCTCGGCTAAATCCTCCAAAAAAACTCAATCCTTAATCAAAAAAAAAGCATCATTCAGCTGAGAATAAAAGATCCCCTCAGCAAACAGTGACCATAACATGATAGGACTTAGAAATCAGTTTGAGAGTGAGAAATTTGAGTTAGAAACATTTGCGGTAAATTTTAAACAGGGTGATTGCATTTGGTTGAGGGCAGAGTTAGCTAGAGTGAACTGGGAAAGGGGATTAGCAGAAATGTGGCTGACCAGGTATTTGTTGTTCAAGGCTCAGCACATAGGCATACAGCACGGAAACAGACCCTTCCACCCTAACCAGTCCAGGCCGAACATAATTCCAAACTAAAGTAGTCCCACCTGCTTGCACTTGGCCCATATCCCTTCAAACCTTTCCCATTTGAATTTATCCAGATGCCTTTTAAACATTGTAACTGTACCTGCATCCACCACTTCCACTGGAAGTTCATACCATGCACAAACCACTCTCTGTGTAAAAAAGTTGTCTCTCACGTCCTTTTTAAATCTTTCTCCTCCGACCTTAAAAGCATGCCCCCTAGTTTTGAAATCCCCGATACTAGGGAAAAGACCCTTGTCATTCACTTTATCTATGCCCCTCATGATTTTATAAACCTCAATATACAACAGTGAGAAAAGGCCCAGCCTTTCCAGTCTGTTTTTATATCAAAAACCCTCCATTCCTGGCAACACTCTGATAAATCTTTTCTGCATCCTCTCCAGTTTAATAATATCCTTCCGACAAAAGGACGATGAGAACTGGACGCAGTACTCCAGAAAAGGCCTCACCATTGTGCTTTACAACCTCAACGTGACGTTCCAAGTTCTATACTCAAAGGTCTGAGCAATGAAATATGCTAAACTCCTTAACCTGTCTACGTGTGACACAAATTTCAAAGAATTATGTATTTGAACCCCAAGCATATGTATGTCTCAGTGAGGAAGGAGGAGTCTAGGAAAAGTTTAAACCAGCCACAGTAAGCCGCAGATATATATTGTTAAGTTGAAAGGAAAAACATATAATGTGACAAAAATAACAAGGTGTAGAGCTGGATGAACACAGCAGGCCAAGCAGCATCAGAGGAGCAGGAAAGCTGACGTTTCAGGTCGAGACCCTTCTTCAGAAATGGGGGAGGGGAAGGGGATTCTGAAATAAATAGGGAGAAATGGGGAGGCGGATGGAAGATGGATAAAGGAGCAGATAGGTGGAGAGGAGACGGACAGGTCAAAGAGGCAGGGATGGAGCCAGTAAAGGTGAGTGTAGGTGGGGAGTTAGGATGGGGGTTGGTCAGTCAAGGGAAGACGGACAGGTCAAGGAGGCGGGGATGAGGCTGGTAGGTAGGAGGTGGGGGTGGGGCTTAAGGTAGGAGAAATGGATAGGTGGGAGAAAGGATGGACAGGTTAGGGAGGCGGGGACGAGCTGGGCTGGTTTTGGGATGCGGTCGGGGGAGGGGAGATTTTGAAGTTTGTGAAGTCCACATTGATACCATTGGGCTGCAGGGTTCCAAATCTCGCACTCTGGGACAGCGGATACAGTATACCACATTATACAGCATACCACATTATGCATACAGTATACTGTATCCGCTGTACCCGTTGTGGCCTCCTCTACATCGGGGAAACCAAGCGGAGGCTTGGGGACCGTTTTGCAGAACACCTACACTCGGTTCGCAATAAACAACTGCACCTCCAAGTCGCGAACCACTTCAACTCCCCCTCCCACTCCTTGGATGACATGTCCATCCTGGGCCTCCTCCAGTGCCACAACGATGCCACCCAAAGGTTGCGGGAACAACACCTCATATTTCGCTTGGGAACCCTACTTGACCTGTCCGTCTTCCCTTGACTGACCAACCCCCACCCTAACTCCCCACCTACACTCACCTTTACTGGCTCCATCCCTGCCTCTTTGACCTGTCCGTCTCCTCTCCACCTATCTGCTCCTTTATCCATCTTCCATCCGCCTCCCCCTCTCTATCTATTTATTTCAGAATCCCCTTCCCCTCCCCCATTTCTGAGGAAGGGTCCAGACCCGAAATGTCAGCTTTCCTGCTCCTCTGATGCTGCTTGGCCTGCTGTGTTCATCCAGCTCTACACCTTGTTATCTCAGATTCTCCAGCATTGGCAGTTCCTATTATCTCTTATGTGACAAAGATTTGTGGTAAACTAGAGGATTGGCAATGTTTAAAAAGGTAACAAAAGACGACCAAAACAAATAATAAAAAGAAAATAAACCATTAGGACAACCAAGAGGATGATATAGAGATGGAGAACAAGATTTTCTTTCAATATATACAAAGGAAGGGAGAAGGCAGCACAGGTGGCCAAAGTGAATAAGAAGGCATATGGCATGCTTACCTTCATTGCCCGGGGCATGGAGTACAAGAGTTGGCAAAACATATTGCAGTTATATAAAACCTTTGTTAGGCTGCATTTGGAGTCTTGTGTGAATTTTGGTCACCACACTACCAGGAGGATGTGGAAGCTTTGGAGAGAGTGCTGAGAAGGTTCTCCAGGCTGTTGCCCAGTCTCAAGGGCATTGGCAATGAGGAAAGGTTAAAAAGACTAGGATTGTTTTCACTGGAAAGACAGCAGCTGAGAGGAGACCTGGTAGAGGTCTACAAAATTATGAGAGGTATAGATAGGGTGGATAGTCAGAGGCTTTTTCCCAGGATTGAAATTTCAATTACGAGGAGGTGCAGGTTCAAAGTGAGAGGGCAAAAGTTTAGGCGTGATGTGGGAGGAAAGTTTTTCATGCAGAGGAGCCTGAAATGTACTGCCAGCAGAGGTGGTAGAAGCAGGCACATTGGTGACATTTAAGAGGCAGTTGGATGATTACATGAATATGGAAAGAATGTGGGAAACGGACCGGATAAGGACAGAAGGTTTGTTTTTTTAGTTGAGTCAGGGCATGATAATTGGCACAGGCTTGGAGGGCCGAAGGGCCTGTTCCTGTGCCGTACTTCTCTCTTGCTCTCAAAGTGAACGTAGGTGCCTGAGAGAATGGTGTTGGGGAAATAATAATGGGGTAGCAGGAAATGGCAGAGAACCTGAATGAATGAATACGTTGCATTAGTATTCACAGTACAAGACACGAACAACATTCCAAAATTGCTCAATAATCAAGGGACAAAAGGAGGAGAGAAAATAAAATGGAACGTTAGCCTTTATTTCAAAGGAAATTGAGTGTAAAAGTAGGGAGGTGTTGCTAAAACTACACAAGGCACTTGTCACACCACAACTGGAATACTGTGAACAGTTTTGTTTTCATTATCTAAGGAAAGATACACTGACATTGGAGACAGCCCAGAGAAGGTTCACTAGACAGACACCAGGGATGGAAGGATTTTACTAGGCAGATGGGTTGAGCAGATTAAGCTTCTCGTCATTGGGTTTGAGAGAGGAGACTTATGGAGCAGAACTTGACAGGGCAGATGTGGAGAAATTGTTTCCCCTTGTGGGAGAGTCTAGGAACAGACGGCATTATCTCAGAGTAAGGAGTTGTACATTTAAGACAGAGATGAGGAGAAATTTCTTCTTTCAGTGGGTAGTGAATATGTGCAATTCTTTAACAAAGGGCTGTATAGGCTGTGTCGCTGAGTGTAATCAAGGCTCAGATCAGTCCTCCCTCCAACAGTGCTGCACTCCCCGCAATGGGGCAGCACACACTCAGTACAGTTCAGGGTGTGCACCTCGATTATCCGCCCCAGCCTTTGTGCTGCAGATTGAAGCCCCAACCCGGTGACTCAGAAACACGAGAGCTATTGATTGAGGCAATTGACTGGGTGTGTGGTGCTCAGAGCTGGCAGGAGTGGAGGAATTTGCTAGATAGTCCTGTGGTTAGGGTGGCAATACTGTGACTGCAGAATCCCAGTAACCCGTCTCTTTGGATAGAACATCAGACAGAAATGGATAACAGAAGCGTAAATATCACAATAAGCTTTCTCCCGACAGTCTAACAGCCAGTCTGTGAGTATAATACATATAAATGGATAGACAAGGTTCATGTTCATCTGCATTCGTAGCTGAGGTGGTGGCAAAGACAGGCAGATTCCAAAAGTTGTCCATGACACAAAGGTTAGCAGTACTGGGCACAACACTGATGGAGGCATAATGTTTTGAGAGATATAGATCATAAGGTGAATGGGCAAACTTGCAACAAACCATTTTCTATGCAGACGAATATGAAATGACCCCACTTGCATTGATAAAAGACCGAAGCTAAGGCATCCATTAAAATGGTTATGCACATAGAACGAACAGGTTTGGAAGGCAATCACAGGGACAAACGGAAAGTTGCCCTGGTTTTGTTTGGAGGGCTGGAAAGCACATGAGGCAGGAGAGTTCTTACTTCAGCGGCACAAAGCCTTGGTTAGAGCGAACACAGAGTGCCAAAGCTTCATGCCTTCAGGAGGAGATAGCAGCTTTACGGAGGGAGAAATGGCATGATCCCAGAATCATAGCTGGTCTCCAGGCAGAGAGTTAGGGGAGTTGGTGGAGAAGTTGCACAAAACAGGGTTATATTCCCTCAATCAGACTGCTGGTTCAAAGATGATTATTTGATCAATATATTCAAAACCCTCAGAACAATACATAGGGATAGAGAGAAATGTTTTGACTAGTTGGGATTTGAGCTCTGAGGGGCAACATTGAAAATATTTAGAGCTAAACCCTTCTGGAGTATAACCGAGAAAAGACTTCTGTATCCAGAGTGGGAGATTTGGAACTCTGCAAATATCAACGACACTCAACCAATTAATTTAAAATTCAGGGTTGATAGAATACTTTTAACTAAAGGCATCAAGGGCTGAGCAGTGATAGTGGTGTAAGGGATTAGATCACAGGTTGGCCATGCACTCACTGGACAGCAGAACAAGTTCAAGGGTGTGAATGGCCTCCGACAAGATAGAAGATTTGGTTTTACAATAATAGTGAGCAGTTATCACGATTCCTGGGAGTGGTGAAACTGGTGAGGGCAGGGTGGGGGTGGGGGCCATGGGTAGGTGTCAAATGAAGGACTGACAGAGATACGGAGAGAAAGAGGGGGTGTTTCAGAGACCGACAGCAGAGGAGGATGGCACTCACCCCACTTGTACTGAGCTTCAGGACGGGCGATCATGGAGCAGCGCTGGTGCCGGTTATGAAGGATCCCGCGACCCAGACCGTCCCAACCTCCTGGCTGGAGGACGCGTGGTGGCGAGCGGCCTGTAGTGGGTGAGAGAAAGAGAAGATGGAATTGGAATTGCAGGAACGAGTAGGTCATAAACAGAGGCAAGGAAAACAGCACTGTTACCATCAAAGTTCATCTATAACCACATGCGACTTCCCCTCAGAACCAGATACATCTGATTCTATAGTGTACCCAGAAACTTCAGACAACCCATTAGACCTGTACGCAGCCAGATCACACCAAGATCTCTCATCATGATCTACTGGGCCCATGTGTGATTACATTGTAGCATATATCGTCCAGCATAATCTACTGGGCTCACGTGGGATTATATTCCAGCAGATGTCGTCCAGCATGATCTACTGGGCTCATGTGGGATTATATTATAGCAGAAATCATCCAACACGATGTACTGGGCCTGCATGTGATTGTATTACAGCAGATATTGCTCAGCATGATCTACTGGGACTGAGTGTGATTGTATTCTAGCAGTTATCGCCCAGCATGGCCTACTGGGCTCATGTGGAATTATATTCCAGCAGATATCGTCCAGCATGATCTACTAGGCCCAGGTGGGATTATATTCCAGCAGTTATCGTCCAGCATGATCTACTGGGCCCAGGTGGGATTATATTACAGCAGTTATTGTCTAGTATGATCTCCTGGTCTCACGTGGAATTATATTCCAGCAGATATTGTCCAGCATGATCTCCTGGGCTCACGTGGAATTATATTCCAGCAGTTATCGTCCAGCATGATCTCCTGGGCTCACGTGGAATTATATTCCAGCAGATATTGCCCTGCATGATCTACTGGGACTGCGTGTGATTGTATTCTAGCAGTTATCGCCCAGCATGGCCTACTGGGCCCAGGTGGGATTATATTACAGCAGTTATTGCCCAGCACAATCTGCTGGACCCGTGCCTGTGATTGGACTCAACTACACACCACCACAAGACCATAGGAAAAAGGAACAAGAGGAGGCCATTCAGCCCCTCAAGCCTGCTCCACCCTTCAATAGTATCATGGCTGATCCAACATCCCTCACCTCCACTCTTCTGCCCTTTCCCCATAAATGTCAATCCCCCTACTGATCGAGAATCTATCTCAGCAACTGGAAGGAGTCAGCAGCCTCTGCTGCATTGGGCCAATAGTGGCAGGCACACTTGATCGAGAGTTCTGTTTCCGGGTCAGAAAGACAAGCCCCCAATTTCAGGTAATCACCAATATGAGAAATGGAAAAACAGCACACTGACCAAAGAAGCTTAAAAACAATTTCTGTACCATTTATTTGCAATAAATATCAAAGCAACACGATTCCCTCATGATCAAAGGCTAGACAGGCTCGGCCTGTATCCCCTGGAGTTTAGAAGAGTCCGAGGTGCCTGAATTGAAACATGTAAGATCCTGAGGGGACCTGACTGGGCAGATATTAAAAGGATGTTTCCTGGTGTGGGAGAATCTCGATCTAGGGGTAATAGTTGAAAAATAAAGGGACAGCCTATTTAAAACAGAGATGAGTGTTCCTCAAAAGGCAGAGATGCAGAATTTTCAAATATTTTTAAGGCAGAGATAGATAGATTTTTAATAATCAAGGGGATGAGAGATTATTGGGAATATGTAGGAATATAGAGTTTAAGTTAAAATGAGATCCATGAATGGCAGAACAAGCTGGAAGAGCCGAGTGTTCTGGTCTTTTTCCTTGATCGCCTGTTTGTTATAGTAAATCTTGTTATTAGGGATCGTACGGTGACTCAGTGGTTAGCACTTCTGCCTCCCAGTGCCAGGCACCCAGGTTCAATTCCACCTTCGGGCAGCTGTGGAGTTAGCACATTCTCCCTGTGTTTGCATGGGCGTGCTCTGGTTTCCTCTCATAGTGCAGGTTAGGTGGATTGATTATGCTAAATTATCCTTAGTGTTCAGGCTGGGTGGGATGGCCATGGCAATTGCAGTGTTATGGGGTGGGTGGTGGGATTCTCTTCAGAGGGCCAGTGTGGACTTGATGGGTCAAATGGCCAGCTTCCACACTGTAGGGATTCTATCATTTTTGATTCAATGAAGAATGGCCTGGGCTCAATGAAGGAAGCTCTGCCAGCCCCAGCTCAGTGGGCAGCACACTCACCCTCTAACTAGTCCCAATTGACTGCGTTGATCACATAAATCTAGGCTGACTCTCCTCGTGCAGCACTGAGAGAGAGGGCTGTACTGTTGAAGGAACCAGCTTTCAAAGGAACTGTTAAACTGAGGCCAGTCAGCCATGTAAGGAAGGCAGAAAGGGTTCCGCACCGCTATCAGAAGAAAGAGTGGACAACACCGCCCCAGGGTCATGAACCGAGCACAGAAGACTGTTTTGGTTGTTGGAGGCCTATCCTCACAGCCCTCACCAGGCAACATCCAGGGAATTCCTCAGGGCACTGCCCGTTCACAGACACTTCATCAACTGAATGCTGAGAGCCGGGATAAAACAAGCCAAGTTTGAGGTGAGCTCAGGTCCAGTTAGCGTGCAGCCCTTCACAAAGCCTTATCTGGATCTATTACTCATTCTGGAATTTTAATTAACTCTTCACACCACGTGGAGGAGTCGTTGGCTGTAATATTTGTACACAATAAAGGCCTGGGCTGAATGGTGGTAAACGGCAGTGAAGGACAAGGTGACAATAAGAATTTAATAAATAGAATGAGCCTGTTACAGAAAATTAATGAGATGGACCAGTTGTAATTTAGATTTGATGGTAAGTGGTGGAAGACCTGACAGAAATAGAACAAGGTTCGAGGTGAATACTCAACAAGATGAAATCAGGAAGTATCCGGTGCCAACAGTGATAGCCCTTGAACAATCAAGTGTTGCTTGGGCCATGGGCCATTCAGCTCCTCCTCCTCCTCCTCCATTCAGTCAAATCATGGTTGGTCTGCAACCACATTCCATGAATCGTCCTTGCTCCACACCTCCCTGTGTAATAGAAATCACACTCCCAGATTTCATTCTTAACTGGCCTCGGTACAATTTTAACCATTGCGTGTTCCTGATGACCAGGGAGTCCAGAACCAGGGGTCACAGTCTAAGGATACAGGGGGTGGGCCATTTAGGACTGAGAAGAGGAGAAATGTCTTCATCCAGAGTGTGGGGAGCCTGTGGAATTCTCTGCCACAGAAAGCAGTTGAGGCCAAAACACCGAATGTCTTCAAGAAGGAGTTCTTAGGACTAAAGGGATCGAAGGGTATGGAGGAGAAAGTGGGAACAAGGTAATGAGTTGGATGATCAGCAGTGATCATAATGAATGGTAGAACAGACTTGAACGACACAATGATGTACCCTTGCTCCTATTTTCTATGCTTTAAAGTAGGCTTCTCATTCTCAGTGCTCTCCAACAGGGTTTCTTAGTGCAGCCCTCCCTTGTCAAATCCTGTTATCACTTTAAACATCTTTATCTAATCAAGTCTCAATCTCCTGGCTCCAATAAGACTAATAAGCCACATTTACACAGAAGATGTCCTTTAATGTCTTTTACGATCTCAGATCATCCTGACACCAGCTAGAGCCGATGAAATAATCTTGGAACTATATCACCATTTTGTAACATAGGGTACAGACCAGTCAATGCTTACACAGCAAGGCCCCACTAACACACTGTTGAAAGAAATGACCAGAGTGCCTGAAATTAGTTTGGACAAACTACACAGAGGGGATATCCATTCCAAAACAGTGAAAAGTTTCCTTAAATTGCAACGGCGCTTTAAATTATTTTATTGGCTGTACATCGTTATTATTAAATCAATCATTTCCAACCCCGTCCCTATTCCCATCGTTTCTCCAACTCCCTCCGATTCACACAGATTTCAATTCCACCAGGAATCCTTGATATTTGTTCAAACACTGCCTCAGCACCAAAGGCAGCCACTTTCACCTCGCCATGCCTCCACAATCCAGCTCCACTTGTGCACTGAGCCCGTAATGAGATCTAGAGCGAACTGTTTCTGACAAATCCCAAATTGAGTGCCGGTGAGCTGGTTGTTGCCAAGTGAATCCTGTTTGAGAGTGCTGCTGGTGACACTGCCCAGATTGACCTATTTGGGTTTTCCCTGTTTTCTGTGAACAATTTTCCACATGGTGAAGTTGATGCCAGTATTATAGATGGGGTGGCACCGTGGTTAGCACTGCTGCCTCACAGCACTAGAGACCCAGGTTCGATTCCATCCCTCAGGCGACTGTCTGTGCAGAGTTTGCACATTCTCCCCCTGTCTGTGTGGGTTTCCTCCAGGTACTCCAGTTTCCTCCCACAATCCAAAGATGTGCAGGTTAGGTGGATTGGCCATGCTAAATTGCCAATAGTATTAGCTGGGTTCTAGGGGGATGGGTCTGGGTGGGATGCTCTGAGGGTCAGTGTGGACTGGTTGGGCCAAAGGGCCCGTTTCCACACTGTAGGGATTCTATGATTATAGTTGCACTGGAACATGCTGGCGCGATGTGGCAAGCTGATCGCACAGAGCTCAGAATAAGTAAATTGATCAGATTGCCTCCCTTTAGTTAATGAACCAGTTGGGTTTTCTTTCACATCATAATAAATTCACTCGTATCATGATCCCCATTATAGTTACTAGCTTTTTATTCCAGATTTATGAACTGAACTTAGTCCTCCAGCTGCCATGTGTGATTTGAACATTTATTTCCACATCTGCAGTCCTGGTCTCTCATTCACTAATGTCACCTCTATGTTACTGCTGTTATGGGTCATTGTTAACATTGATTTGATAATGATCCTGTGAGATGCCTTAGGATATTTGACTGTTAAAAGTGTCAGATAGATGGTACTGTTAGTCTGGTTTAATTGCTTGTCTGTTACATTATCACTGTAAGTGATACTAGTCAGGGACAGCAAGTGTTTCTGCTCAAACCTATGTAAAATATCAGGGCTAAATGTCACACAGACCATCCCATCTGGAAAGAGCTGGGATAGGTTGTAGATATTTTCTAAAACAAGCTTGTTCAGGGATGTTATTACACGCCTCTGGAATAGTTAATGTCACCAACCACTGCACTGCAACGGAGATCAGTTGCAGCATTGATTTTTACAACTCATGCCAATTGTACTCTATATTAAACTCGCTTGCAAATAATGTTGGGCGGGAAATAAAGTTTGGCTTGTCAGAGTCGTGGTGTAACATTTCCATGGCATGTCAAGAAAATCCCACGTTTCTTTAAAGGTGGCCTGATGGGACCCAGATGCAGTTATGCTGTCCCCATTTCTGACACATCCAATTATTTTTGGTAGTGGAAAATAGAGCAGGGTACGATTAGAACAGAAACCTGGACTCAGCGGAGTTATTTAGTGCTGAGTTCAAACAGACTGCAATTTGGCTGTTGCAAGGGCCTTAACCAGCAGTGTGGGAGTCACAGATTGATAATGTAGAAATAAATGCCCTTGTGGGAAAGATAAAGTCTGTTTAAGGATCATGAGATGAACTTTTTCTTTTAAAGTGGCCTGCTCTTTAAACAGAGAAAAAGGCTGCAGCTTTTACTGATAATTTACAAAAGACCTTCTGCGTGACAGTTTGATTTACAAACCTTTGGTATAGGCTGAAAAAAAAGCTGAAGATCATGTATTTTTAATGCAGTTTATTACTGACATTTTCCCAAGGGCAACTATTACCTTAGGCTGAGTTTCAAAATTTACAATGTTAGATTCTATATACAAACGTTTGATTGACAATTTAAAGAAGCTATTAGATAGTTAGCTGCCTTTGATGTGGCATATGAATAGAAGTTTGTTTGTATTTACAAAAGTAACCATTTGAAGAGATTTAAAGCTTTGAATGGATTTCATGAATGGAATTTTTTTTCAGTATCAAGTGTTTAGGAATTAAAACCATATTAGATTGTTCGATTCTTATAGTTGGAGTGGGATTTGACCTCTGAGCATTTGGACTACTCCAAGAAATGGAGAGGTACTGTGGAAAACCTCCAATGATTCGAGATGACAGTCTTGTGTGCTAACTTAGCAACAGGATAGGCCATTCAGATTCCAAGCATGTTCTGCTATTGATTCAATCACGGCTGATCTGCATTGCAAGTCCACATTCCCATTTTACTTCCCACGAGAATGTATCAATCAAACTCAGTGAATATTTTCTACTGACCTCAGTCTCAATAGTTTTCTAAGAGAATAGAGAAAGGAGAGATAAAGAGAGAGAGAGAGAAAGAGAAAAGGAGAGTGAAAATAGAGGAGACAGACAGAGAGACACACAGATTTTTATATAATGAAGGTCTTCCTGAGGTCCATCATTTTATGCACTCATTTGGGGAATTGTTTATATTGTTTGTTCACGGGATGTGAGCTTTGCTAACTGGGCCAGCTCTTATTATCCACCCATAATTGCTCAGAGTGCACTTAAAGTCCACTACATTGCTGTAGGTCTGGAAATAAAACTGGCCAGGTAAGGATTTCATCCCGAGACATCAGTGAACCAGATGGGTTTTTACAACAATTGATAATGATTATATGGTCACCATTATGTGTCAAACTTCTTGAGTGTTGTTGGAGCTGCATCTATCCAGGCAAATGGGGAGTATTCCACCGCACTCCTGACTTGTGCCTTGTAGACAGTGGATAGGCTTTGGGGAGTCAGGAGGTGAGTTACTCGTCACAGTATTCCTAACCTCTGACCTGTTCTTGTAGCCACACTGTTTATGTGGTGAGTCCAGTCGAATTTGTGGTCAATGGTAATTCCCAGGATGTTGATAGTGGGGGATTCAGCAATGGTAATACTATTGAATGTCAAGGGGTGATTGCTAGAGTCTCTCTTGTTGGATATGGTCATTTCCTGGCATTAATGTGGCAGAAATGTTACTTGCCGCTTGTCAGCCAAAGCCTGATATTGTCCAGATCTTGTTGTATTTAAACATGGACTGCTTCAGTATTTGAGGAGTTGCGATCTCAACTACTTAATCTACGCACTGGCCATTGATCCCTTGGGCCGCAGCTGTGGTGCTGATTTTTTTACACTGAATGAGAGCCTTTAGAACCATTGCTCAGACAGACATGTGTCAGGCATTACCACTCCCTGCAACAGGAAGATCAGATTGTTGCAGCAGAACCAAAAGCAGTCCCCGGCTGTTGTTACCAATGTTCCACCTTCTGTTCGACTAGTTTCTTCACCTTTCTTCAATGCCGTCTAGAAGGAGACTTCAACCTTTAGGACTTTCTTTGAATGTTGCTTGATAGGAGCCCTCAGTTGATAGAAGCAAATGATGAGCTCCTTTTCCAGTTTACTGCTCTTCAATAATTCCAAAGTTGCTTGATTGTTGCTCAAAACCATTCCTGCACTTGGCACTGTTCTGAGTATAGGAATAACTAAAGCAGTGCTAAGAAATTGATGCAAATAAAATTCTTTTAATCAAGGGACTATGGTAACTCAATTTTCAATGGTCTAATCAATGTAGGAACTTCATGGTGATGGGTTTGGTAGCTCAATTTTAATTCGCCTAATTAACTCATGATAATTCTGGTGTTGCACACACCACTTCAACAATCCTGTAGGGTCCACAAAAGCATGCTCCTCCCCACCTCCCCACCAACCCCCCACCGCACCCCCACCACCACACACATACACACACTCTCTCTGTCCCTCTGCTTTCTTTTCCATCTCTGTCCCTTTCTCTCTCTTGCCCTTCATCTATATTTCTCAATCTCTCTCTCTCTCTCTCATTCTCGCATTCCATCTCTCAATGTCTCTCTCTCTCATCCTCACACGGATGACAATTAGATCGGTTGCTGTAATTTTTAAAAAAATACACTTAAGAAGATTCAGATAAAACTGCCTTGTGGAAATTGCCTGATAGCTGTTCCTGAAATTCCTAAAATGAAACAAGTTTGAGAGGGGAATGTGATCAGAGAATGATGGTAGAACAGTCAATCCCGAAGGGCAGCAGTGGAACATGTCATTTACAACATTATTCTGGAAGAACTTTTCCATTTTAAAGACAATGAGCTGAAACAGTTTGTCACAAAACCCTTTAGCTCAGGGCCATAGCAACACAACAGCAATGCACTGGGGGTGGTTGCTGTAGTAAAGGGCAATTTTAAAGATCCTGTGGTCTCCTTTCGAAACTGCAAATGACTGCCTCATGTAATGTCATTTATTGTCCATGTAAAAGGGAACAAAAAGCCCATTCATGAAGTTTGAAGTAAACAAAATACCATTTGTAAGAGTGGTTTTAGCAAATGTGTACAAGTTCTTCACAGTGCAGTGTTTTCCCAGGCAACTTGGATTATCTCACTGGCCTTGTGTGCAGATCAGTAGACTCAGTTCAGCTGAGTAATAATTTAAAAACTCCTCAGCACAAACACATTATCGCCACACAGAGTTGCCTCAGACCGTACTATAAAAGTTTGATCAATATAGAATGCAGTCAATCAGCACTGTAACAGATCGATAGATACAGAGTACCCTCAGACCGCGCTGTAACAGATTGATCAATTGAGTTCCTTTAGACTACACTGTATCACATGGATCAATACAGAGTATGATAAAATTGCACTGCAACAGATCAATCAATACAGAGTTTCCTCAGAATACACTGTAAAAGATCGATTGATA
>NC_063366.1:16783958-16785105 GCF_021869965.1 Rhincodon typus
TCGATTGATACAGAGTACCCTCAGACTGCGCTGTAGCAGATCGATCATTACAACAGAGTTCTGTCAGACTGCAGTGTCATAGATTGATCAATACAGAGTACAGCCAGACTGCTCTGTAACAGATCGATCAGAGTACAGTCCGACCGCACTGTAACAGATCCATCAATACTGAGTATGTTCAGACTGCACTGTACCAGATCGAACAATACAGAGTACAGTCAGACCACATTGTAACAGATTGATCAATACAGATTACCCTCATAACACACTGGAACAGATTGAAAATTACAGACCACAGTCAGACCCCATTGTAACAGATCCCCGATTGTAGAGTAATCCCAGACCACACTGTAACATATCAAACAATACAGAGTACAGTCAGACGCACTGTCACAAATCGATCAACACAGAATTCCTTCAGACGACACTGCATCACATCGATCAATATGGAGTACAGTGAATGCACTGTGACAGATCAATCAATAAAGAGACCCCCAGAATGTGCTGCAACAGATCGCTTAATACACAGAGTACAGTCACATGGCACTGTAATAGATCGATCAATACAGAGTTCCCTCAGATAGCACTGTAACAGATTGATTAATACAGAGTTCCCTTAGGTCCCACTGTAACAGATCAATGAATACAGAGTACAGTCAGACCGCACAGTAACAGATGAATCAATACAGAGCATACTCAGACTGCACTATAACAGATCAATCAGTACAGAGTTCCCTCAGGCTGAATTGTAGCAGACCGATCAATGCAGAGTTCCGTCAGAACGTACTGTAATAGATCCATCAATACAGAGTACAGTCCAACTGCACTAACAGTTTCATCAATATAACTACCCTCGGACTGCACTACAACAGATCGATCAATACAGCATATGGTCAGACTGCACTGTAAGAGATCGCTCAGCACAGAGAAGGTCAGACAGCACTGTAACAAATCGATCAATACAGACTACAGTCAGACTGCACTGTAATACATCGATCAATACAGTGTACCCTCAGGCATCACTATAACGGAACGATCAATACAGAGTAAAGTCAGACTGCTCTGTGACAGATTGAACAATGTAGCGTTCCCTCACATGGCACCATAACAGATCGATCAACACAGGGTACAGTCTGACCACACCATA
>NC_063366.1:16785115-16886098 GCF_021869965.1 Rhincodon typus
GGGTACAGTCTGACCACACCATAACAGATCGATCAACACAGGGTACATTCATACAGCACTGTAAGAGATCGATCAATACAGAGCTCCCCCAGAATGCACTGTAACAGATCGATCAATGTAGAGTATCGTCAGGCCGCACTGAAACAGATTGATGAATAGGGAGTACAGTCAGAATGCACTGTAACAGTTCAATCAATACAGAGTTCTCTCAGACAGCACTGTCACAGATCAATCAATACAGAGATCCCCCAAACCGCACAGTAACAGGTCAATTAATACAGAGTTCCCTCAGACCCCACTGTAACAGATCAATGAATACAGAGTACAGTCAGACCACACTGTAACAGATGAATCAATACAGAGCATACTCAGACCGCACTATAACAGATTGATCAGTACAGACTACAGTCAGATAGTACTGTATCAGATCAGTCAATACAGACTACAGTCAGACCACACTGTCACAGGTCGGTTAATACAAAGTACCATCAGATCGTATAGTAACGTATTGATTGATACACAGTACACTCAGACTGCACTGTAACAGGTTAACCAATATAGAATATACTCAAACCTCAATCGAACAGATTGATCAAAGTATAGTTAGACCTCACTGTAACAGATCGATTGATACGCAGTACAGTCAGACCTCACTGTAACACATCGATCAATACGGAGTTCCCTCAGGCCTCACTGTAACAGATCAATGAATACAGAGTACAGTCAGACCACAATGTAACAGATTGGCTAATAGAGAGTACCGTCATACCCCACTGTAATAGATCAGTCAATACAGAGTACAGTCAGACCGTATTGTAACAGATCGATCAACACAGAGTACAATCAGACCGCATTGTAACAGATCGATCAACATAGTACAATCAGACCTCACAGTAACAGATCGATCAATTCAGAATAGTGAGAACACACTTAACAGATCAATCAATTCAGAGTACAGTCAGATCGCACAGTAACAGATTGACAACCCAGAGATCCCCTAGACCCTACTGTAATAGATCAATCAATACAGAGTCTGGTCAGTCTGTACTGTAAAAGATCAATACAGAATTCCCTCTGATGGCACTGTAACAGACCAATCAATATAGACTACAGTCAGATGGCACTGTAACAGAATGATTAATACAGAGTTCCTGCAAACCCTAATGTAACAGATCAATGAATACAGTGTACCCTGAGACCAAACTGTAACAGATCGATCAATACAGAATGTTATGAAGCGGAGGTCAACCCTCCCACTGATAACTAAAATCAAAACACCCAGGGAGGTTTGCGTTGCCCTATAAACTGTTAAAAGAAGTGTGAAAAGTGGTATAACCTGCCTCCCATCCCCAATCTGTCAAAAAGGAGTAATAAGATTAAATAAACCCCTGGCACTCACTCTATAATTAACAAGCAACAATTTATTTATGCAACTCTAACAGTGAACAAATTAACTGAACTATTGACAAACCAAACAATTCCCCTCTTACTACTAACTATACCCAATTAAAACAATATTCTAATGGTATGCTGTTGCAATAAATACAAGTCTCACTTATATAAACCAAACTAGAAAAAAAATTAGAACTCAGTCTCTCGAAATTACAGCCAGGTTACGTTTTCCAGAAGAGTGCCACAGTACCTTTATTAATTAGATGATGCTTTCTCTAAGAGCTGAGAGAGTTGATCTCTTATCAGATGGCAGTTAGTTCTTTCCCAATTTTCCAAATGCAGTCATCTTTTATACGCTTGATGACATATCAATTTTTTACAATAGGATTGGTCCTGTGTTGTCAACACCATCAGATTTAAATTTAATTGGATTTTGGTATGTAAGGCTTGGTTTAAATCAATTGGCTAAATTCATATTTGTTGTCTTGATAAAAATACTGATTTGCCTGCTAACAGTATAGCCTTTTGATACTAGTCTTACAATTCAAATGCTCGGTGCACCTGCAGACCCACAAGCTGCCCACAGACCTTTTTTCTCCCTATCCAAGGGACCACACACTGCCTCCCCCACTATCATTTTATAAACATCAATATTTTAAAAACACCAAATTCTAACATCCTGCCTTTCAATCCACAAATACTCCACCCAACTTTGCAACACCGCCCCCTTAAGAAAAAAATGAACCATCATTATAAAAAGATGTTTCATTTTTTAAAAACTTTAATGCCATTATATTTCTAGATCCATAATTCATTAATCTAGAGTTACAAATTTCATGCAATTTCCATTTACATAACATTGAATAGAACCATTTCTATCTTATGTACACATGTTCCTTTAAACCTGCGATAACGTGTCCACAATAACATTTTCACTGCCTGAAACATGTATAATCTTTAAATTAAATGCTTGTAACATCAGACTCCAATGAAATAATTTGGTGTTATTGTCCTTAAATCTTACCAAATATGTCAAAGGACTGTGATTGGTGTACAGAACCATTTCTGATGTATTGTTTGCAGTGTAAACATTAAAATGTTGTAAAGCCAGTACCGAACTTAATAACTCTTTTTCAATGGTTGAATGATTTTTTTCTCTGGTGGATATTGAGTTTCTTTGAAAAATAACCAATTGGCCTTTCAATTCCACAATCATCCTCCTGTAACAACACAGTTCCAATCCCTACATCGCTTCTGTTGATGGTGACTTTAAAGGATTTCAAGAAATTTGGAGTGGCTAAAACTGGTGCAGTGGTTAACACTGCTTTTAACTTCTCAAATGCCTTCTGGCATTGTTCTGTCGACCAAAATTTTGTGTTCTTCTTTAACAAATCCATCAGCAGTGGCACCATGCTACTAAAGTTTGGTACAAATTTCCTGCAGAATCCCCTTAATCCTAAAAACCGTAGCATTTCCTTCATTTTGGAAAATCCTCGATGGCCTTCGTCTTCATGTTTCTCAATGTCATCTATCTGTGTCCGATGTTGTGCCCTAAGAACATCACTTCTGCCTTCGTGAATTCCATTTTTGCCAAGTTTATGACCAACTTTGCCTTATGTAGTCTCTCAAAGAGCTCTGTTAAATGCTCCATGTAATCTTTCCATGAATGGCTAAAGATCACAAAGTCATCTATATGGACGGCACAATCAATCAATCCTGCCACAACTCTGTTCGTAAGTCTTTGAAAAGTGGCTGGTGCACTTTTCATTCCAAAGGGCATGACTTTAAATTGATATAGCCCAATTGAGGTTACAAAAGTAGAAACTTCTTTCCTTCTCTCCAACAAAGGTATTTGCTATTAATTGCGAAGTAAATCCAACTTTGTGATGTAAGTGGCTTGTCCAACTTTTTCCACATAATCCTCCAGCCTTGTAATTGGGTATGAGTCAGATTTTGTCACGGCATTGACCTTCCAATAATCTAAGCAGAATCGTTGAGTATCGTCAGGTTTGGGAACCAACACGATCAGTGAACTCCACTCGCTTTGACTCGGCTCTGTGATAACTTCTTAGAGCATCGCATCCACTTCTTTCTGAACCTGTGCTGCTTTGAGAGGATTAAGCCTGTAGGGGTGTTGTTTTATTGGAACAGAATTCCCTATGTCAACCTCACGTACTATGGTATCAGTCCATAATACTATGGTATGGACAGAAGGGGTGGCACAGTGGTTAGCACTGCTGCCTCACAGCACTGGGGACCTGGGCTCAATTCCAACCTTGGATGACTGTCTGTGTGGAGTTTGCATATTCTCCCCGTGTCTGCATGGGTTTCCATCAGGTTAAAAAGTGGTGGCTCAGTGGTTAGCACTAATTTCTCATGGTGCCAGGGATCCAGGTTCGATTCTGACCTCGGATGACTGTCAGTTTGGAGTTTACACATCCATCCTGTGTCTGCGTGCTTTTCCTCTGGGTGCTCCGGTTTCCTCCCACAGTCTAAAGCTATGCAGGTTAGGTGGATTGGCTATCCTAAATTGCCCATTGTGTCTAAGTTGGGAAATTCAGGAATGAGATAGGGACTGGGTCTGGATGGGATGCTTGTCAGAGGGTTAGTGTGGACGTAATGGGCCAAATGGCCTGATTCCACACTGGAGGAATTCTATGATAGTCCTCCCCATTCTGTTTCTGTATTTGCCCTCATAGCACTGTAACAAGTCTTTCAATTCAGTTCTCTGTTTCTGGGACATATAGCTCACTACCCTATCCCATTCTTTAAGGGGTTCCTCATTATTCAACTTATTCTGAGGCGCATCAAAATCCAAATCATCTGGATTTGATTCTTCACTCTGAGAGTTATAACCAATATCCGTTTCTCCGGTTCCCTGTCCCTGTCGTAGTAATGTTTCAGCATATTCGCATGACATACAAAGAATTTTTTTCTCTCTCTCTAGCATCTTTACCAGATAATTCATCAGACGCAGTTTCGTCTCAGTCTGATAGGGACGACTAAACCTTGTTTTGAAGGTCTCTCTGACCACTGGTAACAGCACCAATACTTTATCCCCTTGGGCAAACGTATGAATTTTAGGTTTCTTATCTGCTTCTTGCTTCGTTAGATGCTGTGCCACCTTAAAATGTTGTCTAGCTAATTCACCTACTTTGTTTAATCTTTCTCTCACCTCAGTTACATAATCCAACTGTGAGATCTCTGACTTCGGACCCATCAACTTTTCCTTTATTAATTTTAAAGGCCCTCTTACTTTGTGTTCGAATATCAATTCAAATGGAGTTGATTCATTTACAGCATCTCTAATAGCAAACAATATAAATGGGGTACCTTTATCCCAATAATTTGGGTAATCCCGGCAATAAGCCATCAGCATCGTTAGGGTCTGATGCCAACTTTCCAATGCTGCCTGGAATTCAGGATGGATGCACTTGATTTAAAGTGTTGGATACCTAAACCATCCTTGATCTCCTTAAATAGTTTGGCTCTAAAATTGGACCGTTGGTCTGACTGAATCACCCTGGGTAGTCCATAGCGGGTAAAGAAAGCAAGCAAATCCTCCATGGCCTTTTTTGCCTTCACAATCTGTAATGGGATTGCCTCCAGAAATCTGTTAGTAAATACTGATTTCCACTTTTTGTTTTAGGGAGGGGACATACACAATCAATCATAACCCACGTGAAAGGTTCTTCAGATGTGGGAATTAGCATTAAAGGTGCTAGTTTTATTACTGCCTGTGGCTTTCCTAACATTTGATGTGTATGACAGGTACGACAAAATTCAACCACACCTTTATGTAATCCAGGCCAGTAAAACTGCTTTTGCATCTTAGCCTGAGTCTTCATCACTCCTAGTGGTAATTTGTGCTACCTGCAATACTTCCTGCCTGTATGCTACTGACAACACAATCTGGTGCACTTCCGCCCATTTCTCCTCTACTAACATACCATGGTCCCCATTTTTGCCTTAGAATTCTATCCTTAAGATAATAACATCGGGAATACATTCTGATTCCTTTTCCAATTAGGCTTATGAAACAAACCTTTTATTGTCTCATCTTTTTGTTGTAAGTCCAGTAATCTTTCAGAGCTAAACACCTCTGCCTGATCCTCTACCCATTCAGGTTTTTCCTTTACCATTTCATTAAATAGGGTGTCAGCTAACCAAACCTCATCTTTTTCTTCAGTTTTCCCTTCTTGCTTTAACTTATGACTGTGGGATCTTGTCACCACACGGTCTGTAAAAATTCCAGGGTGTTTCTCCTCAGTTCTCTGGTTTTTCTTTGGCTTCTTCACTACAAGGGGCATCACTCCCACCTTTGATCCTACTAGGTCATTTCCAAGAACAAACTGTATTCCTGGAATAGACACTCTTTCAATCACTCCCACTGTCACTTCCCCAGTCTTGATTGGACTTTCTAACCTTATCTTACAGAGGGGAACGTTAAATCTCTCTCCATTTATTCATCAGATTATCACTCTCTCGTGTAACATTTCAGAAGGAATACAAATACTTTCATCCCTTACTATTAGAGACTGCCCAGCTCCCGTATCTCTCAATATTTTAACTTCTTTACATTCTACCCCTGTTCTTCCTGAGTAAACCTTACCCACAGAGGTGAAGTCTTTGTAGAGATTGGGTTCATCTTGCTTCGAAGCCCGTCGACTAGTGTTACAAAGTTGTGCAGAATATTCATGAATCGGAAGGCAGGGATTTAGAAATTGTTTGTAAAAGTAATATTGCGCAAAAGCAGTGTGTGGTCCCTTTGAATGATTGTGCTTTTTCTGCAATTGGAAGTTTGCAAGGACTATACAGATATAAATTGAAATAAGTGTATCAAAAGGCTTTACAAGTTGGCAGGCAAAACAGCAGTCTTACTTTGATATTTTGACAACAAGCTAGACTCAGCTAATTAATTTAAATCAAGCACTCAGAGATTGAAAGCCAATTGAATTGAAAACTGATGGTTTTGACAACCCGAAACCAATCATATTCTAAGAAATTGATGAGTCATTGAGGGTATATAAGAAGGGGATTTTTTTTTGGAAAATTGTGGTGAGAGCCAACTGCCACCTGAAATGAAAGCAGATCCACCATCTGAGAAATAAACCTAGCTCTCACACAAAATTATTGCACTCTCTACAAAAAGAAAGCACAATCAAAGGTACCACGGCACTTCTAGCTAAAAGTCCTCACAGAAGAAATTACAGAGGAAACATCCCTAACAGCAGGATCAGCAGAAGAAAGGGGCTTATGACTGGAGACACAGTGGAGAAGGCAAAGCATTCCGGAAGACACATTCATTGTGAACTTCAAGAGTCTAAGTTTTAATTTATTGATTTCTTATTACTTGGATTTATGTAAGTGGGACCTGTATTTATTGGAATAGCATACAATTAGAATCTTGTTTTTAATTAGCAAATAGTTGGTAGTTAGAGGGGACTTGTTTGGTTTGCTAGTAGTTCTGTTAATTTGTTCACTGTTAGGGTTAAATAAATAAATTGTTACTTGTTGCTTATAAAGTGAGAATCAAGGAGTCCTTTCATTTAACTACTCTTTTAACAGATTATGAGAGGCAAGGCGAGCTTTTCTGGGTGTTTTGAGTTTAATTAGTAGAAGGCAACTTCAATTCCCAACATAACAGATTGGGGCAGGGTTTCAGGTTAATTTTCAGAGGCTGTGCACTCTCTTGCAGCTCATTAATTTCTCTTGGGACTTCCTTCACTACCTTAACTAATCCCTCTAGTTTAGCGTCTTTTACCACATTCAATTTCCCAGTGCCTTTATTAAACCACCAGCATTGTGACTTTGTGCACCTCCCCTCACAGTGAAAACACCTAAGGCCTTTCACCTCTTTTTCACCTTCTTGGGTTTCTTTTTCATATATGGTAAACTTTCAAGTGTGATCTACTTTTTGTTTTTCATTGAATGGTCTCCCTTTATCCCAATTTCTAACCTTCATGGAATAAAGTCGCTGTCAGAAACTCGGTTTTGATTTATGTACTAATGCATATTCATTTACCATGTCAGCAGATATTCTCGTTGTTTGAAATTTTTGTTCCTCAATATGAGTTCTATTTCTGGAAGTGAGTTTTTGAACTCCTCCAGCAGAATAACATCTACAAGATTGTCATATGTCTTTTATGCTCTCACCCATCTATTGAAGTTGCTGTGTTTAATTCTTTCAAACTTGACATAAGTCTGACCTCGTTCCTTCTTGGTTTCTGAACTGTTGTTTATGTGCTTCTGGTACCAATTTGTAGGCACTCAAAATAGCCTGTTTAACATCTTCGTAATCTCTTGACACCTCATCTGATGGCACTGCAAACACCTCACTAGCCCTGCCTATCAACTTGGTCTGAATTAACATTACCCACACAGTCTCTAGCTAATTCAACTGCCTAGCCAATTTCTCAAAGGAAATAAAGGCTTCTACATCTTTTTCATCAAATTTGGTAATGTTTGGACATGTTTGTATATATCCCTATCAGGTCTTTGGCTATGATGGGTCTGCTTATCATAACTATCCTCCTCACTCAACCTATCTTCTACCTTCACTTCCACCCTTTTACGTCAGCTCTCCTGTTTAATTTGCAACTTCTGAAGTAGCAAATTATTCTCTCTTTCTCCCACTGTTCTTTCTTTTTCCCTTTCTTCTCTCCTTTTTTTTTCTTTTTGTTGTTTAGCCTGAGCAATACTTCCCTTGTCTTTTTTGTCTCTGCTTTTAACTGTAATTTAAACTGCTTCAGTTTCCTTTCTTCTTCTTCTGCTCTGGCTCCTCTGTCCTTTTCATTACCTTCTAACTCCAATCAGATTTAAATTTAATTGGTTTTCAATCTCTAAATGTTTGTTCTAAATTAATTGGCTGATCTTCAAGCTAGTTGCCAAAACATCAAAACAAGTCTAAGGTTTCCAATCACACATCCAACTGATGCATGTTTCAATTTCAGAACTGGTTGTACCTATTCGACTACTTACAGACACTTTTTCATTTAAATCTCCAAGCTTAGAAAAACACTTTTCCTCCAAAGGAATCGTGCACTCTTCCACCGATCACTTTTACAAAAAAAATCCCAACAATCGTTTTCCAGTTCACAAGTACTCCATCCAACTTTGCAATGCAGATTGATCGATAGTATACCTTCAGACCGTATTGTAACACATCGATCAATGCAGAGTTCTCTCAGAATGCATTGTAACAGATCGGTTAATACAGAGTACAGTCAGGCTGCTCTGTAACAGGTTTAACAATACAGACTACCCTCAGACTACACTGTAAAAGATTGATAAATACAGAGTATGGTCAGAGGTGGCATTGTAACAGATCGATCAATACAGACTACAGTCAGACCGCCCTGTAACAGTTCGATCAATACAGAGTACTGTCAGATGGCAATGCAACAAATCTATCAATATAAAGTACCCTCTGTCCACATTACAACAGAATGATCAATACAGAGTACAGTCAAACTGCACTGTAACAGATGGATCAATACAGAGTACAGTCAGTTGGCACTGTAACAGATTAATCAATGCAGCGTTCCCTCAGAAGGCACTGTGGTAGATCAATTAATACAGACTACAGCCAGATCGCACTGTAACATATTGATTGATACAGAGTACAGCCAGACCGCTTGGTAACAGACCAATTGAAACAGAGTACTATCGGAACATGCTGTAATAGATTGATCAATACAGAGTGCCCTCAGTCCACAATCTACCAGATCGATCAATACAGTGTACAATCAGACCGCACTGTAAAAGATTGATCCATACAGAGTGTTCTCAGACAGCAGTGGAACAGATCAATTGATAAGAGTACAGTCAGACCACACTGTAACAGATCGATGGATACACAGTACAGTCAGACCACAATGTAACAGATTGACCAATGCAGAGTGCAGTCAGACCACACTGTAACAGATAGATCAAAGCAGAGTAACCTCTAACTGCACGATAACAGATTGATCAACACAAAGTACTCTCAGACTGCACTGTAACATGTTGAACAATAGAGAGTGTAGTCAGACCATACTGTAACAGATGAATCAATACACAGTGCATTCAGACTGCGCTGTAACATATCAATCAATACAAAGTACAGAGACCACACTGTAACACTTTGACTGGTAGAGAGTACCCTCATACTGCACAGTAACAAATCGATCAATACAGATGTTACAAAGTTGTGTTGAGTAATATTGAATTGGAAGACAGGAAACTAGAATTTGTTTGTAAAAATGATAGGGGGAAAGAGTGTGGCTCTTTTAAGTGGTAAAGTGCTTTTCTAAGCTTAGAGGTTTGTACACAAAATGTGTCTAAGCAGCTGGAAGGCGTACAGCCAGTTCTGAAACTGAAACTTGTATTAGTTGGCTGCAAAAAAGGTTGTGGAGGAGTTGCTTGCTTTCCTTACCTGTTGTGGACTACCCAGGGAGATTCAGTCAGACCAAGGGTCCAATTTTACTGTCAAATTATTTAAGGAAGTCATGAATAGTTGAGGTATCCAACACTTTGAATCCAGTGCGTACCACGTGAATCCCAGGGAGCATTGGAAAGGTGGCATCAGGCTCTAAAGATAATGCTGATGGCTTATTGCCAAGATTACCCAAATGATTGGGATATAGGTATCTCACTTATATTGTTTGTCATTAGAAATGACTTAAATGAATCAACTCAGTTTACTCCATTTGAGTTGATATTCAGATACAAAATAAGAGGTCCTTTAAAATTAATTAAGGAAATGTTGATAGGTCTGAAGTCAGAGATCTCACAGCCGGATAATGTATCTGAGGTGAGAGAAAGATTAAAGAGAGGAGTTGAATTAGGTAGACTCCATCTGAAGGTGGCACAGCATCTAATGAATCAAGAAGCAGATAAGAAATCTAAAATTTATAAGTTTGCCTGTGGGGATAAAGTTTTGATGCTGTTATCTGTGGTAGGAGATCGTTTTAAAGCAAGGTTTAGTGGTCGCTATCAGATTGAGAAGACGTTGAGTTAGGTGAATATCTGGTAAAGATGCCAAATAGGAAAATACTTTATTGGGTTTGTCATGTGAATATGCTGAAACCCCGCTATGACAGGGACAGAGAGCGGAGTAACAGGTATTAGTTACTGCCCCTCAGAATGAGGAATCAAATCCAGATGATTTGGATTTTGATGCATCTCAAAATAAGTTAAGTAGTAAGAAAGTCCTTGGAGAATGGATAGGATAGTGAGCTATCTGTCTGAGGAACAGAGAACTGAATTGAAAGGCTTGTTGCAGCAATATGAGGACATTTGTAGGAATAGAATGGGAGGACTAATTTTATAGCATATGAGGTTGAAATAGGGAACGCTGTTCCGATAAAACCCCCCTACTGGCTTAATCCTCTGAAAGCTGCACAGGTACAAAAGCAAGTGGAAGCAATGGTCCAAGAAGAAATATTCAAGCTGAGGCAAAGCGAGTAGAGTTTGCCAATCGAGTTGGTCCCCAAATCTTATGGTAGTCAATGATTCTGCATGGATTATCGGAAGGTCACTGCGATAACTAAATCAAATTCATAGCCAATTTCAGGATTAACTAATTGTGCCATGTATATAGATGACTTTGTGATCTTTAGCCATTTGCAGAAAGATCACATGGTGCATTTGGAAGAGTTCTTTGTAAGACTATGGAAGGAAAAACTGGTCATAAATTTAGCAAGAACTAAATTTGCAAAGGCAGAAGTGATGTTCTTAGGACACAACATTGGATATGGAAGGATGATCCCAAGGAACGTGAAGACAAAGGCCATCAAGGAATGTCCAAGACCATCCTTGAAGAAAGAGGTGCTTCAGTTTTTGGGACTGAATGGATTTTACCGGAAATTTGTACCAAACTTTAGTAGTGTGGTGGCATTGCTGACGGATTTGCTAAATAAGAACACAAAATTTCAGTGGACAGAACAATGCCAGGAGGCACTTGAGAATTTAAAAGCCATGTTAACCACTGCACCAGTTTTAGCCACACCAAATTTCTTGAAACCCTATCGATGCCAGCGATGTAGCAGTTGGAGCTGTGTTGATGCAGGAGGATGATTGTGGAATTGAAAGGCCAAATGGTTATTTTCCAAAGAAACTCAATATCCACCAGAGAAAATATTCCACATTGGAAACATGTTATTGAGTTCAGTACTAGCTTACAACATTTTAATGTTTATGTTACAAACAATGTCTCGGAATCGGTTGTGTATACCGACCACAACCCTCTCACGTTTTTGGAAAGATTTAAGGACAAGTGCCCCAGACTATTTCTTTGGAATCTTATGTTACAGGCTTTTAATTTACAGATATTACGTGTTGCGGGTCGTAAAAATGTTATTGTAGGTGCGTTATCATGGGTTTAAAAGAAAATGTGTAGATGATAGAACTGGTATGGTCCAATGTTACATATGTATGCAGAATTAGTGTGAAAGGTGTAACTTTAGATAACTGACCTATGCATCTCGTGACAATGGTATTAAGAATTTTTTTAAAAAATGAAGCCATCTTTTCATAATGATGGTTTTTTTTTCCTTAACAGGGGAGGTGATAAGATGTCGTGTATAGTAATCATGACTTAGAAGGCAGGAAGCTAGAATTTGTTTGTTAAAAAAATAATAAGGGAGAAGAGTGCATGGCTCCTTTTAAGAAGTAAAGTGCTTTTCTAAGCTTAGAGATTTATACGAAAAAATGTGCCTGTACGTAGTTGAAGATCTACAACCAGTCCTAAAATTGAAACATGTATCAATTGGCTGTGTGATTGGAAACCTTAGACTTGTTTTAATGTTATGGCAACTGGCTGGAATCAGCCAATTAATTTAAACCAAACACATAGCAATTGAAAGCCAATTGAATTTAAATCTGATGGTTTTGACAACCTTGGACCAATGCAATTGTAAGAAAATTGATACGTAATCCAAGGTATATAAGGAGAGCCTTTTTGAAAATCGGTGTAAGAGCAAACTACCATCTGAGAAATAAGCATCTAGCTCTTACAAGAAATCACTAAGCTCTCTAAGAAAGCACCATCTATCCATAAAAGGTACCACAGCACTTCTAGTTAAGAGTCCTCACAGAAGACTTCACAGGGAAAACATCCCTGACAGCTGGATCAGCAGAAGAAAGGCATTTATGACTTGAGAACAGCAGAAGAAAGGCATGTAGACTTTGAGAGACTAAGTTTTAATTTATTTTCTTATTACTTGGGTTTATATAAGTGGGAACTGTGTTTCTTAGAACCGCATACCAGTAGAATTTAGTTCAGTTAGGGAATAGTTAGTAGTTAAGGGGGAATTGTTTGGTTTGTTAGTAATGCTGTTGATTTGTTCACTGTTAGGGTTAAATAAATAAATTGTTACTTATTACTTGTAAAATGAATTTCTTTCATTTACCCTCTCCTTCTACATAACAGTTTATGAGAATAGGCGAGGTGAGGTGAGCTTCTCTGGGTGTTTTGAGTTTAATTGTTCGATGGGGACCTCTACTCTCGCTGTATCAGACTGGGGGCTTGTGTTTGGATTTTAATTATCAGAGGGGTTTGACCTCCCTTTCCTATCACAGGGTACAGTCAGACTGCTCTGTGAAGATCAATGAATACACAGCACAGTCAGACTATGTTTTAAGAGATTGATCGATGCAGAGTCCACTCAGACCACACTGTAACAGATTGAACAATACAGAGTATGTATCCTCAGACTGCACTGCCATAGATCGCTTGATGCAGAGTACAAGCAGCCCACACTATAACACATCGATCAATACAGAGCAGTCAGAATGCACTGTAACAGATCGATCAATACAGAGTGCCTTCAGAATGCAAAGTCATAGATTGATAAATAAAGAGGAGACTCAGACCACCCTGTCACACATCGATCAATAGAGTACAGTCAGACCGCACTGTAATAGATCAATCAATACAGAGTGCAGTCAAAGCACACTGTAACATATCAACCAATAGATAGTACCTTCATACCACACTGCAACAGATCAATGAACACACAATACACTCAGACCGCACTGTAAAACCGCGATTGATAGAGTACAGTCAGACCACACTGTTACAGATCGATCAATAACATACTACAGTCAGACGGCAGTGTAACAGATCGATCTATACACAGTGCCCTCAGACTGCACTGTCACAGATCAATAATGTTATGAAGGTGGGTACAGTAATTGTGAAGTGGAAGGCAGGAAGCTAAAATGTGTAGTTCTTTTAAGAGATTTGTGCTTTGTCTGTACTCAGAAACTTCTTTCCTTTTTCTATGTCTGTAAGCAGCAGCTGAAGTTGCCAGTACAGACAGCCTCAAAAAGTGAAACAAGTGTATCAAAAATACCTTACAGGGAGGCAAGACAGCAGTCTTTGTTTTAATGTTGTGACAAGTTTGAATTTCGCCAATTAATTTAAATGAAGCACCTAGATACAGCAAGCCAACTGAATTTAAATCTGTTGGTGTTGACAACCTGAAACCAATCATATTATAAGAATTTGATTATGTCGTTATAGGTATTTAAGACGAGGCCATTTGGAAAATTGGAGAGAGCTAACTGCCATCTGAAAGAGAGAGCCATCAGCCACCTACCAGAGTTAGCACCATTCAGCTCTCAGAGAAAACCCGCCTATTAATCAAAAGGTACCATAGTATTTTAGCTCAAAGTCCCCATTGAAGAAATTAAAGAGATAAAACATCCCTAACAGCAGAATTAGCAGAAGAAAGGTATTTGTGAAGACACCAGAGACAACAGAATATTCCAGAAGACAGTGCGAAGTTGGAGAGATTCAGTTATAATTTGTTGCTTCTTATTAAATGGGTTTATATTAGTGGGACTTGTCTTTATTTAAACAGCATTCCAGTAGAATGTGGACCAGTCAGGGAGTATTTAGTAGTCTAAGGGGGAATTGTCAGTTTGTTAGTAATTTTGTTAATTTGTTCATTGTTGGGTTAAATAAATGCCAGGATTTTCTTTCTTTTAACCACTCTTTTAATAGATTATGAGGGGAAAGATGAGTTTCTCTGGGTGCTTCAGGGGTAATTATTAGAGGGGAACCTCTACTCCTATCATAACAGATTGGTGCTTGTGTTTTATTTTAATTATCACAGAGATTCGGACACTCCCCATCATAATAATAATCACAGGCTACAGTCAGACCGCACTGCAACAGATCGATGAACACAGCGTATACTCAGATCGCACTGTAACAGATTGAAACAGAATACAGTCAGATCACACTGTTACAGGTCGATCAACAGACAGTACCCTCAGACTGTACTGTAACATTTTGATCAGAGTACAGTCAGACTGCACTTTACTGGATTGATCAATACAGAGTTCCGTCAGACTACACTGTAACAGACCGATCAATACAGGGACCCCCAGACTGCACAGTAATAGAATGATTAATACATATTTCCTTCAGACCTCACTGTAACAAATCAATCAATGCATATTGCAGTCAGACTGCACTGTAGCAGATCAATCAATACAGAGTTTTGCAAAGTTGGGTACAGTACTTGGGAATTGGGAGGTTGAAGTTAAAATTTGGTGTTTGCAAAATGCTGGGGGTGGGGGGGCGGTGGGTGGGTGCGGGGGACCATTGTGTGGTCCTTTTAAAAGGTGATGTATTTTTCTATGCTTAGAGATTTAAAATAGATAGCAGTGAGCAGCAGCTTGAAACAGCAAGTACACAGAGAGCACCCGAATTGAAATATTTGTACCAAAAGGCCATATGGTTAGCAGGCCAAACAGAAGTTGTACCAAGACAACAAATTTTGAATTTAGCCAATCAATTTGAACCAGGCACCCAGATACCTAAAAACCAATCTGATGGTTTTGACAACATAGAACCAATCCTATTTTAAGAATTATTGATACGTCATCAAGGGTATAAATGAAGGGGACAGTTGGACAAAACCACAGAGCTAACTGCCATCTGCCAGAGCTAACAGGCCTCAGCTCTTGGGAGGGAATTGTTAGCTCTCACAGACCCCTCTATGTCTTAGAAAATGCACCATCTAAATAACCACGGTAACTACAGCACAACCAGTTAACCCACCTAACAGAAGAATAGATGGAGAAAGCATTCCTGACAAAGAATCCATGGAGAAGGCACAGCGCATTCTGGAAGACACATACCCTGGTGGTAATTTAATAAGATTAAATTGTATTTTTTAAAAATATAAGCATTTATTGGAACAGCACACTATTAGAGTCTTGTTTGCTAATAGTTTAGTTAATTTGTTCACTGCTAGAGTTAGATAAATACATTGTTACTTCTTGATTGTAAAGTGAGAGTCAGGGATTTATTTTATTTAACTAGAAGTTGCTGAAAGGCAGGTTATGCCACTTTTCACACTACTTCTTTGCAGATTATAGGGTGAGGTGCTCATCTGTTGGTGTTTTGGTTTTAGTTCTTAGAGAGGGTCAACTTCTGCTTTATAACACCACTATAACCGTGGCAGTATAACAGATCGATCAATACAGAATACAGTCAGACAGCTCTGTACCAGCTTGATCAAAACAGAGGACAGTCAGTCTGCACTGTAATGGATCAACCAATGCAGATGACAGTCAGACGCACTGTAAAAGATTGAACAATACAGAGTATAGTCAAACTGCACTGCAATAGATTGATCAATATAGAGTACAGTCAGACCGCACTGCAACAGATCGATCAATACCGAGTGCAGTCAGTCCACACTGTAACAGATCAATCAATGCAGAGTTACTTCCAACCGCACTGTAACAGATCTATACACAGTACCCTCAGACCACACGGTAACACATTGAACAATAGAGAGTACAGTCATATGGCACTGTTACAGATAAATCAATATGGAATACAATCAGACACCACTGTAATAGGTTGTCCAATACAGAGTACCCTCAGACCACGCTGTACCAGATCGAACAACACAGAGTTACCTCCAACTACACTGTAACAGATCGATCAATACAGAGTACATTCAGACTACACAGTAACAGATTGATCAATACAGCGTATCCTCAGACTGCATTGTAACAGATTGATTGATACAGATTACAGTCAGACCGCACTGTAATAGATTAACTGATACAGAGTACAGTCAGACAACACTGTAACAGATTGACTAACAGAGAGTACTTGAGACTGCACTGTAACTGCCAAGCAGCAGTTTTTAAACAAGACAAGTTTTTGAATTTAGCTAATCAATTTGAACCAGGCACATAGATACCAAAAATCAATTAAATCTAAATCTGATGGTTTTGACAACATGGGATCAATCTTATTGTAAGAAATATTGATATGTCATCAATGGTATAAAAGAAGTGGGCACAAAACCCCAGAGCTAACTACTATCTGCCAGAGATAACAGCCATCAGCTGTCAAGAGAGAATTTCTGGTTCTCACAGACTCCTCTCTGCCTTAGAGAAAGCACCATCTAAGTAACAACAGTACCCATGACACAACTAGTTAATATCCTGACAGCAGAATTGATGGAGGAAGCACAGAACATTCCAGAAGACACATAACCTGGCTGTAAGTTTGATATATAAATCAAATATATATATGTAAGTGGGACTTGTTTTTATTGGAACAGCATATCATTAGAATCTTGCTTAATTTGGGAATAGGTAGTAGTTAAAAAGGATTTATTCAGTTTGTTAATAATTTAGTTAATTTGTTCACTTTTAGAGGTAGATAAATAAATTGTTACTCGTTGATTTTAAAGTGAGTATTAGGGATTTTGTTTTATTTAAGCACTAGAAGATGCTGAAAGGCAGGTTACACCACATTTCACATTCCTTTTACAGATCATGGGGAGAGATGCTCCTCTTTGGATGTTTCGGTTACAGTTCTCAGGGGTGGGATGGGGTCATCCTCTGCTGTTTAACATCACACTGTAAGAGATCGATCAATACAGAGAACAGTCAGACTGCACTGTAACAGCTCGGTCAGTATGGAGTAAGTCAGACCACACTGTAATAGATCAATCAAAATAAAGTACCCTCAGACCACAGTATTACAGAATGATCAATACAGAGTACAATCAGATGGCACTGTGACAGATCTATCAATACAGAGTACCCTCAGACTGCACTGTAAGAGATCGATCAATAAAGAATATAGTCAGACCACACTGTAACAGATTGATCAATAGAGAATATAGTCAGTCAGCACTGTAACATAGCGATCGAAACAGAGTTTCCTCAGATGACGCTGTACGAGACTGATCAATACAGAGCACACTCAGACCGTACTACAACAGATTGACCAGTACAGAGTACCCTCAGACCGCACTGCAACAGTAAGGTGGCACTGTAACTGATCAATCAATACAGATTACAGTAAGGTGGCACAGTAACTGATCAATCAATACAGATTACAGTAAGGTGGCACATCAACTGATCAATCAATACAGATTACAGTAAGGTGGCACTGTAACTGATCAATCAATCAATACAGACTAGCCTCAGACCGCACATCAACAGAACAATCAATACAGAGTACCCTCATACCATACTGTAACAGATTGATGAATACAGACTACAGTCAGACTGTACTGTAACAAATCAATAAATATGGAGTACAGTCAGACTGCACTGTAACAGATCAATCAATACAGAGTAGCCTCAGACTGCACTGTAACAGATCAATCATTACAGAGTTACCTTCAACCGACCTAACACATCTATACAGAGTATCCTCAGACTGCACTGTAACACATTGAATAATAGAGAGTACAGTCAGATGGCACTGTTAGCGATAAATGAATACAGACTACAGTCAGATTGCACTATAATAGATTGTCCAATACAGAGTACCCTCAGACCACACTGTGACAGATTGATCAATACATGAGTACCCTCAGATCGAAGTGTACCAGAGTGATTGATGCAGAGTACAGTCAGACTGCACTGTAACAGATTGATCAATACACGGTACAGTCAGACTGCACAGTGATAGATCGATTGATAAAGAGTATCCTGAGACCACATTGTAACAGATTGATCAATACAGAATTCGCTCAGACAGCACTATAACAGATCGATGAATACAAACTACAGTCAGACGGTACTGTAACAAATCAATCAATATGGAGGTACAGTCAATCTGCACTGTAACAGATCAATCAAGACAGAGTTACCTCCAACTACACTCCAACAGATTGTTACAGAGTACCCTCAGACCACACTGTAACACATTGAGCAATAGTGTACAGTCAGACCACACTGTTACAGATGAATCAATAAAAAATACGGTTAGATGGCACTGTAACAAATCGGTCAATACAGAGTACTGTCATGAGATTGGGTAGAGTACTTGTGGATTGGAAGGAAGTTAGAATTTCATGTTTGTAAAATGCTGGGGCGTGGGGGAGGGAAGCATTGTGTGGTCCATTTAAAAGAACATGTGCTTTTTCTGTGCTTAGAGATTTAACACGGAGATCTGTGAGCAGCAGCTTGAAAGTTTGCAAGTACACAGGCAGCACCCAAATTGAAACACTTGTATCGAAAGGCTGTACAGTTAATAGGCCAAGCAGCAGTTTTTACCAAGACAACAAGTTTTTGAATTTAATCCAATCAATTTGAATCGGGCACCTAGATACCAAAAACCAATTAAATGTAAATCTGATGGTTTTGACAACATAGGACCAATCCTAATGTAAGAAATATTGACATGTTATCATGGGTATAAAAGAAGGGGGCATCTGGATAAAACCCCAGAGCTAACTGCCATCCACCAGAGCTAACAGCTCTCAGCTCTGAAGAGAGAATTGATGCCTCTACAGAATCCTCCATGTCTTAGAGAATGCACCATCTAAGTAACAATGGTACCCAAGGCACAACTAGTTAATACACTGACAGAAGAATCAATGGAGAAGGCACAGGGCATTCCAGAAGACACATTGATCAAAACCTGGCTGTAATTTCCAAGAGACGAAATTGATATATATATATAAGTGGGTCTTGTATTTATTGGAACAGCATACCATTAGAATCTTGCTTTATTTGGGAATAGATAGCAGTTAGAAGGGATTTATTTGGTTTGTTCACTGTTAGAGTTAGTTAAATAAATTGTTACTTGTTGATTTTAAAGTGAGTGTCAAGGATTTATTTTATTTAACCACTAGAAGTTGCTGAAATCGAATCAGAGATAGTAGGAACTGCAGATGCTGGAGAATCCGAGACAACAAGGTGCAGCAGGTTACACCACATTTCACACTTATTTTACAGATTACAGGGCAAGATGCTCCTCTTTGGATGTTTCGGTTATAGTTCTCGGGCGGGGGGTTGGGTCAACCTCTGTTTTACAACACCATGCTGTCGGAGATTGATCAAAACAGAATACAGTCAGTCTGCACTGTAACAGATCGATCAATACAGAGTACAGTCATACTGTACTGTAACAGATAGAACAATAGAGAGTACCTTCGGATGGCACTATAACAGATAGATGAATATACAGTACAGTCAGATGTCACTGTAACAGATCAATCAATACAGAATACCCTCAGACCTCACCACAAAACATCAATCAACACAGAGTACCCTCAGACCGCACTGTAACAGATTGATCAATACAGAGTACCTCTGACTGGACTGTAACAGATTGATTGGTACAGAAAACCTTCAGACCACACAGTAACATATCGATCGAAACTGAGTTCAGTCAGACTGCATTGTAACAGATCGATTAAAGCTGAATATGATCAGAACACACTGTAAGAGGTCAATCGATCCAGAGTATTTGCAGACCATAATCTACCAGATCGATTATACAGAGCACAGTCAGGAGCACCATAACTGATTGACCAAAACAGAATATCCTCGCTGCATTGTGACAGATCGATTGATACAGAGTACCCTCACTGCATTGTGACAAATCGATTCATACAGAGTACCCTCAGATCACACTGTAACAGATTGATCAATACAGAGTTACCTCCAACTGCACCGTAACAGATCCATACAGAGTACCGTAGACCACGTTGTAACAGATCAATATAGAGTACTCTCAGACCACACTGTATCACATCGGACAATAGAGAGGACAGTAAGACAGCACTGTTAAAGATGAATCAATACAGGGTACATTCAGACCACACTAATAAATCAATCATAACTATACTGTAACAGTTCAATTTATCCTGTCACGACGGGCAATGGCCGAACCATTCTGATAATTAAACTAAAACACTAGCCCCAATCTGTTATGATAGGAATAGGGGTTTCCCTCTAATAATTATCCCCAAAACACCCTGAGAAGCTCGTCTTTCCCCTTGTAAGCTGTTAAAAGAATGGTTAGAAGAAAATCTTTGATCTCCACCTTACAAGCAACAAGAAACAAATCATCTATTTAACCCAACAATGAACAAATCAACAAAATTATTAACAAACTGACAATTCCCTCTTGTATTACTAACTACTTCCCAACTGGTCTACAGCCTACTGGAATGCTGTTTGAATAAAGACAAGACCCACTAATATAAATCTAATTAATGAAAAGCAATAAATTATAACTTAATCTCTCCAAGTTTGCACAAACTATCTTCTGGAATATTCTGTGTTCTCTGGTGTCTTCATAAATACATTTCTTCCATTAATTTTGCTGTTAGGGATGTTTTATCTCTATAATTTCTTCAATGAGGACTTTGAGCTACCGTGGCACCTTTGATTAATTAGATGGGCTTTCTCTGAGAGCCAAATGGTACTAACTCTGGCAGGTGGCTGATGGCTCTCTCTTTCAGATGGCAGTTAGATCTCCCCGAATTTCCAAATGCCCTCGTCTTATATACCCGTAATTACATAATCGAATTCTTATGATATGATGATTTCAGGTTGTCAACACCATCAGATTTAAATTCAATTGCCTTTCTGTATCTTGGTGCTTTTTTTAAATTAATTGGCCGAATTCAAACTTGTTGTCTTGGAAAAAAATGCTGCTCGGCTGTTCTAAACAAAATGTTTCCATTCGGGCACCTGCATTTATAACTTCCAAGCACAGACAAAGCACAAACTCTTAAAGGGAACACAGCACTCTTTTCCTCACAATAATTTTTGCCAACAAATTCTAACTTTCTGCCTTCCGATTCGTAATACTCTACCCAACATCATAACAATACAGAGTACAGTAAGACTGCACTGTAACAGATTGAATCGATACAGAGTACAGTCAGACCTCATCATAACTGATTGAGCGATCTGGTTCATGTACGAGATCTGAACAGATCCGAATGGATTTGGACAAATTTGAACAGAATTGAGGATTAGTGTCCCAGATCTTTAAATAAAATGTAGGTGAGAAGTGGAATATCTGTTTAATTTCAGTTACTTGTGTTTGGTTAAATCAAAAGTGAGGTAATGGCTCTTTCAGTCATTAAGAGTTTTCTGGGGTTGGAAGAAGTGACTTTGGGAGTTTTACAAAAGGTGAGCAAGAAAAAGCTGCTGGAATTGGCAGACAAGCTCGAGTGGGGTTGCCTTTGTCCATGAGAAAAGAAGAGGTAATTACAGCAATAGGTCGTCATTTAATTTGCTGGAAAGGCCATCAGAATCTTTGGAAATGCCTAGAATTTATATGCAGTTGAAGCAGTTTGAAGAGGAAAGAGAATTGTTTGAATTACTGTTACTAGCAGAGGAAAGAGAAAAAGAAAAAAAGAGAGAGTCTGAACTTCGGAAGCTGCAAATTAGACAGGATAGCCGACTTAAAATGATGGAAATGAAGGTAGCAGGTAGGTTTAGTGAGGAGGAGAGTGATGATGAACAGACCCGTCTTAGCCTAAGATCTGATAGGGATATATACAAATATGCAAAAAAAAAAAAAATTTAATGAAAAAGATGTAGAAGCCTTTTTCATTTCTGATGAGAAATTGGCGAAACAGATGAACTGGCCAGAGACTGTGTGGGATAGTGAATGTGTTTGCAGCGCTGTCAGATGAAGTGTCAAGAGAACATGAAGAAGTAAAACAGGCTATTTTGAGTACCCATGAATTAGTAACAGAAGTATATAGACAACAGTTCAGAAATATAAAGAAGGAACTAGGTCAGACCTATTGAAAAATTTGAAAAATTAAACATAGCAACTTCGATAGATGGGTAAGAGCATTAAAGATAGAAAGGATGTGTGAGGATCTTAGAGAGATTATTCTGCTGGAGGAATTCAAAAACTTACTTCCAGAAATAATAAGAACTCATGTTGAGGAACAGAAAGTTAAAACAGCAAGAAGGGCTGCACAGATGGTGAATGATACACATTAGTGCGTACATCAAAATCTAGCTTCCGACAGCAATTTCGTTCCATGATGGATAGAAATTAAGAAAAAGGGAGACACTTAAAAAAAAACAAGTAGAACATGCTGGGAACAGTTTACCACATGTGAAAAAAGAAACCAACAGGGTGGAAAAGAGGTGAAAGGCCTGAAGTGTTTCCACTGTAATACAGGGGGACAAACAAAGTCACAGTGCTGGTGGTTTAAGAGAGGCACTGGGGAAAAAGGATGTGGTAAAGGAGGCTAAACGAATAGGGTTAGTTAAGGTAGTCAAGAAAATCCCAAGGGAAGTCGAGGAGCTGCAGGAGAGTGCACAGCCTAGTCACGGCTGGATAGTGAGACAGTGCCCGATCTCTGCAAAGACTTCACCTCTGTGGGTAAGTTTTACTCAGGTAGGATAAGAGGAGAAGGCAAAGAAGTTAAAACATTGAGAGATATGGGAGCTAGTCAATCTCTGATAGCAAGAGATGAAAATATTTGCACTCCTTCTGAAATGTTACACGAGACAGTGATAATCTATGGAATAAAGGGGGAGAGATTTAGCATTCCCCTGCGTGACATAAGGCTGGAAAGTCCAATCAAGACTGGGGAAATGACAGTAAGCATTATTGAAAGAGTGTCCATTCCAGGAATACAGTTTGTTCTTGGAAATGGCATTGCTGGACCAAAGGTGGGAGTGATGTCCCTTATAATGGAGAAGCTGAAAGAAAGCCAGAGGACTGAAGTGTTGAAACAAAAATACCCTGGAATTTTTCTGGACTGCGTGGTGACAAGATCCCACAGTCATAAATTGAAGCAGGAAGGGAAAACAAAAGACAGAGATGAAGGAGTTGAGGTCCAGTTAGCTAACACCCTGATTGATGCAATTATAAAGGAAGATACTAAACAGATAGAGGATCAGGCAGAGGTGTTTGGCTCTGAAAGATTAATGGAGTTACAACAGAAAGACGAAATCATAAAAAAATTATATCATAAAGCCTACTGGGAATAAGAATCAGAATATATTCGAGAATATCATTTCCTTGATGATAGAATCCTAAGGCAGAAATGGAGACTTTGGCAGGTTAGTGCAGAGGAGAAATGAGCGGAAGTTCACCAGATTGTGTTGCCAGTATGATACAAACAGGAAGTATTGCGGGTAGCACACGAGTTACTGGTAGGATGTCATCTGGGAGTGAGGAAGACTCAGGCTAAGATACAGAAGCATTTCTATTGGCCTGGATTACATAAGGATGTGGTTGAATTTTGCCATACCTGTCATACTTGTCAAATCATAGGAAAGCCACAGGCAGTAATAAAATCAGTGCCTTTGATGCCAATTCCTGCATTTGAAGAACCTTACACGCTGGTTATATTTGTATTTGTAGGTCCCCTCCCTGAAACAAAGGTGGGAACCAGTATTTGCTTACCAGAATGGACGTGTCTACCAGATTTCCGGAGGCAATTCCATTATGATAAGCAAAGGCAAAAAGGGTTGTGGAGGAGTTGCTTGCTTTCTTTATCCGTTATGGACTTCCCAGGGAGATTCAATCAGACCAAGGGTCCAGTTTTACTGCCAAATTATTTAAGGAGGTCATGAATAATTTAGGCATCAAACACTTTAAGTCTAGTGTGCACCTCATGCTGAATCCCAGGGAGCATCAGACCCTAAAGACAATGCTGAGGGCTTATTGCCAGGATTAACCAAAAGATTGGGATAAAGGTGTCCATTTATGTTACTTGCTGTTAGAGATGCTCCAAATGAATTGACTCAGTTTACTCCGTTGGAATTGATAATCAAACACAAAGTAAGAGGCCCTTAAAAATTAATTAAGGAAAAGTTGATAGGTTCAAAGTCAGAGATTTCACGCTTGGCTTATGTATCTGAGATAAGAGAAAGATTAAACAGAGTAGGTGAATTCACGAGACAACATTTTAAAGTGGCACAATACATAACGAAGCAAGAAGCAGATAAGAAATCTAAAATTCATACCTTTGCCTGTGGGGTTAAAGTATTGGTGCTGTTACAAGTGGTAGGAGATCCCTTCAAAGAAAGGTTGAGTGGTCCCTATCAGATTGAGAAGAAGTTAAGTCAGGTGAATTACCTGGTAAAGGTGCCAGATGGGAAAAAAAAATTGGTATGTCATGTGAACATGCTGAAACCTTACTCTGAAAAGGAAAGGAAGCCGGAGAAACAGATATTAGTCACTGCCCTCAGAGTGGGGAATCAAATCCAGATGATTTGGATTTGATGTGCCTCAGAATAAATTAAATAATGAGGAAGTCCTTAAAGAATGGGATAGGAAAGTAAGGTCTCTGTCTCAGGAACAGAGAAGCGAATTGAAAGGCTTCTTGCAGCACTATGAGGACCTATGTAGAAATAAAATGGGGAGGACTAAAACTATAGTACATGAGGTTAATGTAGGGAATGATGTTCACTCAAAGGAGCACAGGTGCTTTGAGGGAAGTGGAAACGATGCTCCAAAAAGACATATTCAAACCAAGTCAAAGTGAGTGGAATTCACCAATCATGTTATTTCCCAAATCTCATGGTACTCAACAATTCTACGTGGATTATTAGAAGGTCAACGCTTTGACCAAATCAGACATACCCAATTCCAAGGCCGGAGGACTGTGTGGAAAAAGTTGACAAGTCACTTACATCACAAAGTTGGACTTACTTCGTCATTACTTGCAAGTATCTTTGTTGGGGAGAATGAAAGAAGTTTCTGCTCTTGTAATTCCAAATGGCGCATAGCAATTTGAAGTAATGCCCTTGGGAATGAAGAATGCACCAGCTACATTTCAAAGACTTATGAACAGAATTGTGGCAGGATTGACTAATTGTGCTGTCTACAGAGATGACTTCGTGATCTTTCGCCACTGGTGGATGGCTCACATAGTGCATTTGGCAGAGCTCTTTGGGAGATTGCAGAAGGTGAAGTTGGTCATAAATTTGGCAAAGAAAGCATTCACGAAGGCAGAATTGATGTTCTTGGGACACAACATCGGACACAAAGGAACGTGATGACGAAGTCTATCAAGGAATTTCTAAGACCACGCTCGAAGAAGGAAGTGCTGCAATTTTTGGGACAGAGCAGATTCTACAGGAAATTTGTACCAAACTTTAGTAGCATGGTGGCAGCACTGACAGATTTGTTGGAGCAGAGTATGAAATTTCAGTGGACAGAACAATGCCAGGAGGCATTTGTGAATTTGAAAGCAGTGTTAACCACTGCACCAGTTTTAGCCATGCCAAATTTTTTGAAACCCTTAAAATTCGCTATCGATGCAAACAATGTGAGGGTTGGAGCTGTATTGTTACAGGAGGATAATTGTGGCATTGAAAGGCCAATGGGTTATCTTTCAAAGAAACTCTATCTATCAGAGAAAATATTCAACTGTGAAAAAAGAGTTATTGAGTTCAGTCTTGGCCTTACAACATTTTAATGTTTATGTTGCAAAAAATGTATCAGAGACGGTTATGTACACTGATCACAACCCTTTGGCAGTTTTGGAAAGATTTACAGATAAGGACAACAGACTATTTCATTGAAGTCTTATGTTACAAGCATTTAATTTACAGATTGTACATTCTGCAGGTCATGAACATGTTATTGTGGATGCATTATCGCGGGTTTAAAAGAAAATATGCATATAAGATAGAAACAACAGTGTTCAATGTTACATATATATGTATGTATATAGAGTTAGTATGAAATGTATAACTTAGATTAATGACCTATATATCTAGTACTAATGCTGTTAAGATTTAGAGAAAAAAAAAGTCACCTTTTCATCATGTTGGTTCATTTTTTCTTCAGGTGACGAGTATTGCGACGTTGGATATAGTACTCGTGGATTGGAAGGCAGGATATTAGAATTTTTTTGTAAAATGATAGGGGTAAGAGTGCATGATCCCTTTAAAAGATGTGTTTTTTAAGCTTGGAGATGTATTAAAAAAAAATGTCTGCAGGCAGCAGCAGATGCACGGAGAGTTCTTGAATTTGAAACATTGTATGAAAAGGTTATACTGTTAGCAGGCAAGGTAGCATTTTTACCAAGACAACAGGTTTTCGAATTTAGCCAATTAATTTAAACCAGGCCATAGACACCAAAACCCAATAAAATTTATAACTGATGGTGTTGACAACCTTGGACCAATCCTATTGGAAGAAATTAATAGGCCATCAAGGGTATAAAAGAAGATGGCATTTGAAAATCGAGTTGAGAGCCAACTGTCATCTGTGAAGAGAACAGCTCTTAACAGCCATCAGCTCCAAAGAAAGAGAAAATCACTGGCTCTCATAGAAATCTCTAAGATCTCAGAGTAAGCACCATCTGAGTAAAGGTATTACAGCACTCTTAGCTAACATTCCTGACACACACATTCAAGGGAAGAAGGCGTTCCTGAATGGAAAACAGGAGAGAAGGCAAAGAACATTCCAGAAGACTTATTCTGGCTGTAATTTAATTTAATTTGGTTTATGTAAGTGTGACTTACATCTATTGGAACAGCATACTATTAGAATTTAGTTTTATTCAGGAATAGTTAATAGTTAAGGGGGTAATTGTTCAGTTTGTTAGTAATTCTGTTAATTTGTTAACTGTTAACTGTTAGGGTTAGATAAATAAATTTTTGCCTGTTGATTGTACAGTGACTGTCAGGAGTTCATCTTATTTCACTTTTCCTTTATAACAGTTGGGAGTTGAGAGGCAGGTATACGACTTTTCACATTTCCTTCAACAGATTACATTATGAGGCCATCCTCCCTGGGTGTTTTTGAGTTTAAGTTATCAGAAAGGTATTGAACATCCCCTCCATAACAAGACTGATTGATACAGATTACCCTTAGACCACAGTGTAACAGAGTGCAGTCAGACTGCACTGTAACAGATCAAATAAGACATAGTTCTCTCAGACCACACTGCAACAGACTTATCAATTCAGAGTACCATCATACTGCACTGTAACAGATTGATTAATAGAGAGTACCCCAGACCGCGCTGTAACAGATCGATCCGAGTACCATCAGACTGCAATGTACCGGATCAATCAATACAATGCTCTCTCAGGTCACTGTTGCAAAGTTTGGCAGAGTACTTTTGGATTGGAAGGCAGGAAGTTAGGATTTGGTGTTTGTAAAATGCTAGGGGAAAGCATTATGTGGTCCCTTTAAAAGATTGTGGTTTTTCTATGCTGAGAGATTTAAATTGGATGTCTGTGAGCAGCAGCTTGAGAGTTTGGAAATACACTGAGAGCACCTGAATTGACACATTTGTATCAAAAGGCTGTACAGTTAGCAGGCCAAGCGGCAGTTTGCACCAAAACAACAAGTTTTTGAATTTCACCAATTTGAACCAGGCATGTAGATACCAAAAAACAATTAATTTTAAATCTGATGGTTTTGACAACATAGGACCAACCCTATTGTAAGAAATATGAATCTATTATCAAGGGTACAAAAGAAGGGGGCAGTTGGACAAAGCCCCAGAGAGCTAACTGCCAACTGCCAGAGCTAACATCCCTTAGCACTCAAGGGCAAATTATTGGCTCTCACAAACTCCTCTATGTTTCAGAGAAAACACCATTTAAATAAACACAGTACCCACGGCGCAACTAGTCAACCTTTCTGACAGAATAATCGACAGAAAAGGCACAGAACATTCCAGAAGACATGTAACCTGGCTATATTTACAAGAGACTAAATTCTATTCCTTTTTTAAAAGTGGGACTTGTATTTATTGGAACTGCATACTATTAGAATTTTTTGGGAATAGTAGTTAGAAGGGATTTATTCAGTTTGTTAAATGCTTAGTTAATTTGTTCACTGTTAGAATTATATAAATGAATTGTTACTTCTTGATTGTAAAATGTGAGTGTCAGGGATTAATTTTATTTAACCACTCAAAGTTGCTGAAATGCAAGTTACACCACTTTTCACACTGCATTCTACAGATTATAGGGTGAGGTGCTCCCTTTTGAGTGCTTTGGTTTTAATTTTCGGGGCAGGGGCGTTAACTTCCACTTTATAATACTGCTTTATAACAGATCGATCAATACAGAAAATAGTTAAAGTGTACTGTAATAGATTGATGAGTATAGATAACAGTCAGACTGCACTACAAGAGACCAATCAATACAGATTTCCCTCAGACCACACTGTAACACATCGAACAATACAGAGTACAGTCAGACTGCACTTTAACAGACTGTTGAGAAGTTGGTTTAGTACTTGTGGATTGGAAAACAGGCTGTTAGAATTTTTTTGTAAAATGATAGAGGGGAAGAGTGTGTGGTCCCTTTAAAAATGTGTTTCTTTAGGCTTGGAGATTAAAGAAAATGTCTGCAGGTAGCAGCAGTTGCACAGAGAGTTGTTGAAACCTTGTATCAAAAGGCTATACTGTTAGCAGGCAAAGCAACATTTTTGCCAAGGCAATGGGCTTTTGAATTTAGCCAATTAATTTAAACCAGGCCCTAGATACCAAAACCCAATTAAATTTAAACTGATGGTTTTGACAACCTTGGACTAACCCTACTGTAAGAAATCAATAGGTTATCAAGGGTATTAAGAAGAGGGCAACAGCCAACTGTTAAGAGAACAGCTCTCATTAGTCATCGGCTGTAAAGAACGAGAAAAATCACTGGCTCTCAACAAATCTCTAAGATCTCAGCATAAGCATCATCAAAGTAAAGGTATTACAGCACTCTTAACTAATATTCCTGGCTCAAGAATTCATTGGAGGAAGGTGTTCCTGACTGGAGGACAGCAGAGAAGACAAAGAAAATTCCAGAAGACTTATCCTGACTGTAATTTCAAGAGGTTAAGCTTTAAGTTATTTTTAATAATTTGGTTAATATAGGTGGGACTTCTATCTATTGGAACAGCATATCATTATAATTTTGTTTTATTCAGGAATAGTAAGTACTTAAGGAGGAATTGTTTGGTTGGTTAGTAGTTCTGTTAATTTGTTCACTGTTAGAGTTAGATAAATACATTGTTACTTGTTGATTGTAAAGTGAGTGTCAGGGATTTCTTTCATTTCACCACTCCTTTAATAGATTATGAGGTGAAGTGAGCTTCTCTGGGTGTTTTGGTTTTAGTTATCAGAGTGGGGGTTGACCACTCCTTTGTAACAGATGGGGGATTAAATCCGGAATCTGACCAGTTTACGTAAGGGATCTGAACAGATTTGGACAGATTTAAACAGACTTGGGGATTAGTGTCCTAGATCTTAAAATAAAACTTAGATGAGAAGTGGAAAATATATTTAATTTCAGTTACTTGTGGCTGGCTAAATCAAAAGTGGGGGAAATGGCTCTTAACATTGCTAAAGAGGTTCTGGGGTTTGAAGATACTTCCAAAACTTTCCAAGAAAGTTTAGAAAGACAGAGGTAGGATATACTTTTAGACTTAGCAAACAGGCTGGAATTGGGTTTAACTAGCCATCAGAGGAAAGCTGAAATTGTAAAGGAGTTAGTCAATCATTTAGGTACACCAGAGAAACAGGCATGTACAGTGAAGGTAGAAAAAAAAATTAAATTGCAAATAAGACAACTGGATTTAGAAAGGGAAAAAGAGAGAGAAGAAAGAATGTTCAAGTTGGAAAAGATAAAGTTGGAACTTGAAGCAAAAAGACTTCAAATGGCAGAAGGGAAAGTACAAGATAGAAGTGAGGATGAGCAAACTCATCATAGCCAACAGCCTGATCAGGATATGTACAAATATGTCATAACATTAGCAAAATTTAATGAAAAAGATGTAGAAGCCTTTTTCATTTCTGTTGAGAAATTGGCTAAGCAGTTGAATTGGCCAGAGACTGTGTGGGTAATGTTAAGTTGGTAGGCAGGCCTAATGATGTGCTTGTAGCACTATTAGATGAGGTGTCAAGAGACTGTGAAAGAGTGAAACAGGCTATTTTGAGTGCCTATGAATTGATACCAGAAGCATATCAATAATAGTTCAGAAGTTTAAGAAAGGAACCAGGTCGGAGTTATGTTGAATTTGAAAGAATTAAACACAGCAACTTCGACAGATGGGTGAGAACATTAAAGATAGAAAAGGCATATAAGGATTTTGGAGAGAGCATTCTGCTGGAGGAGTTCAAAAACTCACTTTCAGAAATGATAAGAACTCATGTTGAAAAGCAGCAAGTTAAAACAGTGAGAACAGCTGAAGAGATGGTGGATGAACACGCATTAGTGCATAAATCGAAATCTAGTTTTCGACAGCAATTTCATTCCATGAGAGATAGAAATTGGGAAAAAGGGAGAACCTTCAATGAGAAACAAAAAGTAGATCACACTGGACACAGTTCATGACATGTGAGAAAAGAAACCCAAGAGGGTGAAAAAGAGGCGAAAGACCTCAGGTGATTCCACTTTAATAGAGGGGGGACACACAAAGTCACAGTGCTGGTGGATTAAGGGAAGCACTGGGAAAAATGATTTAGTAAAAGAGGCTAAACCAGTGGGATTAGTTGAGATAGTGAAGGAAATCCCAAGAGAAGTTGAGGAGCTGCAGGAGTGTGCAGAGACTAATCACAGCTTGGATAGTGAGACAGTGCCCAATCTCTTCAAAGACTTCACCTCTGTGGGTAAGGTTTACTCAGGTAGAATAAGAGGAGAAGGTAAAGAAGTTAAAACATTGAGAGATATGGGAGATGGTCAGTCTCTAATAGCAAGAGATGAAAATATTTGCACTGTTTCTGAAATGTTACACGAGAGAGTGATAAAGGGAGAGAGGTTTAGCATTACCCTGTGTGACATTAGGCTGGAAAGTCCAATCAAGAGTGGGGAAGTGACAGTAGGAATGATTGAAAGAGTGTCTATCCCAGGAATACGGTTTGTTCTTGGAAATGGCAATGCTGGACCAAAGGTGGGAGTGATGTCCCTCATAATGGAGAAGCTGAAAGAAAGCCAGAGGACTGAAGAGTTAAAACAAAAATACCCTGGAATTTTTCTGGCCTGTACGGTGACAAAATCCCACAGTCATAAATTAAAGCAAGAAGGGAAAACAAAAGAGAAAGACGAAGGAGTTGAGGTCCAGTTAGCTAACACCCTGTTTGATGAAATTGTAAAGGAAAAGCTTTAGCAGGTAGAGGATCAGGCAGAGGTGTTTGGTTCTGAAAGATTAATGGAGTTACAACAAAAAGATGAGATGATAAAGGATTTAGATCATAAAGTCTACTGGGGAAAGGAATCAGAATATATTTCAGAATGTCATTTCCTTAACAATAGAATCCTAAGGTGGAAAAGGAGACCTTGGTAGCTTAGTGCATAGGAGAAATTGGCAGAAGTTCACTAGATTATGTTGCTGGTAGCATACAGACAGGAAGTATTAGGGGTAGTACACGAGTTACCTGTTGTAGGTCATCTAGGAGTGAATGCTAGGACGGGGAAAAGGTTGAACTCCTCTGATAATTAAACTAAAACACAAGCCCCAATCTGTTATGATAGGAGTAGGGGCTCCCAGAGAAGCTCGTCTTTCCCCTTGTAATCTATTAAAAGAGTGGTTAAAAGAAAGAAAATCCTTGATCTGCACTTTACAAGTAACAAGAAACAATTTATTTATTTAACCCAACAATGAACAAATTAACAGAATTACTAACAGACTGACAATTCTCCTATTAGTCTGCTAACTGCTCCCCAACTGGTCTAAGTTCTACTGGAATACTGTTCAAATAAATACAAATCCCACTTAATAAATCCAATTAATGAGAGAACAATAAATTATAACTTAATCTCTCCAAGCTCGCACGGATTGTCTTCTGGAGTATGCTGTCATCTCCGCTCTCTTCATAAACGCCTTTCTTCTGCTAATTCTGCTGTCAGGGATGTTTTATCCCTATAATTTCTTCAATGAGGACTTTGAGCAAAAATACCGTGGTACCTTTGATTAATTAGATGGGCTTTCTCTGAGAACTGAATGGTGCTAACTCTGGCAGGCGTGTACCCATAATGAAGTAATCAAATTCTTATAATACGATTGGTTTCAGGTTGTCAACACCATCAGATTTAAATTCAATTGGCTTTCTGTGTTTAGGTGCTTGGTTTAAATTAATTGGCCAAATTCAAACTTGGAAAAATGCCGCTTGGCTGTTCTGTACAATACGTTTCCATGCATCTGAACTCCACTGCACTCCCTAAGGCCCTACTATTCACCATGAAACTCCTACCTTGATTTGATTTTCCAAAACGCAACACCTCACACTTATTTATATTAAACTCCATTTGCCATTTCTTGGCCCACTTCCCCAGCTAATCAAGATCCTGCTGCAATTTCTGATAACCTTCCTCACTGTCCACCATACCTTCTATTTTAGTGTCATCCACTAACTTACAAATCATGCTTTGTACATTCTCATCCAAATCATTGATATCGATAACAAACAGCAATGAGCCCAGCACCGATCCCTGAGTCACACCACTCATCACAGATCTGCAGTCTGACAAGCATCCTTCCACTATTACTCTCTGCTTCCTACCATCAAGCCAATCATGTGTCCAATTTGCTAGCTCTCCCTGGATCCCATGTGATCTAACCTTCCAGAGCAGCCCACCAAATTGAATCTTATCAAAGGCCTTACTGAAATCCATAGAGACTACATCTACCGCCCTGCTGTCATCAATCTTCCTGGTCACTTCATCAAAGAACTATTACAAATTTGTGAGGCATGATCTCCCATGCATGAAGCCAAGCTGACTAGTCCTAATCAAACCCTGTCTTTCCAAATGCATGCATAACTTATCCCTCTGAATCTTCTTAAGTAACTTACTTGCCACAAATGTTAGGCTTACTGGTCTATAGTTCCTAGGTTTTTCTTTGCAGCCCTTCTTGAATAAGGGCACAACATTCGCTACCCTCTTCTAGGACCTCACCCATGGCTAACGATGATGCAAATATATCAGCCAGGGCCCCCACAATTTCTTCTCTGGCCTCTTTCAGGGTTTTTGGATATATCTGGTCAAGACCAGGAGATTTATCTACCTTCATACATTCTAATACTTCCAACATTTCCTCTACCGTGATAGGAACTGTCCCCAAGATATCGCCAGTAACTTCCCCAAGTTCCCAAGTCTTCACGTCTTTCTCCATGGTAAACATAGAGGGCAAAATATTCATTAAGGACGTCGCCTATCTCCTTTGGTTCCACACTTTGTCCACTTTGGTGTCCACTTTGGTCCTTGAGGGGTCCTATTCTCTCTCTAGTTATTCTTTTTCCTTTAATATACTTAAAGAATCTCTTTGGATTCACACTCATCTTTTCGACCAAAACTATCTCGTGCCCCTTTTTCACCCACCTGATTTCCTTCTTCAATAAACTCCTATATCCCCTATATACCTCCAGGGATTTTCTTGATCCCAGCTGCCTGTACCTGAGCCATGCCTCCTTTTTTCCTGGTCAAAGCTTCAATATCTCTTGTCATCCAGAGTTCCCTACTCCTGCTAACCTTGCCCTTCACCCTCACAGGAACATATAGACCATGAACTCTAGCTATCACACTTTTAAAGGCCTCCCACTTGCCTGAGGTCCCTTTGCCTGCAGATAAGTTACTCCAATCAACTCCTGTAAGCTCCTGTCTAATTCCATCAAAATTCGCCTTGTCCCAATTTAGAACTTGAACCTGTGGACAATTTTTGTTCTTCTCCATAACTATTTAAAAATTATTAGAACTATGGTCACTGGTCCCAAAGTGTTCCCCCACTGTCACCTCAGTTACATGTCCTGCCCTATTTCCTAAGAGTAGGTCATGTTTTGCCCCTTCCCAAGTAGGAGCGTCCATATACCACTTGAGGAAACTTTCTTATACACGTTTAACAAATTCCAGCTCATCTAAGACCTCAACACAGTGGCAGTTCCAATCTATGTTAGGAAAATTAAGATCCCCCACTATGACAATCCTATTGCTCCTGCAAAGTCTATGCAATCTCTCTGCATATTTGTTTCTCTGATTCCCATTGACTATTTGGGGGCCTATAGTACAACCCAATAATGTCACCATCCTCTTTTTATTTCTTAGCTGCACCCACAAGCCTCACTGGATGATCCCTCAGCTATTTCACCTCTGACTACTGCTGTGATACTCCCCTTAATCAAAAATACTCCCCTCCCCTCTTTCCTCTGCCTCTGTCCCACCTAAAGCACCTGTACCCTGGCACATTAGGCTGACAATCTTGTCCCTCCCTTAGCCATGTTTCTGTAATGGCTATAATATCCCAGTCCCATGTCCTATCCATGCCCTGAGTTCATCGGACTTACCTCTTGCATTGAAATAGATGCAATTTAATCCAACAGGAATTCCTTGCTGCTTGTCCTGTTCCAGACTGACCTGTCTCTTCAGCTTGCTATTTCGGATTAGTGTATCTCCTTCCAGCCTCACACTTGCTTCCCTACTGTTGACAATCCCACCCCCTCGCCAATCTAGTTTAAACCCCTTCCTTGCAGCACTAGCAAATCTGCCCGCCAGGTCCCCCTCCAGTTCAGGTGGAACCCATCCGACTTGAACAGGTCACCTCTTCCAGAAAAGATCTCAATGATCCGGGAATATGAATCCCTGCCCTGGATCAGCCAATTAATTTAAAACAAGCACTTAGTGATTGAAGGCCTGATGTTTTGGACAATCTTGGATTAGTGCTTTGTAAGAAAATTGATACGTCACCCAAGACATACAAGGAGAGGGTTTTTGAAAATCAGTATAAGAGCGAAACACCATCTGACAGATAAACATTTAGCTCTCACAAGAAATCATTAAGTTCTCTAACAAAGCACCATCTATCCATAAAAGGTACCATGGCACTTCTAGCTAAGAGTCCTCACAGAAGACTTTACAGAGAAAACATCCCTGACAGCCAGGTCAGTGGAAGAAAGGCATTTATGACTTGAGAACAGCAGAAGAAAGGCACGTAGACTTTGAGAGATGAAGTTTTAATTTATGTTCTTATTATTTGGGTTAAATAAGTGGTACTTATATTCATTAGAACAGCATACCTGTAAAATTTAGTTCAGTTGGGGAATAGTTAGTAGTTAAGGGGGAATTGTTTGGTTTGTTAGTAATTCTGTTAATTTGTTCACTGTTAGTGTTAAATAAATAAATTGTTATTTGTTAATTATGAAGTGAATATCAGGGATTTTCTTTCATTTAACCTCCCCTTCTCCATAACAAGTTAACAGAATAGGCGAGGTGAGGCCAGCCTCTCTGGGTGTTTCGGGTTTAATTATAAGAAGGGGACCTCTACTCCTGCTGTAACAAATTGGGGGCTTGTGTTTCTATTTTAGTTATCAGAGGAGTTCGACCTCCCCTTCCTTACAATCGACAAATACAGAGTGCAGTCAGACCACATTGTAACACGTTTACTAATACAGAGATCGCCAGACAACAGTGTAATAGATCAATCAATGCAGAGTGGAGTCAGCCCGCACTGTAACAGATCGATCAATACAGAGTACAATCAGATGGCACTGTAAGAGATCAACAATTAGAGAGTGCCCTCAGACTGCACTGTAACAGATTGATCACTACAGAGTAAGTCAGTCCACACTTTACCAGATTTATCAATACACAGATCACCCACATGGCACTGTAACAGATAAAACAACAGAGTACAGTCAAATGGCACTGTAACGGATCGATCAATACAGAGTACTGTGAGACTGCACTGTAACAGATTGATGAATACCAAGTACTCTCAGACTGCACTATAACTGATTGATCAATTCAGAGTACAGTCACATTGCATTGTAATAGATCTATCAATACAGAGTACAGTCATACAACAATGTAACAGATCGATCAATATAGTAGAGTTGAACTACACTGTGAAAGATCATTGAATACAGAGTTGCCTCAGACCGCAATGTAACAGATTGTTAAATACAGAATACAGTCAGACCTTAATGGAACAGATTGATCAGTACAGAGTACTCTTAGACTGCACTGTAACAGATCTAAGACAAAAGAGAACAGTCAGACAGTACTGTAAAAGTTTGATCAATACAGAGTACAGTCAGACTGCACTGTGACAGATCCAATGATACAGAGTCAAGATAGACCGCACCGTAACAGATCGATCAATACAGAGTACAGACACACCGCACCATAACAGATCAATCAAAAGAGTACCACCAGACTGTGCTGTGACAGATCAATCGATACAGAGTACCCGCAGACCACACTGTAACAGATTGATTGATACAGTGTGGTCTGACTGTACGCTGTATCAATTGATCTGTTACATTAAGGTCTGACTGTACTCTGTATTGATCGATATGTTACCATGTGGTCTGTGGGTATTCTGTATCGATCGATCCAATACAGTGCAGTCTGACTGTGCTCCGTAACAGAATGATCAATACAGAGTATAGTCAGACCACATGTAATTGATTGATCAATACAGAGATCAAACAGGCCACACTGTAACAGATCAACCAATCTGAGGTTCCTCCGACCGCACTGTAACAGCTCGAAGAATACAGAGTATAGTCGGACCACACCATAACAGATTGATCAACAGAGTACAGTCAGACTGCAAAGTAACAGATTAATCAATACAGAGTACAGTCAAACCACATCGTAACAGATCGATTGATGCAGAGTTCCCTCAGACCTCACTGTAACAGATCAATCTAAACTGAGTTCCCTCAGACCTCACTGTAAGAGATCAGTCAAAACAGATTTCCTTCAGACTGCACTGTAACAGATTGATCAATACAGATTTCCCTCAGACTGCACTGTAACAGATCGATCTATGCAGAGTACAGTCAGACTGAATTTATCAGTTTGATCAATACAGAGTTTCCCCAGACCACTCAGTAACAGATTCTGCAAATTGTTCATGGCTATTCACTGGTTCATTTCTCAGAGTCTGTTGAAAGCACGCATAGCCAACCTGCTTGGTTTGAAATCTAAACATGGTTGGTAGTTAACAGTCAATTATCATTAACCAGTACATTCTCCATGGCAAGACATCTAATAATCAGGGTCCATGTGCTTACCAATCAGCACTCTCCTCTGTAGGTTTTCCTTTATCTTTGATATTTTCTTGTTGTGAAAGATGAAAATATTCGACAAAATGTGTCTTTTTTTCAGCAGTTCCCTAATGCACTAAAGTCTTTTCTTGAGAATGGACTGCAGACCTAGCATTCTAGATCTGCTCTCATCATTCCCCATGCAAACACAGAAGATCTTCATTTAATTTTCCACTCCCCTAGCAATAACCAACAAGATTCCATTTGCTTTCCCAATCTATTCCTGTACCTGTATAATAACATCTTGTGTTTCATATACCAGCCTACCCAGATCCCTCTGTGCCTCAGAGTTCTGCAATCTCTCTCCACTTGATCATGTGCTACTTTTTTATTCTTCCTGCAAGTCTGCATTTTTCCACAAGTTATTACAGGTGCCACGTTTATGTGCACCCATTTAACCTATCAATATTTCTTTGCCAACTCCTTAAATTCTCTTCACAACTTACATTTCTAACTATCTTTGTATCATCATCAATTTTAGCAATTTTACATTCAGTCCCTTCCTCTGTGTCATTTATCTAAATTCTAAGTCATTCAGTGCCTAGTACTGATTCCTTTGAAACTTCCACTCAGCCAAAACAAAATTCACAAGTTCATGGTTACTGTCTATTTTCTGTTAACCAAAGATTCCTTTATCCATTCTAGTATGTTAACCCCACCACTTGAACTCTTAACTTGTGCAATAATGTTTGATGGCTAACCTTGTGAAATGCCTTCTGGAAATCAAAGTACAGCACATTCATAAGTTCCCATGATCTGTATGACTTGTAACTTCAAAGAATTCCGCTAAATTAGTCAAATGTAACTTCTTTTCCACAGATCACGTTGAAGATCTCTATGCAATCTGGCAGAATTACAGGGCCACTTGTAACCAGTATCAAGAATCACTGTAACAGATCACTCAGTACAGAGTTACCCTGTTAATCACTGTAACAGATCGTTCAGTACAGAGTTACCCTGTGAATCACAGTAACAGGTCACTCAGCACAGAGTTCTCTCAGGAATCGTGGTAACAGATCACTCAGTACAAAGTTACGCTGTGAATCACTGTAACAGATCACTCAGTACAAAGTTACTCTGTGAATCACTGTAACAGATGACTCAGTACAGGGTTACCTCTGGAATAGTAAGACCTGACAGAAGTTAGCCTCAGTTCCCATCCGTTAGTATGTATGATGAACAATTACAGCTAATTGCAAGTCAGGCCTGCAAGCTTCAAGCGCAGAGATTTCTGACAGTGTTACGTGTGGAGAGGGTGTCCATTATGTTATTTTGGAGAGCACATTATCGTATTATTCTAATTATAAAACTCATTTCCGTAACTAAATTAGGTTAATTAGGACAACGATTTCCAGCCTGACTGTAATCAGACTGACATCTGAAGGGCAGAATTCTGCTGTTTTGGTCAGTCACTAGCGATCATGGTGACAGGTACCAGCCGGGATATTGATGTGGACAGAGGTAGTATGAGAGGGATGGCAAACAACAGGTCAAACATGATAGGCTGAAGGTTCTTTCTCATGCCATAGATTCTGTATTGCGATCGAAACCTTGTTCAGAGCATGTTGAAAAGATTGAAAGGAAATAGAATTGGGAGGAATGGATTACTGGGACAGAGTAAACGTGAACAGCTGCCCTGGGTTGTAAAGGGGAAGCCCATGGAAAATCCAAGTTGGGGTTTATTTAATTATTCACTCGAGAAAGGCAGGGACTATCAGGAAGGATAGAGGAGAAGCTTGCTTAAATCCATTTAAATGTGCTCTGATCTGAAAGAGAAAGAATCATAGAATCCCTAGTGTGGAAGCAGGCCATTTGGCCCATGGAGTCCACACTGACTCCAAAGAGCATCCTACCCAGATTTACAGATAACACAGTGTGGGGCTGGAGGAACACAGCAGGCCAGGCAGCATCAGAGGAGAGGATTTGTTGGCAAGTCTGGCTCAGTTTGTTACCATAGAGTTACCATAGAGATGCACCAGGGAAATACTGACCCCCAGGCTTTTGACTAGATTCAAACGTGGGCAGTGCCATAATCTGTTCCTTCCTCTGCGCTAAATAAAAGTAGCTTCTAGCAAACGCAAGTCTGGGTAGAGATAGTAAGAACTGCAGATGCTGGAGTCAGAGATAACACAGTGTGGAGCTGAAGGAACACAGCAGGCCAGGAAGCATCAGAGGAGCAGGGAAGTTGATGTTTCCGGTTGGGACCCTTCTTCAGAAATGGGCTGAGGCATTTAATCAGTTTGTTGAGAGGTCGTTTTGTTTAACACTGCCTCCATTAGCTTTCTTGTTCCTGACCGTTTCCACAGTGTTTGTGTTTCCTATTGAAAACCGGGGATCAGGAAGGTGGTTTCGAACCAGGCACGGCGAAAAGAACACGAAACAAAGAAACGGGAGCCAGGAGGCAGCTGTTCAACCCTTGAGCCTGTACCACCAAATCAACGAGATCACGGCTGCTATTTGGCCTCATCTTCAGCACCATGGCCGATCCCCAGATTAAGCGGAGGAAGATACACGATCCTCCAGGGAAAGAAATTTCTCCTCACCTCAGCTTTAAATGGTTACCCCACCCTCCATGTATCCTGTCAGTGTGACCTTGCATTCTCGATTCCCTAGTCAGGGTGAAAACAGCCTCACAATGTCCAACCTTGCTGAACCACTGCAGAATGTTGAATGTTGTTAGAATGAGATCGCCTCTCATCCTTCAGAGAATATCAGCCTCTTACTACAGGACGACCCCTTTGTGCCGGGGACCGATCAGTCCCATGGGAATGGGGAGATTAATAATCCACTGGGCATACTAACAATCACTGAGGAACAGGAGAACCCAAAGGGGAACAACACACTGCAATTCCACAGGGGCAGCCGCACAGCACGGTGCGCGATGACCTTCTCTGGTGTCACCTTTATAAACTTCCTTTTCACATCCTGAAGCTCCCAAAGGCAGTCAGCAGCTATTTGTAGAGCATATGTCCGGAATTCTCTGAAACAGCCTGTCATGTCATTTGGTTGTAGGTCAGTAGGCCAGGCTAAGCAGTGAGAGGTGATGTACAGGCTGGTGGAAACACGCCAATCTACGTTTAGAACATAGAACATTACAGCGCAGTACAGGCCCTTTGGCCCTCAATGTTGCACCGACCTGTGAAACCAATCTGAAGCCCATCTAACCTAAACTATTCCATTATCATCCATATGTTTATCCAATGACCATTTAAATGCCCTTAAAGTTGGCGCGTCTACTACTTTTGCAGGCAGGGCATTCCACGCCCTTATACTCTCTGAGTAAAGAACCTACCTCTGACATCTGTCCTATATCTATCACCCCTCAATTTAAAGCTATGTCCCCTCGTGCTAGCCATCACCATCCGAGGAAAAAGGCTCCCACTGTCCACCCTATCTAATCCTCTGATCATCTTGTATGTCTCTATTAAGTCACCTCTTAACCTTCTTCTCTCTAACGAAAATATTATCGAACCAACTTACACAGGTGTGAAATCACCTCAGGCAAACATTTTCATCTGCATTCACTACTTGGTGCACCCACCATAGCTCATGGGACGAGATAAACCTTTTGCAATGCGGAGGCTCCAATGGTGACACGAGGCAAGACTGAAAGCACATTCAGAACCGCCTCCCTCGCTGACTGTAATCACTCTTGCTGTCAAGCAGCCATGATCCATCAAACCCCTCCCAACCCCTGCTATGACCCAGCTCTGCTGATAACCATGTTAAACTGTTCATGACAGCTTTCCCAATACAGACAGACAACAATGCTACAGAGGGGGCCTCAACAAACTGCAGGAATGCTTCTTATCAGAGAACTTGTGATGGTTGAGAGCACTGAAGGCTCACATCAAAGTGGTGTTATCCGAAGAGCACAATATACCTTACTATTTACTCCCCAGGTATCCATTATTCCGTATATAAACCAATTAGCCCTCAATTAGATTCCAGTCTGTAACTCACCCCTGGGTATTCTTTATTCTGTGTATAAAGCATTTGAACCTCAATTAGATTCCAGCCTGTAACTCACTCTGTTATTCTATATATAAAAAAACCTACCTGAACCTCTTGAATAGATTCCAATCTGGAACTCACCAACACTAGCACAAATGTGATATTACAGCCTCCCTTGTACCATCAGTTTGACATTACAACCTCCCCTATGCCAGCTGTTTTGATATGGAGACAGAATGCTAAACCAAAATCAAATATCTCTGTATTTATAACACAATAAAATTAAAACCTTCAAAGACCCTCAAAATTGACCACAGTGGTTCAGATCCAGACTTTTTCGAATAACCAATCCTAGACTCTGCAAAAAATAAATTCTAGACACTGGGTGATAGCTTAATCAAAAGTCTTAGCAATTTATTAATAATACAGTAATTTCAGCACAGCAAAATTAACAATAAACTAATTTAGTTGATGGCTATAATTGAAATGCAATAGCCTTTGTTTTCAGCCCCCATTCACACAAAAGATAGACAAATAAAGGAAATTAAGGCATAAATAAAAGAAAATTACAGAACTATCCAAATTACTGAAGGAGTTTCCACGATGAGTTGTTCCACAGCCATCTTTGATTGTTTCTTGGTTGATTTTCTGAAGGCGATGAGGGCCACTTTTTCTGTTCATTATTGAGGAAGTTTCAGTAATAATTATAACTTAGTTTCTTTACGAAACTTCCAATAGTTGATAGCAGGAGGTTAGGCAGGGAGCTTTCAAACCTTTATGCTATAGCATCAACAGCCAATATCCTTTACTCAGTCACACAGTCCAAAAATCAATATAAACACTCCTGCCCTTCTGTCTGCTTGGCTACCATGTTCTCTCTAAGACTTACTGACACCAATTTCTAGGAAATGACTTCATTCATTGTTAAACATCTGCTATCTGGTTAAACATAATGCTTGCCCCCACTGTCAAAGAGTCTAAGGAGTGCTTTCAATCAAGAACCAACCTGAAATTGGCATCCAGGTGTCAAACAACAGTGTTTTCTTCTTTTTTTTATTTAACATAAGCAGTTGCTCACAGTGTAAGCGTCACCTTCAGCTCACAGCTCTCAGTCCACAGCTTCAAACCAAATTTGATGAAAGAATCAAATCAAAATTATGAGAAATTAAGGAGGATTCTAACACAGCATAGTGTGATTATTGTGCCTTCCCCATTATAATTGTACAGAAACCCCAACATCAGCATAGAGTGATGTAGCAACCTCCAAAACCAGAAAAATATAGTTAGCTACAGTGCTGCAGTTTGGTAACATTGAATACCCTGACCACAATCTTATTGATGTAGTCGCCACTTATATTCTAAAAGGATAATCCCTCTACACACATAAGGCAGAGGCAAAAGGTCAAGTACCATTGAGTTATGAATTAGCTTGAAGATCTGATCATTGCTTCAGAGTCAGGCTGCTGTTGAGGGGCATCTGTGACCATGTACAAGCAACTACAGAAATTACTGATGTCACATTACCGAGTCAAGCTTGGAGCTATGAGAAAGGAGTCAGCGGATTTATGATTCATCAATGTATCTGAGTGGATAGTTCCTATCTTTAGTTTAGGAGGTCATGGTGCAGTGGATATCATCCCTACCTCCAGGTCCCAGAAACTCTGTAGTTACATGACTCAAAAAGGCAAGATGTAAATGCTTCTGACATGCTTGTGGCAGGTACTGAAAGCAGGAGACTGCCAGTCAGTAACTGCATTGCAACAGCCTCCCAAGTGGAAAGTCTCCATGAAGGGATGGCACAGTGGCTCAGTGGTTAGCATCACTACCTTACAGCACCAGGTGCCCGGGTTCCATTCCACCCTCAGGTGACTGTCTGTGTGGAATTTCACATTGTGTGTGGGTCTGATCCAGATGCTCCAGTTTCCTCCCACAGTCCAAAGATGCGCAGGTTAGGTGAATTGGCCATGCTAAATTGCCCTGTAGTGTCCAGGGATGTATAAACTAGGTGGATTAGCCATGGGAAATGTGGGATTATGGGGATAGGGTAGGGGAGTGTGTCTGGGTGGGATGCTCTTCAGAGGGTTGGTGTGGATTGATGGACCAAATGGCCCAGTTCCATACTGGGTATTCTCAGATTCTCTGAACCAGAGACACCCTCATTCTGTGTGACTGATGAGCACTTACAAATTGTGCTAAATGTCACATCATGACCTCCTGCTTAATCAGTCATACATTCTCTTTAGTGCAGGAAAAAAGCCATTGAGTCTGAACAGCATCCCACTCAGAACTAGCCCCCGACCCTGTTTCCTTAACTGCACATTTATCATGACTAATCCATTTAGCCTGGAAACCATGCGGCAATTTTAACATGGCCAATCCACCTAATCTACACAGTTGCTAACCCTGTAGGAGGAAGCCGGAGCACCAGGGGGAAGTCCTCACAGACACAGGGAGAATGTACTAATGCCACACACTAGTTGCCCAAGGGTAGAATTAAACCCGGTCTCTGGCGCTGTGAGGCAGTAGTCCTGACCACTGCACCACCATGCCACCTGATATTCCCACACTGAGAAAAGAGAGTTAAGTTTGGGGCCGATGACTTCTTCTGTTCCTCAAACTCTTCTTTGTTGTGGCTTGGAAAATTTGAGCATAAGTTGACCATTTAGCCCAATGATTATTCCGTTAAGTCATCACTTGACTGGAACCTAAACATTATTTAATTCTTTCTTTGTCCCTTGAACTTTAACAATACACTTCCTTGATAATTTTTGTTTAATTCTTTTATGGGATATGAATGTTCAATTCCTCTACGAGATGAGTATTTATTGCTCATTCTTAATTTCCCAGAGGGTAGTTAAGAGAAATATTGCTGTGAATCTGGAGTTACATGTAGGGCAGGCCAGGTTACATTTTCTCAAGGACACTAGTGAACCAATGGGTTATTTTTGTGACAGTTGACAATGGCTTCACTTTGTACTTTTATGGGGTGTGGGACAGGTGATCTTATTGAAATATTCAACGATTCTTGAGGAATTGGTGATGTAGATGCTGAGGAGATATACTCTCTCATTGATGGAGTATAGAACTACAGGGCACTGTTAAATAGTAAAAAGTCTCCCACTGAAGACAGAAGTGAAGAGGAATTTCTTCTTAGACGGTCATAATTCTTTATATCATATAGGAGTTGGATGTCATGATGTGGTTGTACAGGCCTCTTCTAGATTATTGTGTCCAATTGATTATTGATTATTGATAGATTATCTAGTCAGCCTGTTACAGGAAAGATATTATTAAATTGAAGAGCGTTCAGAAATGATTTACCAAGATGTTGCTGGGAATAGAGGCTTTGAGATATAAAAATAGACTTTAAGGACTGGGACATTTCCCCTGAAGCGTAGGATGTTGACGGGTGACCTTATAGAGGTTTATAAAATCATGGGGGGCATTAATAAGGTGAATGACAAGGGTTCTTTGCTGAGAGCAGGCGAGTTCAAAACTAGGGGATATTTTTTAAGGTGAGAGGAGAAAGATTTAAAAAGGACATGAGGGACAACTTTTTTTTTTACACAGAGAGTAATTTGTGGAATGAACTTCCAGAGGAAGTGGTGGATGCAGGTACAGTTACAACATTTAAAAGACATTTGGATAAGTTTATGAAAGGAAAGGTTTAGAAGGATGTGGGTCAAATCCAAACACGTGGGACTAATTTAGTTTGGAAACACAGTTGCTGTGGACTGGTTAGGCTGAAGTGTGTGTTTCAATGCTATATGACTCTATGAGGCAGAGGGGGCTCAATGGGCTGAATAGCCTACTCTTATGCTCATTTACTGAATATACTGCCCTATCAAATCCTTTCATTATATTAAGCACCTCTGTCAGATCAGCCCTCAATTTCGGCCTCTTTCTATCTTCTCTTGTCAATTCCACTCCCCCACCCCTAATCAGTTTCTTCCTTCATCCCCAGACTGTTTGGCTCACTGGCTCATCAGCCTCTTGTTGCTTCCTGGATAATGCTCCATGTAACCTATTCCCTGTCTCACTGTGTCATTTCAGCTGGTTAGAGTGTCATTTCACAACACAGAGTAATATATCATCTCCTAGTTACATTGTTTTGGTGACAACAATTGAAGCAATTTAAAACAAAAATCTCCTTATCCCCATGATTTTAGTTATCGAGATTGCACATGACTACTTGACAAGTATGTAAACCTCCTTTAATTATGAAATTATGTGTTATTATGAAATAAAGAGTCACCATCTTGCTGTCTTCGGATACCTACTGTGCCTAACTCGATCTGACAGAAAGTGTATGATGGAGATACGAGGGGTCTCGGAATTCAAACAACAGCTTCATCTGACACAGGCATTCCTTTTCAGTTGTCCAGGGAAGCTGACCCTTCATGTTCCCAACCCATTCCTACCTGATTAAGCATACAGGTTTGCAGCAAAACATTCTTGTGTGAGCAACACTACTAACTATTTCCAACAACTTCAGGGCAGAGATTTTGACAGCTGTCTATTTTGATCAGTTTCCACAGAGTTTCCACAGTTCCACAGACGTTCAACTGGAGAAGCTTCACTGGAAATGAGAGTTATGTTTTGTTACTGGAAGGATATCCCAGCGGCCTGCACTAGTGCCCTACAGAAATGAGTCCAAATTTCACAAAGTAAATTGAGTGCATTTTATTTCAATTAGTCAACAAATCTGAAATAAAATGGATGCTAGCTTTGTTGATTATAATCATGACACTGCCAGGAAGTTACAAAAACTCAAATGTTCACTAGTGCCTCTTTGAGGTGGAAATCTGTCATGATTTCATTTTTCTGGCTGACACGCGACTCCAGACCTACAACATTAACTTTCACTAAATGATCCAGTACGACATCTAGGTCAAGGGCAATCAGGCATGGGCAATCGATGCCATCCTTTGCGGTAACGTACCTATGACAATGAAACAAAAAAATCCATTGGGTCTCAGTATGAAACTCTGAGATTGGCATGTATTTCAATGTCAGAGACTCAGCAGCTACCAAATACATTTTTATAGCGCCTCACAAGTAGGGAATAAAACACGCCAGACAATTAACAGGAGATTTATGAAACAGATATTGCCAATAGTTCATTTAAGGACATATAACTGTAAGTGACTGAAAGATAGGTCAAAGATGAAGGATGAATAATTCGATACATCCCTCCAAGAAATACCAAGACTGATCAATAACTCAATACATCTCTGTGAGAAATATCAAGGCTGATCAATAATCCAACACATTGCTGTGAGAGGTATGAAGGCTGATCAATAATATTATACATCTCTATGAGAGATACCGAGATCAATATCAGTAATCCAATACCTGCCTATGAGACAGACAGACAGATATTGAACAACAATCAAAAATATCATCATTTTGCAAACACTGAGACTGATCAATAATCCAGTGCATTGTTGTGAGAAATACAGCGGTCTGATCAATAAAACAATACAACCCTGTGAGAAATAATGACACAGATCAATAACCCACTGCATCTCTGTGAGCAATGCTGTAACGATCTACCTCACAATACTGACAAGTCAGACCACAGAATGAAAATTGTCAATATACCATCCTTGTTAATTTTGACATTTGGATACTGTGCTGCTCAGCCATCAAACATGTTCACATGAGGCTGCTGTGAATAAGAAGTTTCCTCACACTGAATCCAAAAAACATACAAACTAGTTTAAAGAATAATTAGTTCAAATGGTTTTACTATTAATACCAATAATAACATTTCAACCACTTTGTGCCCCTGAAGAACTCCCTTGAAAGGTACTCAATTCTCTGCAAAGCGCTACCTTGTTTTGACTTTAAAGCCCCTTGTCCATTTTGTGTGCTTGTAATTGACAAACCTCTGCAATCACTTGTTGCTAACTTCTTTGGTTAATGTCTCTTCATGAGATCCTTAAGCAAACTTAACAGCTCACTTATCAATCAACATGAGTTCCTTAAAATATTCTTCAGCAACCTTTTGTTTCTGGAGTTTCTTGCTGGCACTGTTCTGATTGTTCTGAAGACTGCTAAATTACATTGTTGCTGTTATAGACGTTTTCTCTCCGAAAGAAACCTCCATCACCCCAGATACACGCACAGAAAAAAAAACCTTCACACTCATTGACCTTCTGGATAGTTCCCGTTCTGTAAAGGTAAACTATTTCTCTCTATGTCTCTTTCTACTCTTGCTTTTTTAAGGCACTTAAATATCCACCTCAAGCGTTTGTCATCTAAATGCATGCAAACTAATTTCAGACAACCTGGCCACTCATGGAACTCAGAATGAAATGAAAACATCCTTAATGCACACAATATAGAAATACATATCAATATTAGAGATGTAAATGTTTCTGTCCACGTCAGAGATCAGTTTCCAAGTAATAACGTCATTAACTTTCATCATAACTGACTGTAGAAAAGAAATGCAAAATGCCTTTAAGAAGTACTTTTATTTTTCAATCACTATTTCCTGTCATTTCTGTTCTATTTATACAAATTTCACTGACATTAATGACAGTCTTATTAAATAATAATGGTATTCTATGTAAGTCCATTTTGGCCACAACATTTGTTTTCTCTATTCTTGGAAGCTTCACCAATATTCTAATGTATTTTATGAGTAATCCAACCCCGACATTAACATCATGCATTGCCAAAGAATTTTTTTCCTGACCTATTTACGCAAATTGATTTATGAGTCTGCAAGCTTTTGCAAGAAACTTCAACAGTTTTCTGAGCGAAACTATTCTATTTAACTTTTTAAATACTTTCATAATTTCTGGTCACCATACTGCTGAAAGGATGTGGAGGCTTTGGAGAGGGTACAGAATCGGCTTAGCAGGATGTTGCCTGGTTTGGTGGGCATTAGCACTGAGGAGAGATTGAACACACTTGATTTGTTTTCACTCGAACGTTGAAGGATGAGAGGTGACCTGATAGAAGCTTACAAAATTATGACAGGCATGGATAGAAAAGTCAATTACTTGGGGAAGTAAGTTTAAGGTAATAGGGGCTAAATTTAAAGGAGATGTGACAGGTGAAGTTTTATTTTACACAGAGGGTGGTAAGTGCCTGGAATGTGCTGCCAGAGGAGATGGTGGAGGTGGATGCAACAACAACATTTAAGAGGTATTTTGATAGATAATGAATAGGCAGGGAATAGAGGGACATGGACCATGTATAGGCAAAAGGCTTTTAGTTTAGAAAGGCATCATGTGTCGGTGCAGTCTTGGTGGGCTGAGGGGCCTGTTCTGGGGCTGTACTGTTCTTTGTTCTTTTTATGATCCAAGCTGATTATTGGAGGAGTTGATTTAACTTTTTATTTGCTGATTCATTCTCCAATCATTTCTTATTTTGCTCCTTATTACTTTCACCATTGTAAATATACTCCTGTTCTAACTATCCTCCCTGTCATTGTAGTGATTAAACATATGAACGTGATACACTTGCTGATATTTTCTCCTATTTAGAGTGCCCACTACATAATTCACAATGTACTGTTTCTTTTATGTGATAACTTCCAGTGAACCTTGCTTTTAATGGCCCCAGAATCAGGTAACAACATTAATATCTTGTATGCAGCAATAAAATTCTAAGCTTTGGCCTTTTAACTGCTCTAGATTTTATTGTTTGTCAAGCGCTTTTGGCCAACTCACATGCTTCTGTTAGTTTATTTTCTCAGAAACTTGACACAGGTTGAAATCATATTTTCTAAGCTTTAGTTTGTAATTTAGTTTCCATTGATTTAAGGGGTCTTCTCGCGTTGTGTCTGTACATTACCTCAAGAAGGACTCAATTCTCTCAACCCTAATGGCAAAGCATAATAAAGATTACCCCAATTATTTGGACATTCCTGGCAATGAGCTATAATCATTGTGTTTAAAGGTTGTGGCTGTCTTTCCAATGCTCCTTAAATTTGTAGATGAGAAGTTGAAATTGAAAAAGAATGCATAAATTGCTTTATTGCCAAGCTGTTCATTATTTCTTTGAATATTTGCAACATAAAGTTTGAACCTTGACCTGATTGCATTTCTGTGTGTTATCCATATCTTGCAAATAAAATGACCTAATTCTCTACTGTCATTTCTGCAGTCTTGTTTTTTCCAAAAAAAATTGTCTCAGGATATATTGCTGGAACATCCATTACAATTTAAAAATACTGATTCCCACTTTTGTTTTTAGGTAGGAGTCCTACACAATCCATTCAAGCTGTCCTTAATGGTTGTCCAAAAGCTGGTATTGGATTTAAAGGCATAGGTTTAATTGAGGGTTAGGATTTTCTCACTGACTGACATGTATGGAATGTCTGGCAACATTTCACCTCATCCTTATGTAATACTGTGTAATGAAAATGTTTCATGAATGATATTTTAGCCTATGACTTCCCATACCTGAGTAATTTGCCATTGGAATTTGTTGTTACAATATTCAGAAAGAACTGCACCCTGATGGACCATTGTCCGTTCCTCATCAGCTGGTATTTGAGCTGGTCTCCATTTCCTCATGGAGAACACTTTTGGTGGAATCTGCACAGCCCCTGAAGGATGTGAGAATTAGTAAGAAAGTTGGAAGAATTTTGTGAGATGAGATGAGGAGCTTATTAACATTGAGAGCAAGAAAGTCCCAATTTTCCAACAAAGATTTGAACAGTGAGATTTGCAAGCTTTAGCATTCTCGTTATTACGTTACCTCATTTCAGATTCCTATTTCCCACTGGGGAAGTGTGGCCTAATGGTATTGTTACTGGACTAATAATCCAGAACTTGTGCACTGAGGACACAGGATTGAATCCCACCACAGCTGATGATGAAGTTTGAATTTAATAAAAATATTCGTAATAACCTAATGGTGACCATGTAGCCATTACTGACTGTCATAAAAACCCAAAAAATAAATCTGCATTTTCTGGTCTAGCCTATATGTGACTCCAGATCCACAGCAATGTGAATGATTTCTTAACTGCCCTCTGGGCAATTAGGAATGTACAGTAATTGCTGGCCTAGCCATGGATGCTCACATTGTGTGAATGAATTGAAAAATAATTCTCCCGTTAGGCGCTCCAATTTGCTGAAGGAGACCTCTGCCAATCTGATATGTCTGGTGTAATTAACAGAAACAATGAAGGACATCTGCAGGCTGACCGGGTGAAAGGTTGGCTTTAAAGATGGCAGCAGCACCAGGAATTCTGGGAGGTCCCAGCACGGGCGAGTGGGAGAATACAAGAGGGGGTACGCCATAGGGGCATGGTGTATAAGTAATGAGTGAGCTTGGAAGGATTGTATGAGAATAGAAGCCTCCATGAAAAATGCACAAAAAGACACAGCCAAATTCTGATAATATGCAGTTCTTTGCCTTTTAAACGATAACACTCAGATATTGCTTCTGATTCAATTTATGAACAGGCAGTTTGATACGGATCTCTCAATTCAGGAGCTGTAATTGCATTGCTAGTAAAGAAGATGGATTAAACATGCCAGCCTCAGTTTCTTGACCTTCATCATTTTACTTAAGTTTTCAAAAGTAGTTTCAGATAATTGAATTCTCAAGTCATCCACCCTTCTTTCAAAGACTTCTCTTTTTCCCATTTAATTCTATGGGCCTGGGATCTAGTCACAACACAGTCAGCAAACAATCCAGGATAACCCTCTTGTAACATCTAAATTTCTTTCACTTCCATCGGATGTTTGACCACCCTCAGTAAGACCAATATTTTTGAACCACCCAGGTAATTCCCAAAATAAAATCAATTCCTTCCAAAACCAACTACTATTTATTAAGTCACTATTTTTTTTTATCTAACTCTATATTATGGGACTATTATGTATTCTCTGTGCATGCCTCCAATAATTGCTGTTTTACTTTCATTAGTCACTCTGAAAGGCAAATTGTACCATCAGCAACTGACTTGCTCCAGTGTCTCTCAATATCATTAATGATTTTCCTCTTTATTTTGAAAACTAAGGGAGTACCTTTTCTGTCAAAATAAAATGTTTAGAACCTCCGGTGGTCTGATACTCTTTTATCAATAGTCGAGGAAAAACATTCTCGACTGTCCTGAGCCATCGCTCCTTTCCCAAAACTAACACCCTTTTCCATCCACGCATTTTCTTTTCCTCCAGTTTCCTTGTCAAATTACCACATAACCATTTCCCACAAGTAACTGTTTGTGTGAGATATCATAGGTACCTGTCATTATCAGCCTCCTCTTGGATCATTGATATTTGATGTCCATCAAAATGAGACAGAAACGCTGGAATATCATTTTGCAATTCTTCCATAATCATGATTTCCCTTGCATTCTCAACCTGCTTCTTTATCTTCAATGCTCAAAACCATTGATCCCCCAAGTACTTCTTTTCCTTTTGAAAATCTGAACAATATCTGATCAAGTTTCATTTATATCCCCCAATTTTAGTTGGTAAGCTTCAGGGACAAGCACATTGGTATTGAATATAAAAACCGAAAGAACTGTTGATACTGAAAATCAGAGACAAAAATAGAAATTGCTGGCGAAGCTCAGCAGCTCTGGCAGTGTTAAGCAAAGGTGACTCGACCCAAAATGTTCACCCTGATTTCTCTCCCAACAAACCTGCTGAGCTTTTCCAGCAACTTCTGTTTTTGTCTTGGCATTGAATACTTTTATTTCTGAACAACACTTTTAAAGACTGCAGCTTGTTCTTCTGACAAATTGCACATAGCTGTACTAGCACGGTCTGGAGTCAAGGCCCAGCGCAGATTGGTTTGGAAGGGCTGTTATTCTAAATTTTTTATTGCTTCATTTTTAAATTTATTCCTGTGATCCATAATGCTGGACTTCTTATTTATTTATTCTTTTAATTTCTTTTCCCACGAACATGTGCTAAAGAACCTGTACCAGGTTAACTCTGCACCTAAGCACCTAAGATAGTGCCGTAAGTCATGACTTGCAAACTTCTCTCTGTACTCATGTGTGTACGTGTGACAATAAAGTTAATTCTAATTCTAATCAGACACTTTCCTTTGAGAAATGCCGTGAATGATCGGCCAATCAAATCATCTATGCCACAAAATCAGAACTGATCAAGACATGTGTAAATTGATCTATAATCTAATACATTCCTGCAAAAAAAGGAGACTGATCAATAATCAAATGTATCAATCACAGAAATACTGAAACTAATCAACATTTACATATGTTATTCATATTAAGGTACTATATATTGTCCGTCCTGTGAGAGAAACAGAGACTGATCAATAATTCAATCCATTGCTGTTAGAAATACAGACTTGTGTTAGAAATACCCAATCCTCATGAAATGCAGAGACAGGTTGATGTTCCAGTGCATCCCCTTGAGAAATACAGAGACTTAGCAATAATCCAATACACTCCTGTGAGAAATATAGAGACTGTTCAATAATCAAGTACATCTCTATTAAAAAGAGAAACTGATCAATAATTCAATACATTGCTCAGAACCACTAAGGCTGGTTTAATACTTTACTGGCTACAAATGAAGTGCCAGATGACTGGAGGATAGCTATTGTGGTTCTTTCTTCAGGAGGGGCAGCATGGATAAGCCTGGTAAGTACAGATCAGTTAGTCTGACATCAACGGTAGGAAATTACTAGAACAAATTCTGAAGAACAGGATTAATCAATACTTAGAAAGACACGGATTGATCAGGGATAGTCAGTGTGAAATGGTTAGATTTGATTTGATTTATTGTAGTCACATGTACCTAAGTACAGTGAAAAGCTTTGTTTTATGAGCATTACAGGCCGATCATGGCAAACAAGGACATACAGATCATAGGGTGCTTAGACAGAGTGAGGCATACAAGGTTACAACTGCACAGGAGGTATGCAAAGCAAGATCATCATTACTTGAACGTAGGGAGGCCCATTCAGCTGTCTAACAATGGGAAGAAGCTGTTCTTTTAGAATAGAATCTCTACAAGTGTGGGGATGCAACTATCTTAGACATCCCTGGACATGATGGGTAATTTAGCAAGGCCAATCCACCTAGCTTGCACATCTTTGGAAGAAACTGGAGCACCCCAAGGAAACCCATACAGACACAGGGAGAATGTGCAAACTCCACACAGACGGTAGCTTGAACCTGGATCACTGGTGCTGTGAGGCAGCAGTGCTAACCACTGAGCCACCATGACATCCCTGATTTTGAACCTGTTGGTGCATGTGTTCAAGCTTCTGTACCTTCTGCCTGACAGAAGGGGCTGTAGGAGAGCGTTACTGGGGTGGGAGGGGGCTTTGATGATGTTGATATCCTTTCTGCTCAATGAGAGGTGTAAATGCAGTTGATGGATGGGAGGTTGGCTTCCGTGATGGTCTGGGCTGTGCACACAACTTTCTGTAGGTTGCTGTATCAGGCTGTTATGCACCTGGATAGAATGCTTTCTATGGTGCATCTGTAAAAGTTGGTGATGGCATTTATGGACATGCTGAATTTCCGAAGGAACCTGAGGAAGAAGAGGTGTTGTCGTGCCTTGTTGACTATTGCATCCATGTGAGAAGTCCAGGGCAGATTGTTGTTTATCATCAGTCTGAGGAACTTGATGCTCTTGAGCCTCTCCAACTCAGCTCTGTTGACATAGATGGGGATGTGTCCTCCTCCTTTCGTCCTAAAGTCAATGATCAGTTCTTTTGTTTTGCCGACATTGAGAGAGAGATTGTTATCATTGCGCCACCACAAAACCCTCTACCTCCTTTCTGTATTCTGACTCATTGTTGTTTGATATCTGGTCCACTGCTGTGGTGTCGTCAGCAAACCTGTAGATGGCGTTCATGCAGAATTAGGCTATACAGTCGTGGGTGTACAGAGAGTACAGTAGGGGCTGACCTTCCAGAGTCTTATCTTCCAAAGGGAACAGAGAGACTGCTATGTGGTCTTTATGGTGACATGGCTCACTCCTGCCATACCTGACTATGCCTTGCAAGCTGAGCAGTTCTCCAAATATTGCATAGACCACACAATGTCTTTGGATAAAGGTAAAGGGTGGAGGGGTATGCTTCCTAGTCAACACCTTCTGGTGTTCAGGTGTTGTGACCCTGGTGAGCCAGTGCTCCTCAGACCTGGAATACCTTGCAGTGAAGGGAGATCCTGACCGACTAATTGAGTTTTTTGAAAGGGTGACTGAAAACATATTGATGAGGGTAGTGCACTTGATATGCTTTAAATTGACATCAGTAAAGCCTTTGATAAGGTCCTAAATGAAAGGCTGGTCCAAAAGGTAAGAGCCCGTGATATCCCTTGCAAGTTGGCAAACTGAATCCAGACATGGCTTACGAACAGGAGGCAAAGGGTGATGGAGGAGAGTTGTTTTTTGTGATTGGAAGCCTGTGATCAGCAGTGTGCCTCGACGATCAGTGCTGGGACCTGTGCTGTTTGTGACGTACATTAATAATTTGTCGATGTCAATGTAGCAGTATAAGTTTGTCAAAGATATGAAAAGTGTTAGTTTTGCTGGTACTGAACAGGAACGTCTCATTCTACAGTCTAATATTGATCTCTGCTGGTAAACTATGCAGAGCAATTACAGATGAAAGTTAATCCCAATAAATGCTAGGCGATAGATTTCTAATAAGGGAAGGATATACATAACAGGTCCCCTGTTGGAACAAAGGCACTTTGGTGAACTAGTCCATAGATTCTGAAAATGTCAGGACAGGTAAACAGGGTGGTAAAGAAGGCATCCAGGATCACAGAATCCCTATAGCTCAGAAAGATGCCATTTGGCCCATCAAGTCTGCACAAAACCTCTGAACAGTATCCCACCTAGACCCACCCTATCCCTGTAACTCCACATTTCCCATGGCTTATCCAATCAGTCTGCACCTCCCTGGACACCATGGGCAATTTTATCATGGCCAATCCACCCAATCTTTAGTCCATGGATGGAAACTGGAGCACCCATAAGAAACCCATACAGACAAGAGGGAGAACATGTAAGCTCAACACAGACAGTCACTCAAGACTGGAATCGAACTCACGTCCTTGACACTGTGAGGCAGCAGTGCTAACCACTGAGTCACCGTGCTGCCCCAGGATCCTGCCTACTGGAATGCCTGCCTTCATTAGCAGGGGCGTAGAATACAGGTGCAAGGAAGTCTTGTTACAACTGTACAAAATTTTGTTAAACCTGAAAGAACTGCGGGTGCTGTAAATCGGAAATTAAAACCAGACCCGTACCGTTAATTCTGATTTCTCTTCACAGACCGACTAAGTTTCTCCAGCAACTTTTGCTTTTGTTTATGTATAAGATTTTAGTTATGCCACAGATGGAATAGTGTGTGCAATTCTGCTCGTCACACTATTGGAAAGATGTGGCCGCAGCGGAGAGGGTGCAAAGGATGTTGCTGCGATGAAAAGTCTCAGTTATGAGGAAAGACTGAATGAGCTGGGTTTGTCCTCCTTGGAACAGAGAAGGCTGAGGGGGATGGATCTGACTGAGGTATACAAAAAATGATGAAAGGCATAGGCAGAGTAGATCACGAGAATCTCTTCCCATGCCAGACATGACTAAGACCAGAGGGCATAAGTTTAAGGTGAGGAATAAGTAGTTTAGAGGAGATTTTAGAGAAGGCGGTTGATACATGGAAGGTGCTGCCTGAGAGGGTGGTGGAGGCAGGTACTCTCACAACATTTAAGAAGCATCGGGATGAGCAATTAAAATGCCAGGGCACAGTGGGCTATGGACCAGGTGCAGGTAAATGGGATTTTTGTAGTTTGGTGTTTCTTAGCTTGCATAGACATAGTGGGCTGAATGCTGTATGACTCAATAATTCTAATACACCCATACATCCTTGTGAGGCCCATTAAGACTGATCAAAAACATATTGTTGGGAGAATTAAAGAAGCAGATTAATGTTCTAATACATTGTGATAAATGCAGAGACACTCTATACAGTGAAGAATCCAATGCATACTGTGAGAAATACCAACCACGATCAATAAACCAACAAAAAACCTGCAATACATCAGAGCTTGGACAATAATCAAAATAACACTGCCTGAAATACAGAGCCTGATCAATGATCAATACGTTACTGCCCAAAATAGAGCCTGATTAATAATCAATATATCACTGCTGGAAATACCAAGCCTGATCTATAATCCAATACATCACTGCCCCAAATACAGACTCTGGACAATAATCAATACATCACCTGCCGAAATACAGAACCTGATCAATAATCAATACATCACTGCTCAAAATACACAGTCTAATCAACAGTTAGTACGTTACTGTCCAAAATACACAGGCTGATCAATAAATCAACACACACCTGTGAGAAATACAGAGCCTGATCAATAATCAATACATCACTGCTTGAAATACAGAGTCTGATCAATAATCATTACATCCCTGTGAGAAATATTGAAACTGAATAATAAATGAAAACTTGAATTTTTCTGTCAAAGCTTTTCACCTTCTGCTCATCAGGAGAATGACACAGGTAAGTGATTTAGGATTGTCAGCCAGTTTTACAGTGTGGCAGCCCGACTTGTACTGGAGGCCACTTATATTGATACACACGGCCCTGTTCCTTGCAGACAGAAGGAAGATGTGCACACACTGAACTGCACCCGCTCCAATTCAACACAACAGTCGACAGCCATTCACTGACTCATTTCTTAGGGCAATGTTCTGATCAATCAGAGTCAACCTGCCTGATTCAAAACAAAGCCAAGCTGCTATCAGTCAATCATCACTAACTGACATAATCTCCACGGTAATGCCTTAACCAGATTCCATTTGTCATTCCTCTCATTTATTCTAAATATAGGTTATTGATAGGTGTCAGATGAAAAGCTATGACAAAATATTTAATTCCAGCCAGACTCAAGCTCTGTACCACCAAGTACCTTAATAACCTGATACGTTACTTGCCCAAAATACAGACTCCGCAATTATTCAACACATTCCAATAAGAAACAATGAAATAGATCAGTAATTAAATACATTCTTGTGATGCATGCGGAGACTGATGAATAAGCCAACCTATTATTGTGATAAATAGCAAGACCCAAATAGCAAGAAATACCCAAACTGATCTATGATCTAATACATCCCCATGAAAAACATGGAGACTAATCAATACCCCAATGCACACCTCCTCAAAATACACAGACTGATCAATAATCCAACTTATCCCTATGACAAATACAGACACTAAGGCATAATGCATTACACTCCTGTACAAGGGACTGATCAATAACCCAATTTATCCCATGTGAAACAGAAACTGATCAATAATCTAATATATCCCTGCCTGAAATGCAGAAATTGACCAATAAACCAATACACCCCTGTGAGAAATAACAAGACAGCTCTATAACCCAATTCAGGCTTGTAAGAAATACTGAGGCTGATCAATAATCCAATACATCCCTGTAATAAATGCCAAGACTGGTCAATAAACCAATACATACCTGCGAGAAATATAGAGACTGATCAATAATCCAATACATCACTGCCCGAAATACCGAGACTGATCAATAATCCAACACACCCTGTGAGAAATATAGAGACTGATCAATAAACCAATATATCCATATGAGAAGTACCAAGATTGAACAATAATCCAATACTTCTCTGCAAGAAATACCAAGACTGGTCAATAATCCAATCCATTGCAGCCTGAAATACCACGCCTGATCAGTATCCAATACATGCTGAGTGTTAAATACCAGAAGTTAGACCCTGATTAGAAAGAGTCCAGGCAAATACCTTTCTTGTCAGAGTTTTATTCCCAATCTGCAAATTTCAACCACACTGATAATGTGTTCCCCACATTTTTACAACAGGTCTAATGCAAATATCCCTCAAGTAACATATAATCATTATTTGTTCCCCAGTTCCATCAGGTCTCAGGCACCCTGCAGATCCTAATAGAATAAGCCTTTTTAAAATAAATTAATAAATACAATAATAATGAAAAATAAAACAAAAGGAATCAAAATGACAGCACTTTACATTCTTGTTGCTTCTTTAAAGTGTATGTTTGAGTTCTAAATGTTCTTTTGCTTCTTTTTTCACAAAGCAGTCAGATGGCTGACTGTTGCTATCCACTCATTTCAATTTGGAGATTTCTCTGTTTTACAGTATCTGTTTCAAAACAGCAATATTGATTTTCAGTCCTTTCTCATTCATGTCTTTCAAAGAATGTACATCATCCCATAATTATTATCAATGTGGCACTCAAAGGGATGTTGCTGCTGAATCCCTTTTTAGGATCTGCCAATATTTCACTAAAAATGCCATTTTTAATGCCTCAACAAGTGCAAGGGTCTCTGCAACTAAGGTTTATTTTTACTGCTCTTCTGTTTTGTTTTGAAGCTTCCTGAGCTAGAGGACAACATTTACCTTCCTCTCCAAAGAAATGCTATAAATCTTCCTGCATTGGAGAATTCATCACAGATATTTTGCAGAAGAGGTATCACTAAAAATGATAAGTTTCATCTCCCTGGCATCTCCAAGCAATGGAAATTTGAAAACACTGCTCCATTTTTAATTTTATTAGTGTTTTGTCTGAATGAATATCTCCCACCCTGGCATTTGCACAGTTGTATACAACTCCAATACTTCAAAGCGGCCATCTGGTCTTATTTGGCTGCCCTGTGAATTAGTTCTCCAATTAATCTTCGCAATTCCTTTCTTTCAGTTTTGGAAGCTGCTGCATCTTTATATTAACAATGAGCCTGACAAAGAAATGCTGGGTCCATTCTGTCCAATTACCAATCCAATATACTTAAAAGCCCCTGTAGCTGAACTTCTAATTTTGAATCCTGCTGTAATCCCATTTATGACAATGTTTTCAAGTTCCTTGTTCCACCCACCCCGCAAAACGTCACCTACATATATCCTAAAGATGCCTGAAAACTGCCCCTGTGGTTCCTGTCAACTTGACAGCACCTGCTTTCAACAGAACACAACCTGATTTTGAAAAGACTGACCTTATGGAGGACTAGAGGCAACAACTATGCCATGTACATATTCATTTAACTTCCAGAGTGCTCCTCTACATTTGACACCACTTTTGGAGGACACACTTGCCTTTTCAACTGAGCTCCTTGTAGAAATGTAGCTTTCATACAAGTTGATCTACATTCCCAAGTATTTAATGCTAACAATACCAAAAAAATCCCCCAAATTGTTTTTTTCAGATGGCGGTGAATTTTTTCTTCTATCTCGGACCCCCAGTTTTTCATCAAGCCTCATGTCTCTAGCCTTGCTTTAGCAGGAGACACCGTTACCTTGTATATCTATTTATGTGATAGGACTGTGTAGATCCTATTTTGCACCTCCATATATAACCCAAATTCCCTGCAGCTTTGCAACTCTTGGCTATTCGGCAGCTATCATCGTTGTCATCTAATTTTGTTCATAGCCACTGAGAAATTCCGATCACACGGACTCCTACTGTGGGTGGTATTCCCAGTCTGTTCTATATTCCTTGACCTTGTTAAGCTGCATTTGCTGTCTTATTAAAACAGTTACTGTTTGACTTGACAACCTGCTCCTAATTGGATTTCTTTCGACGGTGTGTGATCTCTTTCTCAACAGCATGTTGACTCCCAAGCTTATTTTGCATTTTCTTGTCTTTCTTTTTTGTATTTCAGGTTCCCAATAAGTGGGACTGACCTCCTGTGCCCCTGTACATTCAGCCAGTAGTTATATTTCCCAGTGACCTTCCTGCTATACATGTAAGAGTTGCATTTCTTCACTGACTCATCTCTTCTTGGTGAATATTGGACTTTAGTACCCAGTTTTGACAGTTGTTCTTTGGGACCAATTGCCTCACATTTGATCATCAGAACTGATTTGTTCATCACCAGACAAATGACAGTCTCATCATCATAGCTGTACAACATATATTCATGACAGGTATTTGGTTCCATATTGCTTTCTAGAACTTTTTTGGAATCTGCATATTTATAATCCACTGACAGCAACCTCAAACCCAGACAGTCTGGTTCCCATTCGTTGTAATTATTAAATTTTCTGGCTTTACCAATAGATTTCCCAGGGCATCTTCAACCTTTAAGCACTCTCTTTTATTATGAGAAGTGTGTTTATTTTTCAAACTAGTTTCTAATGGCTTTACATTATGTCTTACGGCTCACTGAATTCTTCCTGAGGCCTCAGGCTCACTGCTTGCATACAGTGTACTTAAATGATTAAAAAGGAAAGGTGCAGCTAATGGTAGTGCCTTCCCAAGCTGGGGACTGATCACTAACTATTGATGGGACTTTAGGATTCCTATCAAAAACTAACTGGTATGGACTGTATCCTTAAACCAAGTCCATCAAAGTCTATGCTAGTGCAGCCCACACTAATACAACTGATAATGTACAGTTTGGCTGAGCTTCCAAAACTTTATTTCATCCATTTCATCTATTACTTCCTTTGACACCCTTCTTTGAGGAAAGGCCTTTCTACTGCAGTAGTCATAGTTATTATGTTCAAATTTACACAAGATTTTCCAAATTCATCATTAGCAAACTCTCCTCCACTATCTGTAAGTAATATTGCCAGCTGTCCATATCTGGTCCCTTTCCACATTTCCACTACATTATCACTGTATTCTTGTCAACAAGCTAAACCATTTGTCACGTTTACTCATTGCGAGATACAAATATTTTTATCTCTATCCCACACCCTTAAATCCATAGCTACCACCTTGTTGAAATCCCTCGGTAAGGGTAGACTTACTACAATGCACAATGGTGATGGTGTCCTTTGGTATTTCTTATGATCTTGCATCTCTTCTATGGGTTTATTTTACTCCCCGTCCCTTATTCCTGCATCTGTGACTAAGTCTTCTTTACATTTTGCAGGATGGATGGGCAAATAGCCTATGTAGTGTTTTTTTGAAAAACAAAATTAACTCCTTTTCATCTAAATTTCTGTGCCCTGGCATCAATAACACTTCTTTAAATCTTTAGTGGAGAGATTCTGTTTCATTAAAAGAACACGGCAGTATCTCTATTGTGTAAGTCGCAATTTCACAGCTTTTACTGATATAATAGCTTTTTGTTTTCCATATTCAATTTTATTCATATCTTTTTCATCAGTAGTCCAGTTAATAACAACACGATTTCACTGGATACTACATCCGTGCTGGTAAAATGATTGTGTTACCAAGAATTACTTCTGCTTTTTAAAGCCTTCAGTTTATCATCTCTGAATCTGAACGTGGAGGAATGTCCAAGTCTCGTAGCTTTGTTCTAATTCTTATTGCTCAGAGGGTCTAGGTAGCTTTTTAACTAGTCTATTCTACGCACTGTAGACATACATTCACTGCTTGGTACAGCACAACTGAATGCTCACTGGGATGGAGCCTCTGTGACCAATACAATGCCCTCTCCTTGATCCGAATCTCCATCTTCCATTTGGTGTTTCGCTTCGAATATCCTGCTATACCATTGAGGACAGTCCATGACAGGTTGGTATTTTGAATCATACCTGAAATATCAAATCGCCATACCCTTTCTCTGAGTATTTCTGGACTTCATTTAAAACTGAGATGAGGAGAAATTTCTTCTCTCAGATGATTGAGATTCTTTAGAACTCCCTTCCACAGAGAGCTGTGGGGGAAATCACTGGCTGCCATCCTGAAAAAGACCCCTATATCCCCAATCAGTATCAAAGATCAGTATCAGTATCTAAATCAGAGATGGATCAAAATTCTGTTACATGCCTACTGGAAATACAGTGACAAATCAAAAACCCATATACCGGGAGAAGTACAGAACTGGATCAATAATCTAATACCTGCCTGCTCTAAATACAGAGACTGAACAATAATTCAATATATCCCTGTCAGAAATGCAGAACCTGATCATATCCAATAATACCTTAGTTGAAGTACAGAAATTGAACAATAACTAATATAAAAACAGAAAGTGCTGGAGAAACCCAGCAGGTCTGGTATCCTATACAGAGAGAGAAACAGTTAAAATTTTGAGTCCGACATGACTCCTGCCCGAAAGAAGCGTCACGTTGGACTTGAAATGTTACCTCTGTTTCTCTCTCCACAGATGATGCCAGGCCTGAGTTTCCCCAGCACTTTCTGTTTTTGTTTCAGATTTCCAACACCCATCCTTTGCAATGAGAAATACAGAAACTAATCATTAATCCAAAAAAATCTATGAGAAATACTAAAATTGATTGAGAATCTAAATATTTATTGTGTGAAATTACAAGTGAACAACAAACCTATATAACCCTGTGAGAAATACAGAGACTGATCAATAAGCCAATATATCCCTCTGAAAAATATGGAGACTGATCAATATTCAACACAACTGCACGAGAACTACAGCAAATGATCAGTAATTGAATATCACCCTGAGAGTGATCATTAAACCAATACATCCCCATGAGGCATACAGACAGATCAATAATCAAATACAAACTTGTGAGATATCCAGAGATTGATTAATAACCAAAACATCGCAGTGAGAGATACTAAAACTGATCATTAATCCAATACATTTCCTGTGAGAAATGCAGAGACTCAACAACAGAATACAGATTGATCAATAGTCCAGTTTCTCCCTGTGAGAAATATCAAAACAAATCAATAATCCAATACATCAATGTCTAAAATATAGCTATTGATTAATATGACAAACATGATCGTGTTATGATCCCAGCTGATGCTATTAGTGTACAAGTCAGATCCCAGACTGAAATTAGACTTAATTGCTCATATTTTGTTTTGTATTGGTTTTAACAAGGTGTTCTCTCACTGGCTCAAAAGCACACAATGTTGCAGGTTTTGTTTTAACAATAAAACAGAAGTATAGTAAGTAAAAGAAATGAAGATACAATAGAATAAACCAATCTATGTACTGATAGCACAAATTCAGAGCTTTAAACACACAGTAAACATATTATCCCATTAATACCAAAAAACTCCTATACCAGTTTAAAAGCAGCAACATCCCTTGTACAATATCCAATAGCAACACTTATACAGCATTCACACCAGAATTCCTTTCTCTAATATCCTCACAGATTTAAGGTAACTGTAACAATAACTCCTAGACTGGAACATCTGATAGCTTAGTCCTGGAGCCATCACACTCTTGAGTTTAAACATAATCAGTTTCAAGTAGCCTCTCCAGGGCTTTATCCCAACACTTTTCTCTGGGCCTATCACAAACTCCTTACTCTAAAGTAATCCAGTTTTACTATATTTTCCCTTTCTCAGCAGAATTGCCTTATGCATGAAATGACTTCATTAGAACTGCTCCACTCAAAGTAAAACTAAAAAAAACTCTCCCTGTGATACATCATTTTTTTTCCCCTAAGCTTAAAAAAAAACCAGAGTGTAAAATTTTTTAACAGATCTTAAGGCATAATGGTTCACCTTGCTAAACTGTAAAATCCGAAAGCAAACACAAATCACTTTGGCTGCTGAAGTAGCCCTCATAAACAGTTTTTAAAAATCACTATGTCTACGGAAATACTTATAAATTAACTGAGATGCATGAAGAAAACCATATGTTGCAAACTCAAAATTTAAAATCCAAACTAATAATAAATTGCATTAAAATATACATAAATCAGACTTGAGAGAGCTGGTGAGGCTGATCAATGACTTTGTATTACCCTACGAGAAATATGGGCATTCATCAATAACCGAATACTTCCTTTAGAAGTTATTGATCATAGAATCCCCTACAGTGTGAAAACAGGCCCTTTGGCCCAACAAGTCCACACCGACTCTCAGAACATCCCACCCAGACCCATCCTCCTATAACCCATCTAATCTACACATCTCTGAACACTATGGGCAATTTCCCATGGCCAATCCACCTAACCTGCACATCTTTGGACTGTGGGAGGAAACCGGAGCACCCCCATGCAGACAGGGGAAGAATGTGCAAACTCCACACAGACAGTTGCCCGAGGGTGGAATCGAACCTGGGTCCCAGGCGCTGTGAGGCAGCAGTGCTAACCACTGTGCCACGGTCATATATTTCCTGATTCCCAGTGCTGTCACTCGGGGGGGTTCCTCCACCCCGGCACAGGGGTTTGGAGTAGTTTGCTACTGTACAATTCTCCTTTGGCTAAGTATTTTCCATCCAGGCATGTCATGACACACCCCTGGAGCGAGGGGGACTTGAACCCAGGCCTCCTGGCTCAGAGATAGGGACATTACCACTGCATCCTTTCCTCCTTTGACTGTGCTGTGCCTGACTATCTGGGATCAGAGATGCACCATGGCTGGATCTAGATGGATGAGGGGCTGGTGTCACTTAGCCAGTTGGTATATTGCAGAGTAAACACGGGCTGCTTTAGTAATCAGGCACAATTACTCCAGAATCTCAACAACAGTACAGAGTGCCACTAATTTGTCACATCCGCAAAGATTCTTACCAATTTTTACAGATGTACCATAGAAAGCATCCTCTCTGGATGCATCACAGCTTGGTACGGCAACTGCTCTGCCCAGGGCTGTAAGAAACTATAGAGAGTTGTGAACACAGCCCAGACCATCACACAAACCAACCTCCCATCCATTGACTCCATCTACACATCCCACTGCCTCAGGAAGGCAGCCAGCATCATCAAGGACCCCTCCTACCCCGGGTATAATCTCTTCCAACCTCTTCTGTCAGGCAGAGGATAGAAAAGCTTAAACACACATATCAACAGATTCAAGAACAGCTTCTTCCCTGCTGCTGTTAGATTTCTGAATGGACCTCTCCAATTTTAAATTTCATGTTGATCTCGCTCTTATTGATGAATGTCCATATCTAGTACATCCCTTTGAGAATTGTAGAGTGATCAATCTTCCAATAACTTTCTTTGAGATATGTAGGGACTGATCAATATCAAGTGTATCCCTGGGAGAAGTACAGAGACTGAACAATATTCTACATTCTCTCCGTTTCTCCGTGAATTTCTGCTGGGTGCTCCAGTTTCCTTCCACAGTCCAAATTGTCCTGTAGTGTCCATGGATGTGTAGGCTAGATGGATTAGCCATGGGAAATGCGAGAATCGGGATAGGGAAGGGGGTGGAGTCTGGGTGAGATGTTCTTCAGAGTGTCAATGTGGACTCGATGGGCCAAAAGCCTTCTTTCCTTACTGCAGGGATTCTATGATTCAATAATTAATATAAAATATTTTCCTGGGAGAAATGCAGAGACTGATCAATAATTTAATAACTTCCCTGTGAGTAATAAAGAGATTGAACTATAATCTGCTGCATCCTGTGAAAAATATTAATCATCAAATACACATCAAATGGTTGTGAGAAATACTGAAACTGTGCTCACAGCTGGGGCTGGAAGGTCAGGACAGGAGCAGCACCAGGGCCTGTGATTTGGTTGCTACCCCAGTCTGTGATTAATACAGAAACAAGTCAACAATCCATTATAACCCTGTGAGAAATACCTCTCTGAGAAATGGTAAGATTGATCAATAAACTAATATATTGTTGTCAGAGAAGCACAGACTGACCAATAAACTAATATACCCTTACCCAAAATACTGAGGCTGATCAATAATCCAACGCATTGCTGGTAAATACAGGCTGTTTATTAATCCCACACATTTATATGAGAAATATACTGCCTGATTAATAGGCTAAAATATCCCAGTGGAAAATACAGCAAATTGTCAATACTCAAATACGTCCCTCTGAAAATATAAGGACTGATAATTATTTCAATCACTTCCTGTTAGAAATACTGAATCTAGTCAATAATCTGACATGGCCGTGTGAAAATCAGAGAGACTAATCAATAATATATCATTCGGAGAAAGACAATGCGTGATCAATATCTGATATATTCTTGGGATAAATATAGACTCAGATTAATAATCCAGAATATCCCTGTGAGAAAAATGGAGACTGAAAAATATCCAATGCATCACTCTGAAAAATACAAATTTTGAACATAATCCAATGCACCTCTGTGTGAAGTACAGATATTGATCAATAATGTATTACATCCTTGTCTGAAAACCCAAGAATGATTAAATTCCAGCTCATTATTAGCAAAAGTAGAGAGATCAAACAATAATAGAGTTCATCCCTGTGAGAAATACTGGAATGATCAATAATTCAATACATGCCTTTGTGAAGTGCAGAGACTGATCAATAATTTCATTGGATGGCTCGGTGGTTAGCACTGCTGTCTCACAGCACCAGGGACCTGGGTTTCATTCCACTCTTGGGTCACTGTCTGTGTGGAGTTTGCACATTCTGCCTGTGTCTATGTGGGTTTCCTCCGGGTGCTCCATTACCTCTCATAGTCCAAAGATGTGCGGGCTAGGTGGACTAGCCATGGTCAAAACCACATGCATGATTATTGGGATAGGGGCATGGATTTGGGTCCAGGTGGGATGCTCTTTGGAGGGTCAGTGCAGACCTTATGGGCTGAATGGCCTCTTTCTGATCACTATCTAATACACCCATCTCATAAATTACAAAAATGATCAATGATCTGAAAGAACCCTTGGAGAAATGCAGAGAATTGATCACAAATCCAATAAATCCTTCGACGGTGGAGGAGGGCAGTTGCTTTCCTGTTGACAAACAAAGGACACCTTGGCGACAAAACCAGACCAGTGTGGAACCAGGTAGTGGCACAGGTCAGAAACAAAAACATAAGTTACTGGAAAAGCTCAGCAGGTCTGGCAGCATTCGCGAAGAGAAATCAGAGTTAACGTTTCATGTCCGGTGACCCTTCCTCAGAATGGGCCCCAATCAGTACTGCTTCACAGACCAAGATGTACACTCAGCGTCGGAAGAAATTGCATGACCTCTATGACTCCACCACAATAGTTTGGTGTTTGCTTTCGACTGGTGCAGACTCGATGGGCTAAAGGGCCTTTTTCCGTGCCGTAGACCTCTCTGACTGTGTAATACTGTGATTTTCTGTGCTCTGCATGGCTAAGCACCACCATCTTCCCTCTGCTTCCTCACATTCACTCTAACACTGCTATTGCACTGAATGTTAGGAACATCTATATATGTGGATTATGAAAATTGGAAGATAGAAGATTTGGACAGTTCCTGGTTGAAGGATTTACCAGGTGATGTTTTGGAATGGTAAAGTCAAAAGGTCAAAAGAACAGAGGGCTGCCTGCTGTCTAGAAGACAAGCGACTTGAGGAGAATCCGAGACAACAAGGTGCAGGGCTGGATGAACACAGCAGGCCAAGCAGCATCATAGGAGCAGAGAGGCTGACGTTTCGGGCCTAGACCCTCCTACTATCCACGACTTGAGGAGAAAGCCTTTTAAATGAGAAACAGGATGTTTAATTGTTTATAATTGCTTGACACAGAATGAGATTTGAAAGGTGCCAAGTGCTGAAAGTTGCCTAGAAATAGTATCTGGACATCTCGTTCTTGTTTTACCACAAATTTCAGGGTTGTTCAGTTGTGCAGAATGCACAAGTGCAAGGAAAGAATGCTATCTCTTAACTACGCTCTCTGAGTAAAATATAACCCTCAAAGACAATCAGTTGAAGAGATATCTCAGTTGATACTTCCCAAGGATCAGTGAAAGCTCCAGGAAACAATGTCTCTGATTTTCTTCATGATCTCTGAAAGCTAAACTGTTAACTTAATTGTAAGACTTACATCTAAATGACGTGCCACCCTAACAGAGGGTCTTCATTGAGCCTGAGGCTGACAGCAATGTGACCTCATTGACAAGAAATCAAAGGGGCAAAAAGTCATCCCCTTGTATCTTCTTAATTTGGTTTCTGAATTAACTGTTGTCTTTTTATCTTATTTGTCCACTTGTAATTACCTGACAGAGCTGTGTTGACTTGTCCTGCCTGAACATAAATCTGTGTGTATTAGGATTAAGGGGCTTATAGTTTAAGTCTGCATAGCATCTCAGTTAATAACCCAAGTCGCCACTTGTTTAAAGAAAAAAGTTTGTTCTTACTAAAAAAGCTTCTTTTTACTTGATGAAAATCTCTTTTGGTTTGGGGAACAGTAATAAAGAGAAACAAACTGACAGTTTTGCTGATTAAATAAGATATTTACACTACTGGTACAACTCATAGGATAGTGAGGTTTCTGTCATGTGTTGTAACAACAGTAACATCATAGCAATGGTCTATACCTCTTACCATCACAAGCAGTACCTTCACTCAACAGCTCTGATACAGCTCGTCCTCCTAAACTACAAACATGCCCAGCTTTTGGACTTCCTACCAGTTCACTGGGGATACCTCAGCACCTCTCCTGCTCCTGGATCTCGAATAACAGTTCTTCCATATCACTCTTTCTTCTCATTGCAGGACAGAAATGTCCCAGAGCTGGGCAAAGAGGACCAAGACAGGAGACTGTATGGCCAACATCCAGCTCCGCATCTCCCCTAAGAGACCTGAACATCCTTCCTACTTTACTGTCTAACCGTGATGGAATTCTTTAGGTTTCCATGAGGTCTCCCTCATTCTTCTAATTTCCAGTCAATGTAGTCCCAACAGATTCAATGTCTCTTCAGTCATAAATCCTGGGAAGCGGTCTGCTAAATCTTCAATGCACTGCTTCCACAACCAGAACATCCTGCCTCAGACAGCAAAGACCAAAACTGTGCACAATACCCTAGATGGTCTTACACTTCAGCTCTGCCTGCTCATTACAGAGGGACCCCAAAAGGAAATAGAATATAACAGTATAACTTATGAAATCCAGGATGTGGAGCTAACAGGGTAAGGGGCCGAAATTGTGGGTCCGGATAAAACCGGACTCCCTTTTGAGAAATGAGAGTGGTTGCCTTGGGTCAAACAGCCTCATCCTCCATGTTAAGTTTCTGTGAGCAGAAGCTGAACTCTGAGGGGATTTGGGAGAAAGATGGGACAACAGGGAGGATGAGGTCACATCACAAGGGAGGGAGGCAGGAGTGAGTTATTGACAACTACTAAGTTTCATCCATCTTCAAATGTAGGCATATTCCATGGCCAGCATTGGACTTGAATCTGGAGCATCTTTAAAGATGGCCAGGATGTCAGGAAGACCATTCCTTGGGGCAGATATCCGCTGACTCATTTCAAAATTATGCACGGTAAGGTGAGGGAAAAATTGGATGTTAGGGACACCATGAGGGGTGGATTTGGTCATTAATGAGGTAAGTTTAATCAGGTAGGGTGGGAAAACCTGCTTAGTCTTGCAATGTAAAATCCTCCAAGAAAAAAAAGACATAGCCAAAAAAAAGACAAAAATTTAGGTTCAGATATCTGAATACTTGCTGAAGTGGAGAGGGTTGAGAGCGTCAAGTTCCTAGGATTGACGATAACCAACAACCTGTCCTGGACTTCCCACATGGATGTCATGGTGAAGGAGGCACAACAATGCTTCTTCTTCCTCAGGCAGCTTAGGAAATTCGGCATCTCTGTAAGGATCCTCACAAACTTTTCCATATGCACCACAGAAAGCATACTATCTGGGTGCATAGTGACCTAGTAGGGCAGCAGCTCTGCCCAGGAGTGTAAGAAACTGTAGAAAGTTGTGTGCACAGCCCAGACCATCACGGAAGCCAACCTTCCACCCATGGACTCCATTTACACTCCTTGTTGCCACAGAAAGGCAGCCAACATCAAAGAGACCTTCCACCCCAGTAATGCTGTCCTACAACCTTTTCCATCAGGCAGAAGATACAAAAACTTGAACACATGCACCAACAGGTTCAAGACCGGCTTCTTCTCTGCCATTATTAGACTGATGGAATGGACTCTCTAACTTCAAATAATGTTGATCTTGCTAATGTTGATCTTGCTTTGTGCACCTACTGTGCAGTGTAACCTGTATGGCTCACTCTGTCTAAGCAATCTATGATCTGTATGATCTTATTTGCTATGATCTGCCTGCACTGCTCGCAAAACAAAGCTTTTCACTGTATTTAGGTACACGTGGCTACAATAAATCAAATCAAAACTGAACCAAATTAGTGAAGAGACCAGCAAGGACGAAGACCTACAGATGTTGTCTTTCAGCAAGTGATGCACGGATCACTGAGAAGATGCAGTAAACACAGCCAGCAACAGAGTCGTACTGCTCTATCAGAGACGACGTTTCACTGGAAGACAGTGCTCTACTGGGGAGATGCCAAATAATCAATCTCCAAAGCAAAGCCAGAAGAGCTCCTCTGGAAGATTCATAAGAGCCACATGCGAATGGAGAGGTGTAAATGCAGAGTGGTGTTAGGGTAGGTGGAAATGTGGCTTTTAATATGCATTCTGTACCAGCAGGAAGAAGGATACCACCCAGAGCCCAGGCTACATTGGGAGTCGATCGATTTCCATACAGTAAAAAATGGGAGACTGCTACTCAAGGATTCCCTTTCATCTCAGAAAATAAAAAAGATTTGACAGCTACAACAATCATCTCCAGAGTTTGAACTCTGCTGCCGAACAACTGATTCCTCAAAGATTAGTACGAGTTGATGGCACCCAGTTCATATCTAGAAAGTGTAAGGAATTTGTTGAAGGGTTTGGGCTCAACATCGTCACTTAGTCAGCACATCCGCCTCAGACACTAGTCTCTGAAGCTAAACGCATCTAGTATGTGGCCATGAGGTGGTAAGACCACAGCTCACTGACCGGAGGGTGGGTGTCTATACGTCAGTAAACATGTCAAATCCCTATCAGTGCTGTGGAAAGAAGAAGCTATACATAAAGACACTGGGTAACATACTGCAGAGAACCAGGCTAATGTTCTGGGTTTGAATGCCAACAGAGTGGAAATTAAACCCGATTAAGAAAATCTGAAATTAGTCTTAGAATCAATGATTTTTTTTGCTTTATTCATTCATGGGATAAGGGTGTCGCTGTCTAGGCAGTGTTTATTGCCCATCCCTAATCGCCCAGAAAGCAGTTCAGAGCCAACCACATTGCTGTGGGTCTGAAGTCACATGTAGGCCAGACCAGGTAAGGATGGCAGCTCTCTTCCCTAAAGGACACTAAATGATGATTGTCAAAAGAACCCAGCTGGTTCACCAATATCCTTGAGGGAGAGAAATCTGCCATCCTTACCCTTTCTGACTCACATGTGACTCCAGACCCACACCAATGCGCTCGGCTTTTAACTGCCCCCTGTAAAGGCCTGTCAAGCAATATCCATTCGAGGGCAATTAGGGATAGGCAGTAAATGCTGGCCCGGCCAATGGCACACATCTCACCTAAATAAAGAATAAAGCAAATACTTTGTGAAAAACCACGGTCCAGCAAATATTCCTGTTGAAACTGAGAACTCCAAGAGACAGTACATTAATGAGAAGAAGCGGGGTTCACACTTGACCTACACCTCATCTGGACAACTGGAAAAGATTGTTAATAACACGCGGAAATATCACTATCCAACAGGCCAAATTTAGTAATAGGTAACAGGACTCCTGCAACATCAGGAGTGAAAGAGACAGCATCACCTGTACAGTGTGTCAATTATCAAAGAGAACAATGAGTGCCAAATTAACAAGATGCAGGAACAACATCTTACCACCTAGCCAACACTTATTTATGAAGAATATTTTTAGAGAAAAATACATGCTGTAGAAGATGGTAAAAAGAGACTCTGTGTATTTACAAAAATAAAAGTTGATTGATAATCTTCTTTAGCTTAGATAAAACGATAAGAGTTGCATAGGCAAAAATATTGCAATTTAAAGAGAGGGATGTTCTTTGTTCTGGCATTGTCTGGCTTTTCAGGAAGGCAGTCCCAATGGCAGCACGGTGGCACAGTGTTAGCACAGTTGCCTCACAGCACCAGGGAGCCACGTTTGATTCCTCCCTCAGGCAAATATCTGTGTGGAGTTTGCGCATTCTTCTCTGTTTGTGTGGGTTTTGTCCGGGTGCTCCGGTTTCCTAACCTCAAAGATGTATAGGTTAGGTGAATTAGCCATGCTAAATTGCCCATAGTGACCAGGAAATGCAGGCTAGGTGGGAAATGCAGGGTTACAGGGATAAGGTAGGAGGGTGGGCCTTTAGAGGGTTGGTGTGGATCTTGTGGGCCAAAGGGTCTGCACTATAGGGATTCTAACGACTCTCTTTTGGTCTGGTATGGACATATTGGGTCAATAGGCCTCTGGATGTGCTGTAAATTATCCAGGTTTCTAGAATCAACATCTTCCTCATTGATCAAATACCCAGCTTTAAAACAAAGTGGGCAAGATTACGTGGTGATTTGGGAGGGAGTGGGTTTGGAGAGCAAGTGTGTAGAAGGGAAGGTGGGGTGCGGTTGGGAGGGGAACGTGTTGTGGTCCTATCTTCAATGGGGTTCACTAGGTGCGCAGAGATTGCCCTCTGAAGGGGTACCTCCCCATCCCTTCCTTCCAAAACCTCTGTAAACTGGACGATGTGCTGCCTAGTTGTCCATGCCGACTATTTTAGTATGGCTCAGTTGATCCTTGATTATTTATTTTCATACGATGGGTGGGTTGGAGCCTGTGCACCACCCATCCCCTCCTCCCCTGGGTTACGGGGGTGAGCTCGGAGCTAGGCGGAAAGGTTGGTTGAACACCCGCATCACTGTAAGTTACATGCTCGATAACCAAAGACCAGCACCACCTACCTGCTCCCCCTCTCAACCCTCCAGCAGGTGGCACATGACATCCAGCCCAACCTGTTACATGTAAGAACTGACATTATCGCCTGCTGCACGAATTTTTTTGCTTGTCATCCTAACTTCCTGCTAAATGATCTTGGCTCCTACTTTTCTTTTTCTTCTTCCCAATCAGCCTTCACCATTCCAAACATTTTCCAGATCCTCAGTCTGGAGCTGTACCCCCTGGTGACTGGAGAGCTCTGCAGTACCCCTTGTTCCTTTGTTCCTTCGTTTGTCCCATGACCATCCTTTTTTGCCTTGCACCACCAGCCCTTCAGTCATTCAATCTCACCAGACAAAAAGACTCTGTTTTCGGTCTTCCCTCCCCTGCCTTTTCCCTAGCCTCTATACTTCCTTCAAACCATTTGCATCCTCAGCATTTCCCAGCTCTGACAAAAGGTCATCGAGCTGGGGTGTAAACTTTGGATTTCTCTCCATGGATGCTGCCTACCCTCCTGAGTAATTTTCAATGTTTTGTTTCAAATTCCCACCAACATCAATTTCCTTTGCTTTTGAAATGAAAAGTTCTTGTGCTTGCCAATTGATCAGAACCAGGCTTCTGCCTTGTACATAAAGTATCTATGCCCTTGCAGATGACAGTGACTTAATAAATATTTGTCCTTAAAAATTACAGGTATATTAATAGACAAATGTGTTACCCTCATAGATCACAGCTATATACATAAAGAGATATCCCTCACAGATTAGTAAACACAATTAATAAACACATTTCCTCCCTTAGGATCACAGTTATATAAATAAATTGTTGTCTTCATTTACTTAAATAAATGAAGTGAGGTTGAACAAACAGCAGCAAGAGATGTGACCAGACTGGAAATCAATGATCGTCAGTGAGCAAGGGGCAAATGGGCTTGGTGAAAATAAATGCAAAACTCTAAGTGTGCAAACATCCCCACTATCTTTAGATAGAATACCTGCTATTCTCCTTTCATGATCCAGATATCCTACTTCTCTTATGCTCTTGATCAAAAATGTGCTCCCTCCAAACAAGGAAAAGGAGGAACTCATTATCCAAAAGCGTTTGCCCATAACCCCCCTCACCTTCATCTTTAAACACAGCCACCCACAGCTAACAAACATTGTGTTACGGGCAGATTAAAAATAAGAGGAACAGAGAAGGAGAGGAATATAATAGACTTTCTGCCAAAATGAGCGCATTGAAAGACCAAGCGATCATTAAATTGAGTTCCATGGCTCTCCTAGCAATGTCATACATTCATACAGTGTAAAAAAGGCCCATCGGCCCATTGAGTCTGCACCAACATAATGACCACTGAAAGTGCGCCAATCCTAATTTCCTGCACTTGTCCCAAATCTTTGAATGTTATGATATTTGAAGTACTCTACCAAGTAGTTTTTAAAAGGTTGTAAGGATTCCGGCCTCCACTGCCTTCCCAGGCGGTGCATTCCAGATTGCCACTACCCACTGAGCAGAAATGTTTTCTTCCCTAAATCCCCCTCTGAATTTCCTGTCCCTTTACTCTAAAACTATGCCCCCTCGTTGATGAAACCCTCAACTAAGGGGGAGAGCTGGTCTCTATTCAGAGCCCTGGGGTGGGGAAAACAGCGAGCAGCTTCAACTGATTGATAAATGGTTTCATTTAGACAGAGAGCGTGGATGCCCTAAGCATTGGGCATGTCAGAATGTCAATCTGACTGTTAACATGGCAGAGAGGAAACAATGGAAATCTGCTCTGAGCTTCATGGGCAATGGCTTGCCAAAATCCCAGTGTGAATTCTGGTTGATTTTACTATCCCTGCCCCACACCTCGTAAAGGATTCAGTCTGCCATGTTAGGCTGAAGTTTGGACGCTACCATTCAAAGGTTCGGGCTAGGGACACATCGCTGGCTCAACGAACGTGAAGTTGGGGAAACGAGAGATTGGGAAAGTAGAAACAGTGCCGACACCTCAGCAAACGAGAGACTGGGCAGGATAGACAAAGGAAAAGGGCTAATGGTGAAAAGCTTATTACATCCACATCATGGGTCAGCAACTCTGCTTAAAATTTAAACAACTCACTGGAATTTATTTCTGGGCAAGACATGGAGCTCAGAACTCAACCATGGATGAACTTACGTGCAATCATGATCAGGGAGCACTAAGTGAATCCATTAGAGAGAAGACTAAAACCACAATAGGAAGCACAAGGTACATTTACAAGGATGGCAGCAGGACGGACAGGTTAACAGCTAAAATTGGAAGGGTTTCAGGCAATTTTAACGTTTCAAGGTGACGTGATGGAGGTTCAATAAAATCCTACAAGGACTGGACAAGATAGATGTGGGACAATTGTTTCCGCTTGAAGGAGCATCCCAACGTAGAAACCATCAATAATTACTCATGGATGCATCAGGAAAAACAAGAGCGATTTTCCTGACGAATCCACAGGAACTGGATTGAGGTGGAGGAGCTTGAGTGTATTTTAAAACAAAATTAGTCGAGTACTGGAGGGTAAGGGAAATAGAAAGGTGCGCCGAAAATCTGAGATGGAAAGAAATGGAAGCCCATGTGGTGAAGGCTCATGTAGTGCAGTGGTAGTGTCCCTACCTCTGAGACAGGAGGCCCAGGTTCAAGTTCTGGCTGTTCCAGAGTTGTGTCATAACATCTCTGAATCGGCTGATAGTAAAGCTCCCCCTGGAGTCCGCATGGGAGTGTTCTGGAGCTGCTGGTCTTTGATGTTCAGTGGGTGACCCCTCATCCCTCAGTTCATCATTTATCAGGTCAAACCCACCTTGGATCGATCTGAGAATATAATCCAGGCTGACACTTCAGAGGGCTGCTGTGGGGCAGTCCCACGTTGTCAGAGGACCTGTCTTTCAGGCGAGACATTAAACCAAAGTCCTGCCCTGCCCAGAGTTAGATATGGTTCTTCAGGCTAACGGGATCAAAGGGTAGGGGAGAGAAAGCAGGAACAGAGGACTGAGTTCGATAATCAGTGATGGTCATATTGATTGGGATAGCTGGCTAGAAGACCAAATGGCCTACTCCTGCTCCTACTTTCTATGTTTCTATATTTACAGGCTTTGCACCTGAAGCAATAGTTATCCCTCAATTAGGAGCAGAAAAAGAAATCACCTGGGTCCTCGACGCTTTGGTGTTTGTGGGAGATAGGCCACCTTGTGTCCCACAGGATGCACAACATGAATGCAAAGCTTTCTCGCTTATCACTGGTGCTCCAGACATAGTCATGGGTCACTGGGAGGTTACATCCTGGCAGTGATACTGCAGAAATACTGCATCCTGCAGGAGGAGGTAGGAGGGAGGAGGGGATGTGATGTAGTCCAATTTAACATCAGGAGGAATTAGAATAGTTAGGTGATTGTTGTTGACCAGCATGGAAGTGACGGGTTGAAGGGCCGATCTCTGACTAAGCTCTGTCTCTCTCTGCTGTCTCCCACGGGGCAAAGGGTAAATGCCAGTCAGCTGAGGTGCACAGTGAGTGACGCGGATCAATAGGTTTGACTGGAATTGCTGAAGCCAGCTCTCAGTATCACAGTGCAGCAAACACCCTGATAGCTCCTATTAACACAGTGCTGACTCATTCAGCATGCCCTGCTGTTTAAGTGTGAGTCAAAGAGATGGGAGTGCGAGGCTGCTTTTCTGCTTCTCCATTCCCTGAGGCCAGTACACACTGCTCCCCTAACACTGCCAGTCAATGAACAAATACGAATGCAGGAAGAAGCGTTATCCAGACCGTGTTTCTCACTGAGGACACGAGCAATATTTCACTGAACCATGCAGTGACTGGGCAGTCCAGCCCTCCCCAAACTTGACCCCTCCAAGGCCATGCCTGATGCTTGGCTCTGCACAAACATTTACATTCACCCACACACCTCTGAAACATCAGCTGAACCACGTCAACAGTGTTGACAGCAATGCAGAACCCCACGCTGGGTGGCAAGGTAATCACTGGAGTTTAGAACTCCTGAGGTGAAGCACAGCAAACTATAGAGACCTGGGAGCATTTGATGTGGACAGTGCAGAGGAAGCTTTACTTTGTATCTAACCCCGTGCTGTCCCTGCCCTGGGAGTGTTTGATGGGGACAGTGTTGAGGGATGCTCACTTTCTGTTTAAAGGAGTAGAGGAGGCTTTACTCTGTACGTAAAAACACGGACAATTAGAGCAGGAATAGGCTATTTGGCCCATTGAGCCTGTTCTACTATTCAACACGATCACGGCTGAACTTCTAACTCAATGTCCCTCATTATTCCCTGTACCTTTAGCCAATCTGTTTCGCACTCAGTGATCTTGCATCCACGGATTTCTGTGGTAGAGAATTCTACAGATTCACCACTCTGAGTGAAGACATTTCTCACTAGCTCATCCAAAGCTGCCTATCCCATGTGACCCCTTGTTCTAGTCTCTTTGACCAGGGGAAGCATTATTCCTGAATATAATCTATCCAGCCCTGTCAGAACGTTGTATACTTCAGTGAGATCATTCTTCGACACTCCGGTGAGTACAGGCCCAGTCAATGTAACCTCTCCTCTTATGCCAAACCTGCCATCCCAAGATTCAGTCTGGTGAACCTTAAGTGCACTCCCTCTATGGCAAGTGTGTCTTTTCTTGCGTAAAGAGACCAATAGTGCACACTGCACTCCAAGAACCTGGACAGATGTCGTAAAGACTTCCTTGCTCCTGTTCTCAAACTCTCTTTCCAATGGAGGCCAATGCACCTTGCACCTTCCTAACTGCTTGCTGCTCTTGCATGTTTGCTTTCAATGACCAGTGTACAAGGACACCAAGGTTCATTGTTACATCCACCCTCCCCGGTCTATCACTATTTAAATAATACTCTGACATTCTATTTTTCCTACCAAAGTGGACAACGTCACATTTATGCATGTTGTACTGCACCTTTGCAGTAAGTGCCCACTCACTCAACCTGTCTAAATCATCTGAAGCCTATTTATATCCTCCTCACTGTTGACACAAAACTAGGCATCATCAGTCAATACTTACGCTTGCTTCCTTCATCCAAAATTATTCCCATAAATTATGAATAACTGATTCCGGTATTCCACTTGTCACCTGCTTTCCACTCTGAAACTTACCAATTTAATCTTACTCCTGTCTGCGAATCAATTACTGGCAATCCTTTGATTTTGCACTCTAACCTCTTAACTGGAACTTTATCAGGACGTTTCTGAAAATCCAATTTTACCACCTCTACAGACTCTCTCTTATCTAAACTACTAGTTATGTCCTCAGAAAAACTTTGGTAGGTTTGTCAAACATGACTTCCCTTTCAAAAATCCATATCGACTTTTCATAAAATGCTTGATATTTTCTACATGTCCCCTTACCACATGCTTTATAATGGACTCCAGCATTTTCCCTACTACTGATGTTAGGCTAACCAGTCCAGAATTCCCGGTTTTCTCCCTCTCTCCCTTTTTTCTAAAACAGTGGGGTTACATTTGCCACCCTCCAATCTGCCGAATCTACAGAATTTTGGCGATGATCGCACCACTGTGCTGTAAACTTGAAACATGGTGCCAGAAGAGACACTGAAGTGAATGCTCAGAGCTGAAATAAAAAGCTCAGCTGGGGTACTGCATTTCAGTAAAACAAAAAAGGGTAGAACTTATACAATTCCTTGGGTAGTGTTGTAGAACAGAGAGACCTACGGGCTCAGGTACATAATTCTTTGAAGGTTGCATCACAAAGAGATAGAGTGGTTAAGTAGGCATTTAGCACAATTGCCTTCATTGCTCAGACCTTTGAGTTGGGACGTCATGTTGAGGTCAGTACAGGATGTTGGTGAGGCCTCTTCTGGATACCGTGTGCAATTCTGGTTGTTCTGTTATAGGAAGGATATTATTAAACTGCAGAGGGCCCAGAAAAGATTTATCAGAACGTTGCCGGGAATGTGGGGTTCAAGAGGTGTCTAGATAAGGTGAATGACAGATGTCTTTTCCCTCGGGTGGGGAATTTCAAGAGTAGGAGGCATTTTTTTAAGAGTTAGGATTAGCTTTATTGTCACGTGCTCTTGAGTGAGTGCAAAGTTTGGAATGTCTCTGCTTATGGCGCCATCTTAGGTACAAAATACCTAGGTACAGACATTTAAGTATTTGGTAAAAAAATTGAAAGAATGATAAATAAAAGTCCGGCATAAGAATAAAAAGGGAAAAAAAAATACTTGATTTACAGTCCTTTCACTGAAGTGGCCTCCAGTCCAGGACTTGATTCCCTGCAACGGCTTCTAGTCCGGGACTAGCCTCCCCACGCTGGCCTTCAGTTGGGGTTCACCTCCAGGACCTGCCGCCCTCCTCCCCTCACAACACCACCACCCCCCCCAACCCCCCACCCCCAACCCAACGGCCTCCAGTCTGCACTCATTTCCGGGACTCGCCTCCCCCTGTGCCGGCCTCCAGTCTGGGACTCGCTTTTCCCCGCGCTGGCCTCCAGTTGGGATTCAGCTCCTGTGCTGGCCCAGCTTGGGACTCGTCTCCAGGACTCACCTTGCGCAACAGCCTGGTCTGGGACTCGTCTGCGACAGCCTCCTGCCCTGGAGTCGCCGCCTCCATTCCCCTCCGAGTAAGATTAAAGTCAGAAGTTCGGAAAGCGAGGAGAAAAAGAAAAAGAACGGGCGGAGCAGAAGAGTTCCAGCTGGAATATCCTACTCAGCCGCTATCTTGGATTAGAGTTCTGATGGTGGAGAGAGGGAAAAGATTTAAAAAAAGACATGAGGGGCAATTTTACTACAGAGCGTGTGGTTCATGTGTGGAATGAACTGCAAGAGCATGTGGTTGATATAAATACAGTTTGAAAGACATTTGGATAAGTACATGAATAAAAATGTTTGGAGGAATATGGACCAAGCGCAGGCAGGTGAGGCTATTTTAGTTTGGGATCATGGTTGACATGGACTCATTGGGCCAAAGGGTCTGTTTCCATGCTGTATAACTCTGTGACTCTGTGAGAGCTGCCACTGAGAAGGGAAAAATAAAGATCACAGTGAAAAAAAAATTACTCAAGAGAATATGGCTAGCAGCCCTGTTCAACTGACTGGAGATATGAGGCAGAACTGCAAATTTTCCCATGACAATTACATAATTATGCAAGAGCCATGGATTTGTTGAGAAAACTAGAGCATGTACTAACTGGTAGATTTTGACACTATTGGGAAGAGTTTGTTTCAAAATATATTTCACCCTAAATTTCCCTGAAGAGAAGAAAATGGCAAATATTTTACAAAGTGTTGAAGGCACACTTTAAGCGCTCGAAGAATGTTACATTCATTAGAGCCAGACCATTCAGGACAGATGTTTGGAAGCACTTCTACACACAAAGGGTGGTAGATGTTTGGAAGCTTCTCCCACAAACAGCAGTGGATCAGCAGGTCAGCTGTTCATTTTAAATCTGAAATAGATCTTTTTTGTTAAGCAAAGCTATTAAGGGATGTATGAGCCAAAGGCAGGTACATGCAGTTAGGCCACAGATCATTCATGATCTCACTGAATGGTGGAACAGGCCCAAGGGTCTGAAAGACCTACTCTGTTCCTTAGTTCCTCCGTATAAATGGTATGTATTCAATATAGAATTAGAATTAGGTTTTATTGTCATGTGTACTCAATTGCGGGGATACAGAGTACAGTGAAATCTTTATAATGTTGCCATTCATGGCACCACCTTAGGTGCAAGGTACCTCGGTACAAATTCTTAGGCTAAAAAGTAGAAGAAGAAAGAAATAAGTTAAAAGTTCAACATTGTAGTTTTTCTCAGTATAAAGTAGTAAATAATAAATAAAAAACAAAGCTCCAAATTACAGTCCTTCTTTAGCGACAGGTCTGTAGTTGCTCCATGCTGGGCCTTCCCCATGAGGTTGATTTCTCTCCCACGCTGGACTCAACCCTTCACTGAAATAAAATTACTTCAGAAAAATATCACCAAGCCTGAAGCCATTTTGTACAGCTTTGTTCAGGAATTCTTTTGCTAAATTTTAGTTGCTTTAGTGAATTAAAACCGGAACACCCAAATAGGAGCATCTCGCCCTATAATCTCTAAAAGGAGTGTGAAAAGTGGTGTAACCTGCCTTTCAACAGCTTCTAGTGGTTAAATAAAATAAATCCCTGACACTGACTTTAAAATCAACAAGTAACAATTTAGTTATCTAACTCTAACAGTGAACAAATTAATTAAACTATTAAAAAACCAAATAAACACCTCCTAACTACTAACAATTCCCAAATAAAACAAGATTCTAATGGTATGCTATTCCATTAAATAAAAGTCTCACTTATGTATATATATAAAGTACTTGGTCTCTTTGAAATTACAGCCAGGTTACGTGTCTTTCGGAATGCTCTGTGCCTTCTCTGTTGATTCTTCTGTCAGGAACATTCACTAGTTGTGCCATGGGTACCTTTGGTATTTTGATTTTGCTTTCTCTGAGACATAAAGGAGGCTGTAAGATCCAGAAATTGAGGGCTGTTAACTCTAGCAGATGGCAGTTAGCTCTCCTGTCTTTTCCCAACTGCTCGTTCTTTTATGCCCTTGATAACATATCAATATTTCTTAGAATAGGATTGTCAAAATCATCAGATTTAAATTTCTGGTATCTAGGTGCCTGGTTCAAATTGATTGTCTAAATTCAAAACCCTGTTGTCTTAGTAAGAACTGCTGCTTGGCCTGCTAACTGTATGGACTTCTGATTCAAATGTTTCAACTGGGTGCTCTCTGTGTACTTGCAAACTTTCAAGCTGCTGCTCACAAATATGCTTTTATATCTCTAAGCATAGAAAAAGCACATCAGCTTTTAAAGGGACCACACAATGCTTCCCCCCTCCCCCAGCATTTTACAAACACCAAATTTTAACTTTCTGCCTCCCAATCTGCAAGTACTCCACCCAACCTCGCAACACTTTTCACTCAAGAAATTGCTCAACTTGTGCACAGGAGATGAATAAAGTCAACAGACCTCACAAAATAACAGTCTCAATTTGGCCCAAAAGTCAGCAGTCTATCTTGTATCAAAGTAAAAAAAAAAGTCCATTTTCAAGATGAAACATCGTTAACTCAGCTTACAGAAACCTGTGAATTTTCACAATTAAAGGCTGACCTAATTAGAGAGAAGATTGTATTGATAATAAGGGATCCTGAAGTGAAAGCACATCAATTGAGAGGGGACAAATATGCACTGAGGAGAATGACTGACTTATGCAGAAGTGCCAAGGTTATTCTCAACAGAGAATAGTCATGACAGGACAGACCAGGTCTTGTTTTATGCTGACAGATAGCCAGGCAGGACAATCACAGCCAAAGAGCAGGATGCAAATACCGCAGCATACCATACAAAAGGGAAGGGACACGTTCAGTATGAGGAAAGCAAGGTTCTCACTGCAGCAGTAGAATCATTTTGCACATAGGTGTATGGTTGAGAGACAGCACACCATCAGGTACAGATGGGCACTGGAGAGATGGCAATTGGGAATTCAGATAAATCACTATACATCATACAAAAGGTTGTTCCAGTTAAATTGATAGGTGAGACATGGCTTTGGACTATCGGAATAAGATCTGCAGAAGGAGAACATCAGGTCAGTATAAAATAACAGATGGACACTGGTGCATCACGTAACACCATGACCTGTGCTAAGTGGCTCAAGATGATGATCCAAACATGAAGCCCTCAAAAATCAAGACAAGACTATACGCTGGCAGTATATTTGTGCTGAGAAGATAGTTTACTCAGCCAGCCCACTGCAGTAACATGTGTGGGGATCTGGAGTTCCAGATCATATACACCGAGCAAATGCATTCATTTCAGCTGGAGCAAGACTAAAGCTTGGAATCATAACTTTCAACGTGCCAAGAGAGAATTCATAGAATCATCACATAATCATTACAGTGTGGAATCAGGCCATTTGGCCCATCAAGTTCACACCAATCCTCTGAAGATCAGCCGGCTCACACCAACTCCACCCCTCACCCTATCCCTGTAACCCAGCATTTCCCGTGGCCACTACACCTAGCCTGCACATCCCTGGACACTACAGGGCAGTTTAGCATGGTCAATCCACCTAACCTGCACATCTTTGGACCATCGGAGGAAACTCCACACAAACACAGGAAGAATGTGCAAACTCCACACAGACGGTTGCCCGAGGGTGGAACCGAACCCAGGCCCCTGGCGCTGTGAGGCAGCAGTGCGAACCACTGAGCTATCTTGTGGTGTGTGGCAGCAGCTGAACAAACTGAGTGTGCAACACATCCTAGAGAAGCGTGAAAATGTGCTTACAGGGTTAAGATATCTTCCAGGAGCATATCACCTCAAAATAGGTGAGAATGCCACAGATCAATTCAGCATCTGCTGAGGGAAGTTCTAGCTGCCCTCAAGGCCAGTCTAAAAGACAAGAGAGAGAGTAACACAGGCAGAGAAGGGAGTAATTAAGAAAAGGACAACGCCCAGAGAATGGACAAGCAGCACAGCATCAATGACACATTCCAGAAGACTGAGAGTATATAGGATCTAAACAAAGCCCTGAATAGATCTCACTACTGGATGCCAACCATTGAAGGAATTTGGCCACAACCTGCAAAGCAGAAGTCTTCTCCAGGCCGAGATGCAAAAAGCTGCATCCTGACAAGTGAAGCTGGATGGAGGCAACAGCTTTCTAACCATGTTCTTCACTCCCTTCAGGATATACAGATAATTGCACATGACATTTGGCATTTCCACTGCTCCAGAAGAACTTCAACACAGAGAACATAGAACATGGAACAGTACAGCACAGTACAGGCCCTTCGGCCCACAATGTTGTGCCGACCTATTATCCTACTCTAAGATCAAAACTAACCTGCATACTCTTCATTTGACTATCATCCATGTGCCTATCCATGAGTCACATAAATGTCTCTAATGTATCTGACTCTACTACCACGACTGGCAGTGCATTCCAACATGAGATCATTAGTGATCTTCCTGGAGTGCAAGCTGGAGTGGATGATCTGCTCGATTGTGGTTGGAAGAACCAACAGCTGACCACTATTAAATCAACACAACCCGCCAGCTGATCAAGAATCAGTTATTATTAAAAATGCCCAAAGCCAAGTACATGGGCTGTGTAGCAGCAGAATATCTTCGCCCAGATCCTGAAAAGATGAGAGTTGTAGCAGTAGTATAGTGACCGAAGGATGTAAAATCAATGTAACGATCTGCTGGATTTGTCAACTATTTGGCCAAATTCTTGCCCAACTTGTGATCAGAGTGAGAACCATTGTGTGAACTCACAGCCAGAGATGTGCAGCGATAACGGGGCACATAGCGAGAAGCAGCGTTCACTAAAATTGAGCGACTGGTGATGGGAACTGCAATGCTGAAATCCTATGATATGAACAATGATGTCACCCTGCAGTGTGACACCAAAGAGAGAGAGACAGGAATTGGAGCAAACCTCACGCAGCAAGGCCAATTGGTTGCAGTCACACCCTTGTCATTAAAACAAACAGTGCAATGCTGTGCTGAGATCGAGGAAGACTGCCCAGCTATTGTCTTTGCTCATAAACATTTTCATTAATACAACTCCACGAACAGACACAGTGACAGTCAAATCAAAGCATTTTCCTTAAGCTGTTACTATCTGCTCCAAAATGTTAGCATGGAATGTTACTCCATTTACACAGGCCCTAAGAATGGAATTACACTGTTTAAACTACCCCACACGCGCCCAGGAACCCCCAAAACTCTCTTCCTTGTTTTCCTACAGATGGCTGCATGGCTATGGGTCTGGACTCACATATAGGACAGACCCAGTTAGGACGACACACCTTCTTCCCTAAAGGACATGGGGAGCCAGAGGGGCTTTGATGATGATCTTTAGCATTTCCCAGATTCCGGCAGCTGGGGGTGGTGGAATTTGAACCCATTGCCCATCCCACACCGTGGAACCTCCCCAACACCACACCCCATACCCACCCACCCCCAACGCACATGCTCCTGAGCGTTACCTTGTGTCTCTGGATGATTAGCCCAATGAGTTTACCACTGCACAACCATCTCCCCATAAAATCAGCCCCTTGAACAAATTCGTTCTGAGGACTTAGCCTTACATCTCCCTGTGTGTTCTGGTGTCAGGTGTGGCTTAACAACTCCGATACTATGCTACAGTGCAAACACCAGATAAAATGAAGTTACTGTATCTGAGGTGAAACATACCCAGGCCTAAAGGAATATTGTCAGGAGCCATGGCAGTCGACAGAAGAGTGTCCCATTTCTGAGCATAGCTAATTCAGCGGTGAAATAAAAATCAAGTACAAAACACTCAAGGACATATTTAGGAGATTAAACAAGATCGGAACAGGCCTGGGCTGTGAGAATTACACTGTCAGTAATTTCCTCAGAGAGTTTCCTGCAGAAACTCAATGATACCAATGGCGTGGGATTGATGGCAGGACCCTGGAGGGAAACCCCATTACACCAACAGACACAATATAGACAACTCAGCTCCTTGACAGTACAAATATGTACCCAGGCAACTCAGCACAGTGAAGATTAATCTGCTTTTATCACTGCACATAACCCCAGGCACCACTACACTAACTGACAGAATCAAGGCCAACATGAGTTAGAGGCAGATAAAGCTCCCGCTACTCTTTTAAACTGAAAGGAAAGCTTGCTCGACGCTGTCTCCCTCAAACACTCCCAGGATAGGTACAACACGGTTTTGGATACAGAGTAAAGCTCTCTCTACACTGCCCCGATCAAACACTACCAGGTCAGAGACGGCACGGAGTTACATACAGAGTGGAGCTGCCTCTATACTGTCCCAATCAAACATTCCCAGGACAGGGATAGCACGGGGTTGGATACAGAATAAAGCTGCCTCTACATTGCCCCGATCAAACACTTCCAGGACAGAGATGGCACGGGGTTAGATACAGAGTAAAGCTCCCTCTACCCTTTTAAACTGAAAGTAAAGTATTAGTTTATTATTACTTGATTATTTCAAATTGAAGGTAAATCCCCTTCAACACTGTCCCCATAAAACACTCCCAGGCTGGGATTACATATAGAGTAGAGTCCCTTCTACTCTTTTCAGCTGAAAGTAAAGTTCATAGAATATAGAACTTAGAGCAGTACAGCACAGTACAGGCCCTTTGGCCCACGATGTTGTGCCGACCTATTATTCTATTAAGATCAATCTACCCTGCATACCCTACATTTTACTATCCTCCATGTGCCTATCCAAGAGTCGCTTAAAAGTCACTAAAGTATCTGACTCCACTACCACTGCCGGCAGCGCATTCCACGCACCCACCACTCTCTGTGTAAAGAACCTACCTCTGACATCTCCCCTATACCTTCCTCCAATCACCTTAAAATTATGCCCCCTCATAATAGTCATTTCCGCCCTGGGAAAAAGTCTCTGACTATCCACTCTATCTATACCTCACATCATCTTGTACACCTCTATCAAGTCACCTCTCATCCTTCTTTGCTCCAATGAAAAAAGCCCTAGCTCCCTCAACCTTTCCTCATAAGACCTGCCCTCCAGTCCAGGCAACATCCTGGTAAATCTCCTCTACACCCTCTCTAAAGCTTTCACATCTTTCCTATAATGAGGTGACCAGAACTGAACACAATATGTGGTCTAATCAGAGTTTTGTAGGGCTGCAGCATAACCTCGAGGCTCTTAAACTCAATTCCCCTGCCAATGAAAGCCAACACACCATACGCCTTCTTTACAACCCTATCAACTTGTGTAGCAACGTTGAGGGATCTATGGACATGGACCCCATGATCTCTCTGTTCCATCTGTTTTAAAATGAAAGTAAGGCTTCCTCAACAGTGTCACCATCAAACATTCCCAGGACAGGTACAGCAAAAGAGGTTAGGTACAGATAGTGGCTAGAGCTTGTTCTCTGACCACTGTCCATATTTGATGCACTCATTGACTCCCACGCCCTGGTTTCAGTCTGATATGTGAGGTCTCGAAGTCTCATTCTCCACCATGACTGAGTGTGATTACTCCTGTCCTTCCTTGGTGGTGGGGGGGGCACTTTCCTGGTTCCTCTTGCCCGAGAGAGAGCATCTCTTGACAGTGGAATGTTACTCAAACTGCTCTTACAGAGCACCTGGAAAGAAGCATATTGGCAACCTGCACACGAACTGCAGCCTTACCTCCCCACTCCCCCAGCAAACCCTTGCCATTTCCTACTTTGCCAAATCTGTGCTCCCACCCAGCAGATCACCACCTCCTTTAACGGTGTCTCTCAGTGCCTGTGAAAAACTCACGCCTTTATTCCCAAGTGCAGCAGAATGTTACTTAGGAACAGTGAGTTTATCATGTTAATGCAGGAACAGGGTGCCACGCGTTTTCCATTGGTTACCATGGCAATGCCACTTTCAAAGGGATGAAATGAGAGAGGAGGATCTGTACATGGATACAGCTGATTTGCAAAGCAGTGTGTGCTTCACGTGGCACAGTGACACACTTTCCATCTCCACAGTTCCTGGGGTGGTGTGTGCATCTGAGAGAGAGAGAGAAATGGGAAGGAGGAGAAAGGGGGATGGAGAGAGAGTGGTGCAAGAGAGAGACAGATAGAACAAGAAAGAGAGGTGAAAGAGAAAAGAGAGAGGGGAGAGAGAGGAGAGGGAGGGATAGGGCAGAGGGAGAAAGAGATAGAGATAGAGGAGCGAGAGTGAGAGGGGATAAGAGACAGAGAGAGAGAGAACACCACTTTGGTCTATTTGAATTGTGCTAAATGCCTTTGCATTACATTTCTCTTGGGAAGTGGCATAGCTTGTTGTTGCTGGAGACTGACAGAGCTGGCCTGCCTTACATAGGAGTGTGCTGACTGATCTTTGCTCTTCCACCTCCTCCCTCACCCCCTACATCCACCCCTTCCAATATTTAGTTCCTTGGTCGGGATTGGTTCTGTTCATCCACCCCCAATCACACCATCCTGTACTGGCAATGCTACCAGATTACTGCACTCATCTTTGTTACCTCTTGTTCTCTAATGTGAAAGTGTCATCATTATTTCCCACGCAGTAACTGTGTGCTGCATACACACACTCTCTACCTATCTCTCTCCTCTCCCACTCTAGGTCTTCCTGTAGCCCTTTGACCAGCACTCCACTCTGTGGACAGGTCCCCCTCTCTCCCATCTCTCTGGCTAATCCTTCCCCTCTTTTCCATCTCTCTCTCGCTCCCTCTCTCCGCCGCCCCTCCCCCCACCCCCGCCACTTCTCTCGCCATTTTTCCTCTGACTTTCTCCCTACTTCTCTGACCAATTCTCCCTCTTTGGCCATCTTTCCCTCTCTTCACTGTCAACCCCATCTTCCTTCACTCTCTCTCTCTATCTATCTCTGTTTCTCCACCTCTGTCCACCTCAACCTCGTTGGTCATTTTTGATTTTGACCTGACTGTATGGTGGGAATGCACTAGAATTGTGTTGCTTGCCTGTTATACAAACCATCCAATGTTGACAGAATAGGAAGAGAGAATTGCATTGATGTAGCATCACACACAACCTCAGCATATCACAAACTACTTTGTAGCCAGTGATGTATTCCAAAAGTACAGTGAATTGTAATATTTGGAGTCATAGAGATGTACAGCACGGAAACAGACCCTTCGGTCCAATTCGTCCATGCTGACCAGGTTTCCTAAATTAATCTAGTTCCATTTGCCAAAACATTTGGCCCATATCCCTCTAAACCTTTCCTGTTCATATTCCCACCCAGATGCCTTTTAAATGGTGCAAATGTACCAGCCTCCACGACTTCCTCTGGCAGCTCATTCCATACACGCACCACCCTCTGCATATAAAAGTTGACCCTTAGGTCCCTTTTAAGCCTTTCCCCTCTCACCTTAAACCTACAGCCTCCAGTTTTGGACTTCCCCACCTCGAGAAAAAAAGCCTTATCTATTCATCCTATCTATGACCCGTATTATTTTATAAACCTCTCTACTGTCACCCCTCAGCCTCCAATGCTCCTGGGAAGATAGCATCAGCCTATTCAGTCCCTCCCCCCAACCCTACCCACATCCTTGTAAATCTTTTCTGAAGCCTTTCAAGTTTTGCAACTTCCTTCCTGTAGCAGGGAGACCAGAGCTGCACACAGTACTCCAAAAGTGGCCTAAACAATGTCCTGTACAGCCACACATGGCCTCCCAACATATGTTCTCAATGCACAATAAAGGCAAATATACAAAACGCCTTCTTCACTATCCCGTCTCCCTGCGACTCCACTTTCAAGAAACTATGAACCTGCACTCCAAGGTCTCTTAGTTCAGCAACACTCCCCAGGACCTTACCGTTAAGTGTATAAGTCCTGCCCTGAATAGCCTTCCTATAATGCAGTATCTTACATTTATATAAATTAATCTCCATCTGCCTCTCCTCGTCGACAGGCAACAGCCTATGTGCATGTACCAAGTTGTCACAAATCATGAAATCACGAAGACCAGATCACCTTGTTCTGGCAGTTTCATTGAGGACTGGAGATTGACCAGGACACTGGGGGAGAACACTGTTAAATTGCCTTCAATATTTGTTTTACACCAATAAGGAGGGCAGGCCCTCGGTGCAACTTATCTGAAAGACAACATTTCTGACATTGAAATGAAAGCCGACATATCATTCAGCTTCCAAATTGCTTGCTGCACCTTCCTGTTTACGCTCATTGACTGGTGTCCAAGGACACTCAGATCCCTTTGTGCATCCACACTTCCCAGTAAATCCCCATTTAAATAATACTCTTCCTTTCTGTTTTTCACACCAAAATGTATAACTTCTCATTTTGCAACACTCTACAGCATTTGCCATGCATTTGTAAACTCATTTGACTTGTCTAAACCACCTTGAAACCTCCATGTATCCTAGTCACTGCCTGCTGCTCAGATAAAGAACCCATTCATTCCAACTCTCTGTTTCCCGTCTATCAACCAATTCTCAATCCATGGCCATGAATTAACCCATATCCCATACGCTTAAACTTTGCCTACTAATATATTGAGAGGGATCATACCAAAGCCTTTTGAAAATCCAAATATCCACTGGTTCTCCCTTATCTATTCTACTAGTTTCATCCTCAAGAAAGGCTCCTAGAGATTTCTTAATCGTGCTATGCCTTTCGTAAACATATGCTGTTTTGTCCAATCCAATTAATGTTTTCCAAATGTTCTGCCTCACATTTTAAACTAACTACTTTTTAATTCTCTGCTTTTTTTCTCCCTCCCTTTTAAATGGAGGTGGAGGGGGATGGGGGGTTGAGGGTTACATTTGTCACACCCCAATCTGTGGGAACCGCTCCAGAGTCTATAGAATTTTGGAAGATGACCACCAATGCATCCACTTCCTTTAGCACTCTGAGATGTACATTATCAGGCCCTGGAGATTTGTTAGTCTTTTCGCCACATGAATTTCCCAGCATTAATATTTTACAAATACGGATCTCTGTCAATTCCACCCTCATACCAGAACTTTGGTTTCTTAACATTTCTGGGAGATTATTTGTGCCCTTACTTGCGAAGGCAGAACGAAAGTATGTGTTCAATTCTTTGCCATTTCTTTGTTGCTCATTATAATTTCACAGCTCTAACTGTAAGGGAACTACATTTATCTTTACTACTATTTTTCTCCTCACATACTGATAGGATCTTTGACAATCAGGTCTAGGCTTCCTACAATTTTACTCTCATATTCTATTTCCCTCTCTTGGTCCCAAACTTCTTGTCCTCTTTTGCTGAATTCCAAAGTACTCCCAATCCTCAGGTTTGCTGCTTTATCTGGAAATTTTATCTGCTTCCTCTTTGCAGCTCAAATTTATTTTGTAAGCCAGGGTTGAGCCAAAATCTCATTTGCCTTTTGACATTCACAAGTCCCAAGAACCTCATAGTCGGCCCTGAGCCTCCAAATTGTGATGAGCAATGATGCTGGGAAAATAGAAACCCTTTGCAGCATTTCTACTCAACCCCTGTCCCCATTTCCATTCCTAACTAAGAAGAGAGTTCAAAGATTGGAAAGGATAGCTGTATGGCCAGACAGGCTGATGGGAGATGGGAATTCCAGAGATGTTTCTCACTGGATTGACAGCCTCTGATCCCAGTGCTGACCCACTCACGTCCTAATCAGCTTCTTGATAATGGCTTTCCTTTCAAGAACGTTGCTTTAAAAGCTTCCTGATTGCCTTTGTCATGTCCATAGGCTCCTCAAAGGTGACATTAGTTACAGACTGATCAGCAGTTTGACATTCCTCCCCGTCTTCTTTTGCAAAAAGCATAAATTGTGTTATGTACCTGAGAATCATATCGTGTTGTCTCAATCTCACTGGCAAAATGAGGAGATTCAGTCAAAATGAAAGGTGTGATTCTAAAAAGGCTGCAAGTGTGGACAGACCCAGGGTGGAGTGAAGTGGGGTGGGTTATATGTGTGTCAACAACTGAAGGTAGCAGAAACCAGTTCACAAAGCCAAAGGGATGTTAGAACATCAGAGAGGGGACAATGCAGGGGAGTCATGACAAACCTATATCCAAACCTTGGTTTGGTTGTAACTAGAATATCATGTCCAGTTCAGGGTAGCACACATGAGGAAGGATGTGGAGGTATTTATGGGAATGCAGAACATACTCTTGTGAAGGTTCCAGGGACGAGGGCCATCGGCAAAGCAGACAGATCGAAAATCTGGAACGGTTCTCCTCAGCAAAGCAAAGAGTAAGAGGTGATTTGTAGAATTGTTTAAAATGAGCAGTCTGGGCCGAGCAGGGAGAAGCTGTTTCCACCAGAAGAAAGATCTACCAGCACAGGATTTGAGGCAAATGGCTAAAAGAGCAACAATGATATGAGGAAAAACTGCTTTTAATTCAGCAAGGGGTTTGGATCTGCAATGCACCAGCTGAGAGTTCTATATGTCCAGAATAAATTGGAGCAGGAGTAGGCCAATCAGCCTTTCGAGCCTGTTCCACCATTCAGTAGGATCATGGCTGATCCGACATTCCTCACATCCACTTTTCTGCTCTTTCCCTACAATCCTTGATCCCCGACTGATCAAGAATCTATCTATCTTAGCCTTAAATATACGCAAGGACTCTGCCCCCACAGCTCTCCTCTGCAAGGAGTTCCAAGGACTCACAACCCTCAGAGAAGAAATTCCTCCTCCTCTCAGTCTGAAATGACACCCCTTGATTCTAAAACTGTGCCCTCAGGTCCTAGAGTCTCCCATGAGGCGAATCATCCTCTCAGTAGTTTCACTGTCAAGCGCCTTAAGAATTCTACATGTTTCAATGTGATCATCTCTCATTCTTATAAACACCAGTGAGTGGAGTTGTTTAGCCCTTTGCTCATAAAACAATTCCTCCACACCACCAGGGATCATCCGAGTGAACCTTCTCTGAACTTCTTTATTCTTTTATTTATTCATGGGATGAGGGCGTCGCTGGCTAGGCAGTATTTATTGCCCATCCCTAATTGCCCAGAAGGCAGTTAAGAGTCAACCACATTGCTGTGGGTCTGGAGTCACATGTTGGCCAGACCAGGTAAGGATGGCAGTTTCCTTCCCTTAAGACATCAGTGAACCAGATGGGTTTTTCCCCAACAATTGGCAATGGATTCACGGTCATCATTAGACTCTTAATTCCAGATATTTATTGAATTCAAATTCCACCATCTGCCGTGACGGGATTCAAACCTGGGTCCCCAAAACATTGGCTGGATATCTGGATTAACAGCCGAGCGATAATACCAATAGGCCATTGCTTCCCCCATCTGTCCCCAGTGTAATTATCTTTCCTTAAATAAGGGGTCCAAAACTATGCTCAGCACTCCAGATGTTGTCTTACCAGCACGTTGCAGAGTTGCAGCAAAACTTCCCTACTCTTACCCTCCAAACCACTTGAAATAAGGGTCAACATTCCATTAGTCTTCCTGATTACTGGCTGTATCTATGCTTTGTGTTTTGTGCACAAGTACCCATAAGTCCCTTTATGTTATAGATTTCTACAGTTTCTCTCCATTTAAATAATACCCTGTTCTTTTGTTCTCCCTTCCAAAATGAACAATAATGGGCTTTTGAAAGAGAACTGGATCATTATCTGAGAAAACATTTGCAAACATACATTAGGGCAAGGCCAGAAAAAGTTTTTCATTGTTTTGAAATGGAGACAGAGCCAAATGAATCAATCAGCCTCCCAAGTCTGGACTTGCAACAAAGTAAGATTAAAACCTTTAAAGATCCTCAGAATTGACCCCAATAGATCCTAAGCAGACTTTTTAAATAACTAATCCTAGACTTTGTGAATGATTGAATCCAGAAATCAGCTTTGTAGCTTATATGAAAGACTGAACAATTTATTAACAATACTTTAGTAACTTTAATACAGCAAAAATGAACAAAGTAATCTAATTAATGTTTACGATTTTAATCCACTAATTTTTGATTTCAACCTCAGTCACACAAACAGACAGACAAACAAACACAGTTAAGGGATACAAAAACAGAAAGAGCTGGAGAAAGTTAACAGGGTCTGGCAGCATCAGTCAGTGAACCCAAAATTCTGATTTTACTTTCACTCCACAGATGCTGCTAGGCCTGTTGGGTCTCTCCAGCAGTTCTTCTTTTTGTTCAGATTACCAACATTTGCAGTTGTTTGTATTTTTTTCACAGTTGAGGGTTAAAAGTAAAAGAAAACAGTAAAACAAAATAATAAAACTGGCCAGATTACCCAAGAGATTTTCACAATGAGTGTTCCATAGCCACATGTGAGCTTTTCTGGCTGATTTTCTGAAGGTGGCCAGGGTCACCTTTTCAGTTCACTCTAAGGAAGTTTCAGCAATACATATAACTTAGTTTCCATTCTCTGAACTTCCAACAGCTGATAATGGAAGGTTAGGCAGGGAGCTTTCAAATCTTCATTCTGTAGCATCAACAGCCAATATCCTTCTCGCAGACACACAGTCCAAAAACCAATTCAAACACTCCTATCCCTCCCTCTGCTTGACCATCATGCTCCCTCCAAGACTTGCTGCCATCAATTACCAGGTACTGACCTCATTAATGTTCGCTGCCTGGTGAAACATATTGCTTCCACCAGTGTCGAAGCATCTGTAGAACCAATCTGCAATGTACCTTCAGGCCTGGTCTCACAAACTAACAACATCTCTTCTGTTTCTTTTTGTTTACACAAGTTGTTGTCCACAGTTCACAGCTCCAACCAAAAATGGATAAAGATAATAAATAAAGCAATGAAAAATCAACAAGTGTTCTAACAGCATACAGCGAGCAATTTGGGTATGGAATGCATCATCTGGAATTGTGGTGGAGTCAGGTTAAACTGTGGAATTTAAGGGTGCATTGGGTGATTATTTGGATAGTAATAATGTGCAGGAATGTGGAAAAAGGCACAAGATTGGCCTTAGGTAATAGAACTGGTACAGGCATGATGGGCCAAATGGTCTCCTTCTGCACCATAACAATTCTGTGATTTGGCAATCTTTGACTTATTATGCAGCACTAAAGAAAAATTTGACACTGAACCACTTAAGCAGATTTTGGGACAAGTGACCTAAAGTCAAGGTAGTTTTATGAAGTGTATTGACAGATTGTCAGAAATAGGAACAGAAATCGGCCCCTCAAGCCTGTTCCACCAATCAATAGGAGCATGGCTGATCCAATATTTCGTGTATTCATTTTTCTGCCCTTTCCGCATAAACCAATCAAGAGTCTATCTTAGCCTTAAATGTATACAAGGACTCTGCCCCCACAGCTCTCTGTGGCAAGGAGTTCCAATGACTCACAACACTCTGACAGAAATAATTCCTCCTCATCGCAGTCTTAAAATGGCACACCTTAATTCTGAGATGATGCCTTCTGGTCCTAGGCTCTCCCATGAGGGGAAACATCCATCCTCTCAACATTTACTTTGTCAAGCCCCTTAAGAATCCTATATGTTTCATTGTGATCACCTCTCATTCTTCTAAACTCCGGTGAGTAGAGTTCCAACCTGTTTAGCCTTTGTTCATAAAATAATCCTTCCATACTGCCAGTCATCCTAGGCAACCAGTGCTCACAGTGTTCTAGATGTGGTCTCACCAACACTGGTACATTTGCTGTAAGACTTCCCTGCTCTTATACTACGATCCTTTTGAAATAAGGGTCAATATTCCATGTGCCTTCCTGATTACCTGCCACCCGCCGTGTGCTAGCTTTTTGTGTTTTACGCACAAAGAAGTACAGGGGGTATGGATTTCCAGGTATGAAATTCCAAAGCTTAGGGTTCTAGTAGGTGACGCCACCAATGGTGAATGGATTAGTAATTGGGATATGCAAGAGAAAGGCAGACCTGGAATCATTAAATCGTGAGTCAGTGAGAATGGTAAGTATGATGAAGGTAGAAAGAAAATCTAGGACTAGCCTGGTGTGTAATTTCCATGCTGAGACAGTCAATAGGCCATAGGCATAGGTGCAGAACTAGGCCATTCAGCCCATCATGCCTGCTCCACCATTCAATCATGGCTGATAAGTTTTTAAACCTCATTCTCCTGCCTTCTCCACATAACCCTTGATCCCTTACTAACCAAGAACTTATTTATCTCTGTCTTTAATACTCTCAATGACTTGGCCTCCACAGCCTTCTGCAACAATGAGTTCCACAGATTCACCACCCTCTGGCTGAAGAAATCCTCTTCACCTTGTTTCTAAAGGGTCGTCCCTTCACTCTGAGGCTGTGCCCTCGGGTCCCAGTCTCCCTTACTGATGCAAACATCTTCTCCACATCAATTCTGTCCAGGCATCCGAGTATTCTGCAAGTTTCAATCACATTCCCACTTATTCTTCTAAACTCCATTGAGTACAAATTCAGAGGCCCCAACCACTCCTCATATGGCAAGCCCTTCAAACCTGGGATCATTCTTGTAAACCTCAGCACATCCTTTCTTAGGTAGGGGGCTGACAAAGCCTCACATCAGCCACTCCTATGGCTGGTGTTTACTGTGAGCAGGTTCAGGCAGAACCCAGTTTTGTTTCCCCAGTGAGGTGTGGGGTGTGCTATCATTAAGGGTCTGTTTTGGCCATCACCCCCTGCCCTACACCCATGCCCACACACACCCCGCAACTCACCATCTGTGCAAGTCCCCATGGGAATGAAATTCAACCTGCCAGGATGTGGGAAAGTTGGAGATGTCGCACTCCCCACAGTTGGATATTTTCAAATCAACCTGAACTGAGGTGTTGTGACACACCTCTGGAGCACGGTGGGACTTGAACTTGGGCCTCCTGGTTTAGAGACAGGGACACTACTGCCATGGTCCAATTCGTCCACAGTTAGACAATAAGTAGCTTCACTGACATTGAATACTTGGTAAGGTAGGTCAAGTCAGATTTCACTTCTCCTGCCCCAACCTTCACCCAATCCTGATCCCACTAGTCCTTATGTTCACTTTATCATCATAGAATCCCCACAGTGTGAGAACAGGCCCTCAGCCCAACAATTCTACACTGACCCTCAGAGCATCCCACAGGCACCCATCCCCCTATAGCACTATGAGCAATTTAGCATGGTCAATCCACCTCACCTGCACATCTTTGGACTGTGGGAGGAAACCCACGCAGACACAGGGGAGAATGTGCAAACTCCACACAGACGGTTGCCCGAGGGCGGAATCGAACCCGGGTCTCTGGCGCTGTGAGGCAGCAGTGCTAACCACCTTGCTGCCCTTGATTAAGAGATCTTGAGAGAAGGTAAATAAAAAGAGATTGAACGATGCAGTCCACAAAATGTTCCAAAAGCAAAAGTGGCTCTGCCTTGGGTACAGCTGTTGTTATGGCGACAAAAATACGATGCCATGCTGTGTTTGTCATTTCAGTCCTGACATTAAGCCTGTACCTTCCTCACTGGCAAAGCACTCTGTCGTTCTGCTCATTACACAGGGAGGCACTGGCACACGAAATGGGGACAAGGGATGGAGAGGTACACCAGGGATGGATAAGCCAAGAATGAGCAAAGAGGTGTCTTACAGGCTGTAAAGGGGCTTGATGTACAATGGCTGTGTCAACGTGCTAGAGAAAAGGAGCATTATCGGATGGCTAGACGTATGAGGGGAACGAGCTGCATAAGAGCAAATTAGGGTCAGAGATGGAAGGGCGACGGAGTCCAGTGTTAGCTGCAGCTCCAGCATTATCCCCGATTCGAAAGAGGTGGCTTTGAACTACGCTCCAGGATTTGAGCACGTAAACAGTGACTGACTGTACAGTGCTGGGGGAGAGCTGGGCTGGGGATGTGATACAAGCCTGAGGCCTCATTTGCGCTCTCAAGTGGACACAAGTAAATGTCATTGAGGCATAGTTTCAAAAGGAGGTTTCCCTGGCAGTGCCGAACAAACGCAAGTCTTTCTTTGCGCAGAAGCGATGAGCTTCAGCAGGGGCGTGGGTGGGTGGGTGAAGTGCCGGAGGAATGAACTACAATGGACAGAGTGAGTTAAAGCTTCAATTGTGAGCTAAGATCGTGGCGTCAAACTTGCAGATCAAAGGCTAAATCTGAGAAACAGAACCAGGCACAGAGCGCCAGATTTTAACTGACCCCGCCTAATGTGTATCTGGTGATAATCTGAGGCTGTTGATGGATCTATTTATTAGGGTCTCGCAGTGCTGTCCTCCTCCTCCTGTCAGCATTGCGCATTCCCAATGCGGCCTTTTCCAGTTTGACTTTGTGCATTGGGCACAGTTTGACTCACAGCCAGCGCACCCCAGTCTAGTTCACCTCAGAGGGGCTGCTGACATACAATGGGTGGAAATCCAATCATTTCAGCAGCTGCACAACAAATAGGGGCATTTAATTTTTTTTAATTCACTCATGGGATGTGGATGTCATTTATTGCCCATCCCTGGTGACCCTTGAAAGGCTGGTGGTGAGCTGTGGTCCATGTGCAGTGGGTACACCCACAACGCAGTTAGAGAGGGAATTCCAGGATTTTGACCCAGTGCGATATTTCCAAATCCGGATGGTGAGTGGCGTGGAGGGGAATTTGCAGGTGTTCCCATAATATCTGCTGCCCTTGCCCTTCTAGATGGAAGTGGTCGTGAGTGTGGAAGGTCCTATCTAAGGAGCTTTTGTGAATTTCTGCAGTGCATCTTGTACATGGTACACACTGCTGCTACTGAGCGTTGGTGGTGGAGGGAGTGGATGTTTGTGGATGTGGTGCCAATCGAGTGGGCTGATCTTTCTGGATTCTTCAAGCTTCTTGAGTGTTGTTGGAGCTGCACCCATTCAGACAAGTGGGGAGTATTCCATCATATTCCTGACTTGTACCATGTAGATGGTGGATAGGCTTTGGGGAGTCAGGAGTTGAGTTACTCGTGCAGTATTCCTAGCTTTTGACCTGCTCAAGAGCCACTGTTTTTATATAGTTAGTTCAGTTCAGCTTCTGATCAGACGTTTCTAGCAGAGGATTCAGCAATGGTAATGCTATTTAATGTCAAGGGGCAATGGACAGATTCTCTCACGTTGTAGGTGGTCATTGCCTAGCATTTGTGTAGCCCAAATATTACTTGCTATGTCTCAGCCCAAACCTGGATATTGTCCAGTTCTTCCTACCTTTTGACATAGAAAGTTTCAATATTTGAAGAATTGTGAAATTTCTGAACATTTTTCAACTATCGGTAAACCTCCTACTTCTGACCTTACGATGGTCAGCCATTAATATAAAGTAGTTGGATATGTTTGGGCCAAGGATAATACACTGAGGAATTCTCAATCATCTTCCTACAAGCCTGGTACAAGTTAAACAGACAGAAACGCTTTCCCTGGTTCCCATTGACTCTTATTTTATTAGGGCTCCTGGATGTTACAGTCAGTAAATGCAGCCTGATGTTAGTCAGTCTCATCTCCTTTCTGGAGTTTGGTTTGATTGTCAACATTTCAACCAAGGCTGCAATAAGCTGAGTGGTCCTGCTAGAACCCAAATTGGTCGTCAGTGAGCAGGTTATTGCTGCTTGATGACACCTTCTGTGATGGGCAATTTTCCACCTTGTCAGGTCAATGCCAGTGTTGGATCTGTATGGGAACAGCTTGGCTAGGGATGCAGCATGTTATGAACCATGTCTTCAGCATTATTGCAGGAATGTTGCTGGGGCCTTTAGCCTTTGCAGTATCCAGTGCCTTCCACTGTTTCTTGAAATCAGAGAATTTGAGTTGGCTGAAGACTGGCACCTGCGTTGCTGGGGACTTCTGGAGGAGACTGATGGATCTTCCACTTGGCACTTCTGGCTGAAGATTATTGCAAATATTTCAACCTTATCGTATGCATTGATATGCTGTTCTCCCCCATCACTGGGTTGGGGATATTTGTGAAACCTCCTTCTCCAGTGAGTCCTTTAATTGTCCATCACCATCAAGTACAAGCACTAGAATGTTTTGCTGCAATTGTACAGGGCCTTGGTGAGACCACACCTGAAGTATTGTGTGCAATTTTGATCTCTTTTCTAATTGAATTCCTGAGATTTGTTGCCCCTCACTAATTGGTCAGAGGGCAGTTAAGAGTCAACCACATTTCTGTGGGTCTGGAGTCACGTGTAGGCCTGACCAGGTACAGATGGCAGTTTCCTTCTCTAAAAGGACATTAGTAAACCTGTTGGGCTTTTCTGACCATCAACAACAGATTCATGGTCATCACTGGACTCCTAATTCCAAACTATTATCAAAATCTCACTTCACCATCTGCCATGGAGGGATCGATACCCTCAGAACATTAACTGGGTCTCTGGATTAATAATCTAGTGAAAGTATCACTAATACCACATCCTGAGGAAGGATATTCAGGCTATGGGGGTAGTGCAATGGAAGTCTACCACATTGATTCCTGGAATGTCGGGACTGACATCTGAAGAAAGATTGGATTGATTCAGACTATGTTCACTGGAGTTTAGATGAATCAGGGGGATCTTATCAAGACCTATAAAATTCTAACACACTAGACAGGGTAAATGCAGGAAAGTGTCAGTTCTGAGGGCAAAGAGATCAAAGGGCATGGAGCATAAATGGGAACAGGGCACTGAATTGGACAATCAGCATGATCACACTGAATGGCAGAGCAGGCTTAATAGGCTGTATGGCTATTCAGATAATCACTTTCTATTCCTCTATGATCTGTTGGTATGATTTACTCCTTAGAATAGGATTATAAACCATCTGAACCCCTTGAACAGATTCCACTCTGTAACTCATTCCCAGGTATCTATTGCCCTATATATACACCATCTGACAGCTAGTGTACTGTGCACAAGTAAATAAAGGATGACTTAGTGACAGGATACTGGCCTCTGTGCAGTTATTTCAGTGGCGATAGGAAGAAAAAACAGGATGTGTTTGAAGAACATTTGCTTGCAACAGTCGTCTTGGAGCTGGCGTAAGCATTTCTGACATTGTGCGTTTAAAAAAAGTTTAAACCATCTGAAACTCTCGATTAGATTCCAGTCTGTAACTCACTCCCAGGTATCTAATATTCCATATATAAATCATCTGAATGCATTAAGTACGATATGCAGCATCTAGAAAATCTGTAGCTATTCTTGATGTTTAACTGATTTGCAGTCTGTCTCAATCTCACTGGTCTTAAATGATGTTGTAAGTATATTTGATTGGAGACCTCTCCAATCAAACCTTCACATGAAACAACCAAACCTACAGTCTCCACACCATTTCAGAGCCAAAGAGTTGAAACGTGTCTCCTCAGTGTGTCTGTGATTATATATGTGTGTGTGTGTGTGTGTGTGTGTGTGTGTGTGTGTGTGTGTGTGT
>NC_063366.1:16886108-16977860 GCF_021869965.1 Rhincodon typus
TGTGTGTGTGTGTGTGTGTGTGTGTGTGTGTGTGTGTGTGTGTGTGTCGATAATTACAAGATGGCTTGTGTGATTCTTGTCGTTGTGGAATAGAACAGTCCCTGCCTCATTCTGGTCCTTGCTGAGTTTGATGATACAGACTGTGCAGCACCATTACTTCTGTACATGTTGAAGTACTGTTCTGCCACGTATATTTACTACAGCAAGTTAAGCCTCTGTGTGTCTTCGGCACATTCTGATGACCACTGTTTTGCTGAAGTCACTATCCACTGGGGGTCAGAGAGGTTACCTATTGTGCGCTCATGATCTCTGATTTAATGGTGTTATTCTGCAATGTAAGACTCTAAATCAAATTTAATTATAAGAATTAACATTACACAAAAGCAAAAGGACTACCCAGGATACAAATGCACTAACAAAGACTGAATTGATTTGCCAAGATTCCAAGAACCAACAACAACTTGCATTTATTTAGCATCATTAACATATTTAAGCATCCCAAGTACTCTTATAGAACATCGTATTGAACATATATTTACAGATATAGGTATAGACATGGAATAGAGGGATAGTGACCATGTAGAGACAAAAAGTATTTAGTTTAGAATGGCATCATGTTTCGGCACAGTCTTGGTTGGCCGAAGAGCCTGTTTCTATGCGGTTCTGTTCTTTATTCTTTGTTGCTTTCAGATGGTGGCAAAGTGGAAATAGCAGTGGGCCGGCCTAATACACGTATGGGTTCAAATCTCACCATGGCAGCTGGTGGAATTAGAATTAGTATATCAGGAACATAATTCCAGTCTCAGTAATGCTGACCATGACAATAAAACTCATCCTGTTCCGTAATGTCCTTTAGGGAGGGAAATCTGCCATCCTTCCCTGGTCTGGACTACATGTGACTACAGAGGATATGGTTGACCTCTGAAAATGGCGCAGCAAAACATTTGCCTCGAGGGTAATTAGGGATGGGATGTAAATCCTGGCCTTTCCAGGAAAAACTCACTCCATGAAAAATAGAAAGATTATGATAGAAGTGCAAAAACACCCCGAGTTGAGGCACAGCTAGAGTACAGCGAAAATTCTGGTCACTGCGCTTTGGATCTATATCCTCCAGAAAGTAGAAGAATGAAACATGATCTCCTTGAAACATACATTTTTTAATGGTTTTGACAGGGTAGACACAGGAAGAGGCTGGGAGTTCTAGTCCAGGATTCTTTCAAGGTAAAATTACAGGTTAAGTCAGTAGTTAGGAAGGCACATGAAACTTTGGCATTTATTTTGAGAGGACTTGAATATAAAAGCAGGGAAGTACTTCTCAGTGTCAATAAGGCTCTGGTCAGGCTGCATTTGGACAAGTGTGCACAGTTTTGGGTCCATATCTCAGGAAAAATGTACTGGCTCTGGATCAGGTTCACAGGAGATTCATGAGAATGGTCCAATGAATGAAAAGCTTAACATATGAGGAACATTTGAGGACACTGGGTCTATACTCGATGAAGTTGAGAAGGATGAGAGGGGATCAAATTGAAATTTACAAAATACTGAATGGCCTGGACAGCGTGGATTTAGCCTTAGAGTAAAGGCAAGACCTTTTAGAACAGATAAGAAGAAACCTCTTTAGCTAGAGAGTGGTGAATCTATGGAATTCACTGCTACAGAAGGCTGTGGAGGCCACATCATTGAGTATATTTAAAACAGAGATAGACAGGTTCTTGATTATCAAGGGGATCAAGGGTTATGGGGAGAAAGAGGGAGAATGGGGTTGAGCAACTTATCAGCCATGATTGAATGGTGGAGCAGACTCGATGGGCTGAATGGCCTAGCTTCTGCTCTTATGTATTATGGTCTTATTCGTAATCCTCTACCTCAGTTATCTGTTGGAAGGCTCAGCCACTGAGTATAAATAGAAACAAAAGTCAATAGGTTTCTAGATAGTAATTCTAATTGAGATATGGAAGTCATGCAGGAAAATAGCATTGAGACAGAAGATTATATAAGATCATTACCAGAGTAAGCTCAATGGGCTGAACTCCTATTTCAATTTCCTATGTTTCTATGTAAGAAGAATGGTGTGACTGCATTAGGGAAGACACAGGGGACCTTCTCAAGCATATTGCAAGGAATGGAGGATTGTAGTTATTTCGAAAACTTGGATAAATTCAGATTATTTTCTGTGTAACAGAGATGTGATTTAATTGGTGTGTTTAAAGTTACAAAAAGGTGCCTAGGAAGATTTGTTAGGACAGATTTATTTTCCTCAGCAGAGTAGTCAGATATATAATTGCTGTTCTGTTAGTGTTATTTGGTCAAAATCCAGGAACTTCCTTCCTTAATGGCACTGTGGGTGGCCCGACATTGAACGGACTGCAGATGTTCATAAAAACAGCTCACCACCACTTTCTTAAGGGCAATTAGGCATGGGCAATAAATGCTTGACCAGCCAGTGACACCCACACCCAGTGAGTGAATGAAAAGAAAGCCTAGCAGGGGATAAATATTGGAAGTAGCAGATTGGGAATCCAGAAGTTGCTATGTGTGGTGAAGGCAGAAATCCCGGTCACATTTGAGCAAACATCTGAAAATTCTAATGAGACCGGCTAACTCTTTCTCAGACAAATAACCTCCTCATTCTGTGCAATAAATGTGTTCTGTTTCTTCTGCTGAACCTCACAGGAACACATTTAGAGATGCATGGAGACCAAACCACAGGATGAATTGCAAGGCCTGACTAAGAGATTGATCAAAGAGGCAGGTTATAAGGAGGAGATTAATGGATGAGCAGGGAAAAGTACAAACATTTATTCATCAATGTTACTGTACAATAGTATTGGACAGCCGGTTGGGTCAGATAGATGCTGGAGTAAGAGGGTGTTTTTCACTGTATTTGGATAACAATAGATTGGCAAGTGTCAATGTCAGCTCTCTTAACTCCCAGGGGTCAGAAGGTTGTAAGTGTATCTCTCCCACAAGGTAAATAGTCTCAGTTGATACTCCCTCGTGCTGTGCCGAGGGAGTCCCACGCTGTCAGAAGCGCTGTCAGATGAGGTGCTATAAATGAGGACTCATCTGCATTTCATGATACAATCTGTAAAGCAGGGAAGTGCTGGTCATGTAATCTTTCTGCGTCAAAGGAGGCCATTCAGCCCTAATATTGGTGCTGTTTGAAAGGCCTATCCATTGTGGTCCCCTGCCACACCATTTTCTCATCCCTAATGCTGCACATAATCTTTTCTTTGCAACCGTCTTTTAATGGTGACAGCGATATTTGATTCAGCACTCTTTCAGAAGGTGTACTTGAGGTCCTAACCTTCCCTTTATGTGGGAAGAAAAGGTTTCCCCCATTTCCCCTCAAGAGTTTTTGGCAATTATTCCAAAACACTAGTTACTGACCTACTGGCCAGAGGCAGTGGATCCTGCATTATTTATTTCATCAACCCCCTCACCATTCCCAAATTTTCAATGCTCCTCTCTGTTTACCCTTTCACCTCCATAGAATAGCTATGGCAGAAAAAAGGAGGCCATTCTACCCATATCTGTGCTGGCAAGCTCAGTTTCTCCAGTCTCACCACAGAACTGAAATCCCTCAACCATGGGATCATCCTGGTTAACCAGTTCTGTGCTTCTGACAAGTCCTTGACATCTTCCTGAAAAAATGGATGCCCAGCACTGCCCACAATAGGTTTTGAGTTTGGGTTAGGTAACCAGTGAGGTTACTTCCTTGTTTCAGTATTTGACGGCCATACTTACACAATCACAATGCCACGCACGTTCTTAACCACATTATAAAACATGCCCTGCTGCCCTTAAACAGTTATGTTAGTATCAAATGGATGTTTTGCATCTGTCTTGACAACAGACAGTTATGAATATGCACCTCAGGTCATTTTGCTCCTGAACTCCCTTAGATACAATACATTTTAGGTTATGCTGCCATGCCATATCCATTGTATCGATCTGTCTACATCCTCCTGATATCCACCACTAGCATTCTCACTACTTACTGCATTGACATGATTTGTGTCATCAGCATGCTTCAGTATTGTCCTCCATATGTCTACGGTAATGTCATTACAATTCCAAGTAAAGCCAAGGTCCTGATACAAGCCCCTGGGAATCTCACTGTATTCTTCTCTCCCATCAGAAATCACCAGTTCATTTTGGCTCCTATCTCTGCTCAAATGAATCCACACTCAAGTTATGATCATCCTTTGAATAACATCTGCTTCTAGTGTTCGCATAGGTCTGACATAAGGAACTTTATCAAAGATCATTTGGTCCAATGCCTATTCCCTTCAGCAAGCTTCTCTGTTGCTTTATAAGTCTCAGCCAGGTTGCTCAGAAAAGATATGATTGACAAACCTGTGCTGGCTGTCTCTTATAAATCTATGTTTCTCCAAGAGAAAATGATTTTGGTCCTTGACAATGGGATGTAGTAATTTTTAACCAATCACTGACATTAGACTGTTTGGCCTATCGTTTCCAGCTACCCCTCCCTACACTTCAAGATGGCGGTGTGACAGTTGCAATATTTCTGTTTCCTGGTACTACTTCCCATATCACAGGAGGATTTAAACATTCCAGTCAGGACTTCTGCCATCTCCACCCTTGCTTCCCTCAGCAATGTAGGAAGCAGCCCAACCTGACCAGGTTGACATGTTGACTCTGATGACAGCAATCTACCTGACAACTAACATTTATCTTATTCAATATCCCAATTCCTGCCTCCCTGACTGCAACATTAATCTCAGGCTCTTCTGTTGTCAAGACAGATACAAAACATCCATTTGACATTAATCATGCCCTCTGCTTCCCAAGCGAGACTTTTATTATTGTCTCCAACTGACCCCATTATTCTTTTAATTATCCATTTAATTTTTAGATGTTTATTGTTTAGATTCCTTTCTATGTTAATTTCTAATCTTCTCTCATATTTTATCTCCATCCTTTTTCAATAAATACCCTCCTCCCCATTCCACATTCTGTTTTCTTCCGGACTTTCTATAATATTCCATACTTGATTTTTGTTAGAAGCCTTAATCTTCTGTTTCATTCAGACTTTCAGTTCTTTTGTCATCCCGGTGATCCTAGTGCTGATGTGCCATCTTTTACCCTCATGGGAATATGATTGGTTCGTGTCTGAAGTATTTCCATCATTTACTGGTTCCTCGGTTAACCTTCCTTTCCAATTGATCTGTTAGATCCTGCCTCAGATCACTGAAAATGTCTCTCTATTTCTTAGCTGGCTATTTCCACCTTAGATTTTCCCCTTCTGCCACTACTTTAAAACAAATTTTATTTGAAGCTAATTTTATTGTGATCACTATTACCCAAACTTTCTCACACATCCCATGGTTTGCCCTATTTCATTGCCCAGACCAAGCACTGTTTTCTTCCCCTTTCATCTTGAAATATACATTAATTGTACTGCCTTTATTGGTCAGTGCATTGAGTATAGGAGTTGGGAGATCATGCTGCAGCTGTAAAGGACATTGATTCAGCCACTATTGGAGTATTGCATGCAATTCCGGTCTCCTTGCTTTAGGAAGGCTGTCGTGAACCTTGAAAGGGTTCAGAAAATATTCACAAGCATGTTTCCAGAGTTGGAGAGTCAGAGTTAAAGGGAGAGGCTGAATAGGCTGGGCTATTCTCTGGAGCCTTGGAGGCTGAGGAGTGACCTTATAGAGGTTTGTAAAGCCATGAGGGTCATAGATAGGGTGAATAATCAAGGTCTCTTCCCCAGGGTACAGGAGTCCAAACCAGAGGGCACAGGATTAGGGTGAGAGGGCAAAGATTTAAAAGTGACCTAAGAGACAACTTTTTCACACAGAGGGTGGTGTGTGTATGGAATGAGCTGCCAAAGGAGGCAGTGAAAGCTGGTACCATTACAACATTTAAAAGGCATCTGGATGGGCATATGAAAAGGAAAGGTCTGGAGGGATATGGGCCAAACGTTGGCAAATGGTACTAGATTAATTTAAGAAATCCGGTCGGCATGGGCGAGTTGGACCAAAGGGTCTGTTTCCCGCTGTACGTCACTACAACTCAATGACTCTAAGTCGACATGGTTCCAAAGGATCATAAGCTTGTTTGCTCATCGAAAAGTGTTTAATTTGAGAGTCACCAAATTGCAGGAGAGAGGCAAAGTCAAAGATACTAATGAATAAAGTCCTGTTCTCGTCTATATATCTCAGAATTATTCATTTTCCTTGCTCTTTACACCTCTTTTGCTCCAGTTTAAATGAAGATATTTGAAACTCCCTACTATTACCAATCTCTGGTTTCATATTTCTCTGAAATTTGTCCACAGATCTGCCCCTCCATCTCCTCAATATCTGTAGGCAATGTTACACTTGTGTTTTTATTCTGTAACTCTCACCAATTTATTCTGTCTATCAAACCTCAAGGTTATCGTAGCGCTCAGACTTCAATTCATCATTGATTAATATTGCTGTCCTTCTTCTTTTACATTATTTTTTCTTCTCTGTTCCTTGAAAATATTCTCACCAGGAATATTTGGACCTGAATCTCTCTGGAGAGCCTCTTTGTTATTACAAAAGTGGTTCCCAAAGGCCACACATCACTTGTTATTCCCCTGGGGAAAGGGGTTGGTTGGGAATTGAGGCCTAATTCCAATGTTCACATCCATAATTCACAAAGGCTCAGTGGCTGGCACTGCTGCCTCCCAGTGCTAGGGACCCGAGTTCAATTCCACCCTCGGGTGACTGTCTGTGTGGAGTTTGCACATTCTCCCCATGACTAGTTTCCTCCCACAGACCAATTATATGCAGGTGAAGTGGATTGGGCCATGCTAAATTGCTCTGCAGTGCCCATGGATGCGCAGGCTAGGTGGATTAGCTAGGGGAAATGCAGGATTACAAGAATGGAGTATGGGGGGTAGATCCGGGTGGGATGCTCTTCAGAGGGTCAGTGTGGACTCAATGGGCTGAATGGCCTGCTTTCACACTGTAGGGATTCTATGGCTCTGTGTGATAAACAGTAGCTGTCTCAGACTGATCGAATTTTCACTCACAGTATGTTCAATATGTGACTTTAGCTTAGTAGAAGTTTTAACGCTGCTGAACAGCTTGACAGGGTGGGAAATCATTTTGGAGAGATAAATTACCCCTTAAGCATATGGTCCTAGAACACCTCTTGGTTCCCCTCTGATTGTTAAATATAGATATGATTGTACATTAACTCATTGGAAACACCACCTTGTTGGAAATTGCCAACAGGAGCTGCCAAGGCATTTAAAATTCCTGCAGTTTAAATATTTTCAGTGTGTGTTATTACGTCAAAAGCCTGACGGCTATCATTACTGGATTAGTGCTTCCCAACTGATTTCACAACCTCCCATTATCAAAGAGTGGTGTCTCTCAGTTCACAGTTTGACTGATGGCACCAAGTGGTTACAGATTCCAAAATACAACAATGAATTCCAATCTGTTTGTAAAGGGATTAAACAGTGTTAAAGTCATTCAACGAGCCTTTAAAAAACACAATTAGAGTGCATTTATCAATAAATAAATCTTTCAATGGATACAATTTTATCTCATTTCAGCATCAATTGTAAGGTCTGTCTCCATGGATACTCATTGTAGATGCCAAGGCAAAGAGTCGCTGGTGAAGGATGGGCAGGGTGCACAGGTTAACATGAGTTGACGCTTGATTGGCATTGTGGCTATTAACTGCTATAGTGGGTAGGGGGCACATGTTGTCATGGAGAGTATGATGTGCCATGGGTGATGGGCATGAGGTGGCATTACTATGCATGGATGAATTTGAGGAAAACATTTCATTTTTAAGGTTCTGAGGAAGGGTCACCGGACCCGAAATGTTAACTTTGTTTTTTTCTTCACAGATGCTGCCAGACCTGCTGAGCTTTTCCACCAACTTTGTTTTTGTTCCTGATTTACAGCATCCGCAGTTCTTTTGGTTTTTATTTCATTTTTAAATTGTGTTCTATCTTTGCTAAAATGCCAATGAGCTGAGATTGGCCTTCTTCCAGCCATTCACTACATCCGGCGACCTCTGTTCTGTTTCTGAGATTGCCCACCATGGCTCCCACTTCTCCTAGAACCAAAATCTGACCTTTCTCCCAGATCGGGTTTGCAGAGCTGGGAATTGTCCCTACCTCGGAGAAAAAGTCAAACTTTAATTCCTGTTATTGCCAATCGTTTTGGTAGATTGCTGTGATTGCTATTTTATCTTAACCTCACGTGCTTATAGTTCATCCAGCACATTTGTAATACTCCATGTATTATCACATATTGCTGCAATGCCCTAGATAGCTTTGCTTTTCTCATCTAATTTATGCATTTTCTATAATATTCATCATTCTGTGCTCCTAGTTTGGTTTGCACCTCTCTGTAGCTACATCTTGGATCCTCCTGTCCACTCATCTCCCTGTCCCACTGATAAATTGTTTTTACTCTCAATGGTCAGCACTTACCCTTAATGTTGCACAGTGGCAGCAGTATGCACTATCAATAAGATGCACTGCAGCAACACACCAACGCTTCTCAAACCTGCAACCTCTGTTGTCTAGAAGGACAAGGGCAGCAGATACATGGGAACATCACCAGCTGGCAAGAACTCTTTCAAAGCATGCACCACCCTGACTTGGAAATATAATTGCCATTCCTTCACACTGTTGCCAGGTCAAATTCCTGGACCTCCCTCCCTAACAGCATTGAGGGTCCACCCACACCATGTGGACTGCAGCAGTTCAAGAAGGCAGCTCATACCCATCGGAATGGGCAACAAGTACTGATCCAGCCAGTGACACCCATATCCCATGAATCCAAAAAGAGGAACAATTACTTTATTATGTCATTGGTCTTTATCAGATCATGCTGTGTATAATTTATTGGCTAACATTCTTTACGTTGCAATCGTGACTCTACTTCAAAAAGAACTTCAACATGTATACGAATCAAATTGCTTCACAAGAAAGTGCACTGTCCTTCCTTCTCTCCGATTTACTTTTGTTTTGAGTGGACCATATTCTGTTTTCTAAATTAACAGTGAGAAATATATAAAAAATTATTTTTTGTATCCAACGTAAAATTTCGAAGCTGAGAATGCACACCAAGATGGAAGATGAATTGACTGGAGGTAAATTTTCCATGCTTAGCAAATGGGGTGGTGCTTGGCAAATCTGAAGGTGCAAATCAGATTTTGGTGGATCCGGGAAAGAGGAGTGCTTGACAGTATTTGTTAATGTTGGAGAAGAGATGTGTTCCTGCATTTGACAGCACTGGTTGTAACTTTAAAGGATTTCTGCAAGCAGTGGATATGACATTCTGTACTCTTGCCCTTGAAAGTACATTACCTCTTTCTGTCATGAACAGGGGAAGAAATGCAAATGTTCTACTTACTATCAATATAGCACAAGTGATAATTGCAGCTTTCAAAAGTCAACTCTCTTTCCCCTCCTCCTCAGCACCTGAAAAGTGCCCACATTTTAAACTCATTAAAAAATTGTCAATGAAATGATACTTGAGCAGGAACTGTCCAAAGCCAAGTATAACTGTAATTAATTTTAACTATTGACACTGATTGCACTGATATACATTCGGAAATTAGACAATGGCACGGGCAATATTTGGCTGTAAGCACCAGATGTCCAGGCAAGAATGTCAGCTGTTCAATTCGTGAGAACCGATGCAGATTTACTCCAATCTGTTACCTGTTTTACACCCTGTCTGGAAAACTAATGGAAAGTAAATACATTTTCATGGTGTGTAAAATTGACAACAGCTAGCACTATCACCCTTAATATGCTATTCACCAAGAAGTTTGAGTACTTCAGGGAAGGTTGAGTGATGAAAAGAAATGGTGAAAAATAATTTCAATGGGTAAACAGCCTTGCTATCATTGCAAGTTGTGTGGATTATCTTGAAATGTGAATTTTGGGACATCAGAGTTTTGGTGCTTGAGAAAAGAACATGGGGGAGGTTCAGCAATATTTGGAAAATCTCGAAGAATTTATGGCAGAAGCAACACATCACCTGGTCACAGTGGTAGAATGATGACTTGGGCCAGTTTACAAAAGATTTCATATTTTAAGGAAAGTGTGACAACAGTTCATAAGGACTTTTGGACAGAAGTCTGCTTTGATGGATACATTTTAATGAGATATATAAATACACAATAAAAACCGAAAGAACTGTGGACGCTGTAAATCAGGAATAAAAACAAAGTTGCTTGAAAAGCTCAACAGGTCTGGCAGCATCTGTGAAGAAAAAAATCAGAGTTAACGTTTCGGGTCGGGTTCTGAGGAAGAGTCACCGGACCCGAAACGTTAACTCTGATTTTTTCTTCACAGATGCTACCAGACCTGCTGAGCTTTCCCAGCAACTTCTGTTTTTGTTTGTGATATAAATACACAAGGTTGTTATATACACATGTAGCATTACAGACTTGCTGAAAGTGCACTGCCTTCACCGACAGGAAGTTACACCTAAATATTATTCCATTTGTATTCCTTCCATCACAAAGAACCATCATAATTAAGTTTGATTGTAGTTTAACATAGATTCTTAAGTCCTCAAAGCTCCAAGTGAATGTGCACTATATCCAAATCTAGGCACCAATAGTTATGGGATATTTGATACCTTACAAAGAGCATTTTTTATGATGTAAGAATATTAAACATCCCAGATTTGAAAAACATATCTGCTTACCACCACCTGTAGCAAGACTTGTGCTTCAGATCTAGCCACTTGCCTAGGTAAGTGTGCCTGCATCAACACTCAAGTAACTCGATGCCATCCAGGACAAAGTTCTCGATCACCACTGCATCTACCACCTTGAACATTTTACAGCCTCCACCAGCACACATAATGCCAATGCGTGGCACATGCACATTGCACTGCGGTAACTCAAGATTCAAAGGGCAGCAATCCCTGACATCTACTAGCTAGTAGGATAAGGGCAGTAGACACAAGGGAACCACCACTGGCAAGTTCTCCTCATGCAGCCCAACCCTGTGTGGAAACATCCTAACCTTTCTTCATTGTTGCTGGGTTATAATCCTGGAACTCTGTCCCTAAAGGTATTGTAACTGCAGGTGCACCACAAAGATGGCAGCAATTCAAATGTTTAGCTTACTACCAGCTCCTCAACAAGAGTTAAAGATGGGCAATAAATGCCTCCGAGCCAGCAGCACTCATATATAATGAGTAGAATAAATGAAAGAAGAAAGAGGGCATGACTTCTGGGATCCATAGAGGACTTCCCGCTTACAGAAAGCCATGCATTTTTCAGCATAGCAATCGTTTAAATAATGCATGGCATTCGGGCAAGGTTGGATTAACTTTGAAATTATCCAGTGGAGAAAAGTGAATAAAAGTAGGTGAAAATTAGTCCTGAAGCCACATACAAATTGAATGGCCAGCCCTACATTTGCAGTGGGGAAACTTTCTGTCCAAAACAAGTGGGATCTTCACAGAAACACAGAAGTGACAAGACAGTAGGCTCATCAATTGTAGTTGGCCACTATACCATTTTACCTTTTACTGTCCAATGCCACCATAACTCCACCACAACCCCAGTGCTACTCCAGCATCACTCCACTGCAGTAAAACTAAATTAATATTTTCAAGCTGCCTTGATGGGATCTGTACTCATCTTCAAAGTGTTAACACCTCTGGCTTCTGGTTAATAGACTAGTAATGTAAGTCCCATATCTTGCAACTGAGGTGGGTGGCATGTATAATCAGATAATAATGTCCATTCTGTTTCTGGTAAGATCAGTACTTGCTTCAAATAGTTCTTCAGGTTTTCAAAGCTTTAAGTTGTGTGTGGCACAGAATAAAGTGTTTGCATTTATACAGTGTCATTCAGGAAGTTCCGACATGCTCCAGGCAGATGAACCAACTTTAAATACAGTCAAAGTCAAAGATGGAGGCTAATCTGAAACAACAAGATTACATCACAAACAATAAGAGAATTGACACTGTCACGTGCTGCGGGGTGGCACGGTGGCTCAGTGGTTAGCACTGCTGCCTCGCTGCACCAGGCACCCGGGTTCAATTCCATCATCTGTGTGGAGTTTACACATTCTCTCCATGTCTGTGTGGGTTTCCTCTGGGTGCCCCAGCTTCCTCCCACAGTCCAAAAATGTGCGGGTTAGGTGAATTTGCCGTGCTAAATTGCTCCACTGTGTGCAGGGATGTGAAGAGTAAGTGGGTTAGTAATGGGAAATGCAGGGTTACAGGGAAAGACTAGGGGAGCGCATCAGTCTTTGGAGGGTTTGTGTGGTCTTGATGAACTGAATAGTCTGCTTCTGCACTGTTGGGATTCTATGTTTCTATGTGAGAGTGCGCAAGGCACCGAGAGAGAACAACCTGCTCTTTGAATAGTGGCACCTTTCTCCTCACCTCAACAGGTAAGTGAGTCTTCCGTTCAATGTTTGCCTTTAAAGGCAGCACCCCTGACATTGCACCACTCTTTCAGTACAGCATTACTGCAGGGATTGAGTGCTTGTTCCCTGGAGTGATTTAGATCCAAGGCTAAAACAGCATCATCAGTTAGCAGCGCTGCCACCTCAGAGTCAGGAGGTCTGGGTGGCGGGGAGGATATGCTCAAACTTGGCTCCAGATAGCTAAGCACAAAATCCGAAGTGCAGTACCGAGTGAGTGCAGCCTGACTAGACGTGCTGTCATGACAGGAGGGTAAAAGGGAGATGATGGAATGGTCCCACTGCATGACTAAGAAGAAAAGTGGGGCAGGGATTCATCCTGGTGCCTTTGCCAACACATATCACTCAACAAACCAACATATTTCTGACACTTGGAAAAAGGTGTTTAACTGGTGAAAAGACAAACACTGGCTATTCATCTGGCCGAGGTAAAACCTCACTCCTCCGCGTCCCCTGCCAACTCCCACCACCCATTCACACCATCACCATCATCCTGCTTAGTCTGAAAACTGCATTTGATCTTGACACATCACCCCCTATTACCACTCCAAAAAAAAGGGTCATCTTAACTTAGGGCGTGCTCCCTCCTGAATTTCCATCCCATTCAGTTGAATAGAGGTCCCTGCTGGTTACACACTAAAAGAAACTTCACACATCTCAAAGACCAAAGCCTCCTGATTCAGTGTGACAATAATGCATTGGTGCCAGGGTGATTGAGGGCCTGGCCTATAATATAAAGATCATTTTGCATCATTTCAGTTACAAATCTTTCTTGAACTATTGAAGCAGCAGTTAATTAACCTTCAGTGCTATTGTCTCTAGATGGGTGACATTACTAAGAACCCCTTCCTCTTTCTCTTTTTGGAGGGAGAAGATTAAATAGACTGTTCAGCAAAACCGGTTGCATTCCAGGATATCTTTCTTCCCTCAGGAAGGGGATGTTTATTTCTATTCCATAGAAGATTAGATCTTTCCATATTATTGCCCTCCTCTGGCCCTGCCTCAGCCCATCTGCAGCTAATGCCCTCAGTCAAGACTTTGTTGCCTCTGAAGGTGACTAGTCCATGCTGTCCTCCCATCCAACACCCTCTGTTAGTCTGAACTCAACTAAGACTTGTTCACTCCCAGTCCAGCAACACCCTTGAAACTTACAATAGACACCTGCTTGTCCACATTTCTCCATGGTGTCACTCTTCCTCCATCTCTAAATTGTCACCAACCATTGCAATCCGATGACATCTCTGTATCCACCCAATCCTGAATCCCTCGCACTCCCTTCATTTGCTTCACCACACAAGGTAGTTCACAATCACCTTGACTCTGAACTCTGGAAATCCCTCCCTGAACTTCCGCCCCTCACCGCCCTTCTCTCCTCCATTGACACTCTCCTTAAAAGTCAATCTTGGGTCAATCTTTGCATTTCCTGTCACAATATCTCCTTGTGTGGCTCAGTGAGAGCCTCTGACCAATAAATGCTGAAATCTCTTTGGGCCATTTGTTTTACCACCTGGAAAGCAACCCATTAATATAAGCAGAGATTCCCAGGTTAATTGTAATGGCGAACGGGCTGGCATCAACAAGTAAGTCTGACTTGTTTTAACGTAGTAACATCAAGGCATCTTAAGCACAAAGTGGCATAAATTCATTGGCAATGTACAAAAAGAAGCCTTATCAGGCTGACCAAGAGTCGGCAAAGCATGGTGGGCCATCAAGGTAATGCCAACAACAGGCAGACACTGTGGTTCCTCCTTTCCACCTTGAGAGTGAATGGCTGGGGAGGAATGGTGTGGTAGAGATAGGTGACTGATTTCATACAGGACATGGTCAGAAGCTACACTGTATCATAGAAATGTAAAAAATGGGAGCAGGAGCAGACTATTCAACTCTCCGAGCCTGCTCTATATGATCAATATATGATCAATACAATCATGGCTGTCATCCAACTCAGTCCCCTAATCCTGCTTTCTCCCCATATCCTTTGATGTCTAACCTGGAGGAGTGCTGCCCTGTTGGGGATGACGTTAAACAGAGGCCCCAGACCCTCTTGAGGTGAGCATTCTTGCATGACTTTGCCTGGTCACCAATCAACTCCCTCAACCAACACCAATAGAATTGGTTATCTGATCAGTAACCCATTACTCTTTACCAGAGCTCATCATGTGCAAATTGGCTGCTGGTTTTTTCATGTCATAACAAAGACTCCACTTCAAAAACTATTTCAGTTGAGTTCAAGCTCTTTGGGAGGTCTTTAATCTAGTACCTTTTGCAACCTCAAAAGTCAACGTCCTTCCTTCTTTCCAGTTCTAAGAATTATTGCATGTCCTATTTTTGTCACTTGCAGCTCATGTGCCTTTCCAACTACTGTACAATTTGCAGCTCTCACAATTAGGCACCTTTGCTGTATTGGACTAAAGCTCAACCCAGTGCTCTGCGTCATTATGGTAATGAGCCAACTCTTCAGAACAGAATGCAGCTACAATTCTGTCAAGACTTGCACAGATTCATTTGAAACAGGAGAATAGTCCTGCTATTTGAAAACGAAATGCACTCAATCATGGGGTTCAAACCTAAATGGAGCAACAGCAGTCCCACGATGAAAAAGCAATGGGATTTATCCAATTATCAAAAAAAAACACAGCCACCTCATATACTGTACATCACTAAATGCCCTGGGCAAAGCACAAGCAGCACTTTCAAAGTTATTGCAGTCAGTGCACTTATTCTCAAAATTTTTTATACATTTTTGGAATGTGCATATAAGACTGAATTGTGAGCATGTGGGAACATTGTGCAAGAGTTTGCATACTTAAAGTGGTGCAGGGTGTGCAAGGAAATGAGTGTGAAAGTGCTCATGTCCATGCTCAAGTAATTGGAAGTGTGCATTTGAATCTTGGGACATATGTACTCGGGCATCTGTGCTTGTGTGAGTGCATGTGAAAGTCTGTTTGCGTGCATGAGAACAGGCATATTTGTGCACGACAGCATACCTGTGATGACTAAAAATGTGCAAGAGTGAAAAGAGAGAAGCCCAAAGTTTCACAGTGATGGAGACCCCCTCCAGCCTTAGGAAGGCTGAAAACCCTATGAAGCGCTGACCACCTCTGGACAGGAGTGGGGAGGGTGGTGGTGGTGTCCACATTGCATGTCCGAGGTTCTGGTGGCAGCTGCCCTTATAAAACAGCAGATGCCTCTAATGATATCTGATTTTTGTTAGTCAAGTATGGGAAACAGAATGTGTGCAGTTTTGACCAAGTAGGAGCAGGTCTAAGCCATGCAGAGTTGCTTGGATAAGTAGGATACACTTTGAGAAGTAAGATACCCCTTTAAATATAGTCCTGGGATACCTCTGGGGAGGTCAGGCATCTGTTGGAGGTGACAAAGTGTTTTTTGGCATTGTTAAAGGGAGACATAAATTTGTACATAAGGGCATAAACTCACTGGAAATGTCAAACTCACTGAAAGTGCTAAAGGCTATTGTCAAGCCATTTAAAACTCTGCACTATAATTATTTAAAGAAAACCGCAGGGTTGAAAGAAAGTCACTCCTTGTCATTTCACTTTGGCTGTTGATGTCGGCCTAAGGGTTATCATTATTGATTTATTGCTACAGGGCTGATTGCAGAACATTCTATTGTTGCAGTGGAGTGCCTACCACTTCACAGTTTGATTTATAGCTCCAGGCTAATGAACTTCAATATCTATCTTTCTAAGAATTAAAGGAATGTAAAAGGTAGCTTTTAAAAAACAGACTGAATTCTTCAATAGATATTCAAAAACTTCATTTCATGTTACTTCAGCGTTATTCCTGCGGTTTGCCATAGTGGACACTTTGTGAGTTGGCAAGGTAGGTGTGAAGGCAAAGGATGGTGGGTGGGGCACTACACTGTTATGGAGGCTATAAAGGCTCATTGAGTGCATGGGTATGGGTTAGCATAGAGACTATAAAGGGCTTTGAAGTTGGATAGAGGGGTAGAAAGGCTACGTGGAAAGTATATGGGACCATGGTGGTGAGTACAAAAGCAGAGCACAGCATACCAGGAGCCATGTGTGACAGGTAGTGGCATAAATGGGGACTCTGTGGGCAGTGAGCGACCAAGTGCTAGGGCACCAAGACAGGCATTCCTCCCAGCCCAGGCCTCCACACCTTGCTGTTTTCTTACGTCACCCAACTGAACTTTTAGAGAACCTGCAAAACCTGCACAAACCTCTGCTATGAAAATCTGAAACTCCAAGATACTTTCTCCTGGGCCAGGTTTGTGGAGCCAGAAGCTATCTTAAATCTGCATTCTCAAGTCAGGAAGTGAAAATTCAGGCCAGTGTGCAAGTCAGTGCGTGCCAGCGTAGATATGCCAGTGAATACTGGAATGGGAATACTGCAGTACATGCGCTTGGCTGTGTACCATGGAGAGGGCTTGGCCAAACAGACCAATGTGTCAAGGAGAGTGCGGGAGCAAGTGTGTATACGAATGACTGCACATGTCAGAAAGCTGAGCATGGGAATGCACTGAATGAGACTATGAATGAGACAGGGGAGCGTGCCTGTGTGTACATATCAATTTTCATTCACAGGGCATCAGTATTCATTCTTAGTGCTGGTTTCATTAAGAGTCAACTGCAAATTTTATTTTCCTCTCTCTCTCCATGAAGCTGCTGCAAGTCTTCAGTCTCGAGGTCACCCCTGCACCAGTCACACACAAAGTGTTGGTTGTCAGTCCTGCCGTTCAAAGTCACTGCTGGGTGACACATTCAATTGGCACTGAACACAGTCAGGTCACCAACTACACACTGCCTGACAAACAACATTGCCAGGTTCTTAAAGCTTACAATCCACTCAATCCACATAGCCTTACATAATACTGTGCAATCTTCAGTTGAACATCTCCATCAGATTCCAGATTGTAAATCACTCCAGCAGATCCATTATTTGATATATAAACCATCTGAGTCCTCCACTTAGATTTTAGCCTGTAACAAACTCCCAGGTATCCATTATTCAATGTATAAACCATCTGAACTACAGTTACATTGCGTGTGTAATTCATTTTCATTAATGTGTGTATAGATCTTCAGAAAGCCTTCACTAGCTTCCAGTCTGAAATTCACACTATGTTAGATCTACGAATGTTTCAAGCTTCAACCACAATTTAACGAATTACGGTCATTCATTTTTTAAGAGACATTGTTTTAGAAACTATGCAACAGACAATAAGGTCTCAGAATGTAATTGCAAATGAAAATTCTTCTAAATCAGATTGATAATGAAGTGTTCATACTCGTGGGAATCTTCTGAACTAAAATCTTAACACATAAGTTTGGTTTTAATCTATAAGCAATCATATTATTTGATAAATAAAACAGCCTGCTCTGTTCAGTTTGTGTAGCAAGTGTGAGGAGGTCATCTATTTTGGACTAAAATGAGGAGAGATCCCAGTATTATTTAAATGGCAAAGGCTAGGAACAGTGAGGATGCAAGGTAAAATACAGGCCCATGTACTCAAATCACTTATTAGATGCAAACAATCATCAAAAAGGCTCATGTAACGTTGGCTCTCATAACTAAAAGACCAGAATATATAGTTGGGGAACTTTTGCTACAACTACACAAAGTCCTAGTTTGACCACATCTAGAGCACTGAGCATGATACTAGGCACTACATCTTAGAAAGGATACATCAGCCTTTAAAAGGAAGCAGCACAGATTCATTAGAATGTTACCATGACCCAAAGGATTAATGAGTAGGGAGATCACATAAACTTGGTTTGCATTCCTGAATATTGAGGATGAAGAGACACACTGATGAAGATTATTAGCAACTTGAAAGGAGTCAATGGGATAGATAGAGAAAAATCTTTTCCACTGGTGGAGGAAATGTAGGACACATTGATTCAACATTAAAATAAGAGCCAGGTCATTTTATGTGCGAAAGATGACAGAAACATTGAACTTTTTTCCACAACAAAGTCTGTACTAACTCAATTTAATCTCAGATCAAAAGACTTTTGCTAGACAAGAGTATGAAAGTCAAGATTGGTGAATGGAATTAAGATAAAGATCAGCCTTGATTGCAATGAATGGCAGAACAGGATATACCGTACTTAAGATTGAAATCCAAACTCTTCAGTTACTGTCGAGTGGAATTCATTGGCTGATATTTATCGTTCTTTGAATATAAACCATCGATTAGATTCCAGTCTGTATCTCACACCCAGGTATCCATTATTCTTTATATAAACCATCTGAACCCCTCGATTAGATTGCAGCCTGTAATTCACTCCCAGGTCTCCATTATTCCACATGCAAGCCACCTGAAGCCCTTGATAAGATTCAAGTCTGTAATTCACTCCAAGACTGGTCCATTATGCTGTGTTTACAGCAGCGGAACCCATTAGCTGTTGACAGTCAGTGAGGGTAAATACTCAAAATGACGCTAACTCACGTGTAATGAAATCACGAACGCGTCGTAAAGGGCCTCGAGTCACTGCCTCGGACATATCCTACAGCCTCCTCCTCCTCCTCAGAATTGTGTAAAACACATGAACAGATTGCAGCAGGGCTGTGAGAAATAGGGAGAAACGATTCGCGGCAGCAGCCAGTACGCGTGTTCGTGTTGTGTTCAAATGTTTCAGAGAAGGAAATACAAATGGTCCAGGCCAGTCAAGAGAAGAGGCCTCAATGAGCAACAGTGCAACTCCTGATATATCGGCTCTCTCAGCCCTCGCCAGGCCGATGCAACTTTGCAACACGAGGAGCCCAGCTCTGTGCACTTAAACATCTCTGTACAATCCCTGCAAAATCACCTCCCAGGCACCCAACGTTATCCCCTTCACCTCCCCCTCCTCCCCACCCCCAAAACAACCCACTTCCCGGTTCACAGGCCATTAATAGCTCTTAAGAGACCTACTTTTCCGGTCGATTGATAGTTGCAGGCGATCACAAGTGTGTTTGGAAAGATCTCTTCTGGAGAACTATTCAATCGGAACGATTTAGATGGATGTGGTGGTGGGTGGGGGGGGGGGGGGGGGGGGGGGTGCCGGGGGCGCAAGTTGATCACATGGCTTTTCTTATCTTTTTTTGAAGAAAAAGACAGACCGGCGCCCACAATAAATCCAAACTACACTGTTGCCTACATTCCCTGCACCAGATCAGAGCTGTTCACAAGGCCAGTTTTACAATCTTCCTGGCAAGGAGGCCATGCGGCCCGGCGCGCCCATGCCGACCCTCGTGGGCCATCAATGACCTGTGGATTACATAATGATTTTACAAAAGGGCGCACGGTGCCCTTCCAAAGCAAGAAGTGAGGGGGGTTGTGGGGGCTGTGGGGACTGTGGTGGGGGGGGGGGGCGGGAGAGGGTGTGTGTTTTGGCGGGGAGAGGTGGCGGGGCTTTGAGGGGGGAAGACCTGGCTCAGAAATACAGGGAGTGTATGCACAATGTCCACACAAGACAGCCACGAACGAGCTGAGCCCGAAAGCAAGTCGCTGTCCCTGAGCGCCTGCAGGGCCGTCCGCACGGGGAGCTGTCCGCGGTCCTGAAACCGCGTGTTGGGTTTCTAAAACAAAAAAAACCCACCAAAGCGCTCAATTGCCTTTCAAGCGTCATTTACCTACTTATTGCCTCTCGGACAAACGGTCCCACTGAGAATCTTTTGTTTTTTTTCCCTCCCTAATCTCAAACACTTGCGGTCTAAATACCTTTATTATATTTTTGCTTTTCGATTGAATCAATTGCCTGCGTCATGCAAACCAAAACACCATTTTTTTTTCAAACCTTAAAGCAATCGCGGTCCAAGACAAAACGGGGGAGGGAAAGGAATGGAGGGGGGGGTGGTGGTAAGAGGTGGACGATAAAGGAAGATTAAATCTCTCCTCTGAAACCGCACGCACACACACACACACAGAGAAACCATTGCAGATCCGGCCTGCATGAAATATATATATATAAAAAAAGGCACTTACCTCGAAAGGAGGCATAAGACATTGTTCCTTTGGCCCCGTCTGTTATGTTTTTTTTTGTGTTGCAGCTAGTTCCAGAGCTTGATCATGGACGACAGTGAATGCAGCCACTAGGAGCAATTAAAGGCAACGTGGATGTGTGGGGAGCGCTACGCCAGCCACCTCCAAGTGTGACTCACTCAGTACCGCATCGTCAAACGCCAATTACCGACACCATCCCAGCCTCCGCGTTGGCGAGAGCTCCACTTTTCTCTCTTCCCCCTTTTGCTGTACTTCCTATCCCTTCCTCTCTCTTTCTGCTATCTTCCTATCCCTTTCCTTTTGTTTTAACCTGCAGGCAGTTTTCACTGCTTTCACCTCAGGAGAGATTTGCCGTAACCAATCCTCTTAAAGGTGCAAGTCGCTAAACAGTGGCATCTGCCTTCTTCTTTTTACCTATAAACTGTCGGCGTAAAACACACAGACACACACAAACCAAGACTCGACGCGGCGCCTCCCCTTTAAGAATGGAGGCTGGGAAACGTACCTGGGAATTTTGGCAACTTTGCTTCCCCGCCCCCACTACCCCTGGACCAGAGGATTGGACAGCCAAACGTTAGCTGTGACTCGGCGCCCGAATCCGTAAGCTGCCCTCCAACCACAGGGTCACGGCAGTGGCTCAAGTTGATCCACTTACTCTCACACGCACTGTACTGTCCTCCTGGCCCTAACTCGCACAGTCACCAGACTGAAAGCTGCAAACCACACGTGCAGCTTTCTTTTTACTCCACCACCGTGTGACGCATTCGCATCAAATTCCTCAGATGTTTTAAGGGGGTGTGACACATCTCGCCACTCGCTGCCAGCCCATTCACAACTTTTGGGTGGCGGCCCGAACACAGCAGCACCATCCTACACCACACCAACACTTGTTCCCTCACCTTCACCACCCCTCAAAAAAAAAGAAACTAACCTTGCATTCAGAGGAGTAGGTGATGGATAATGTCACTTAGTGAAGAGGGTCAGGTGGCTGTTTGTGATGCACGCTGATTGTCACCGGCACGGTTTCAATTTCCATTACCGACTGAGGGTCACCATGAAGGACTTCCCTTCTCAACCTCTCCCCTCATCTGAAGCATGGTGAGCCTCAGCTTAACCCACCATCACTCGTCTCTCTCAGGAGAGGGAGCAGCGCTCTGGTCCAGTAGGACTCTGGCGACTTCACGTTAAACACTAGACTGGTCATCCAGGAATCTAGGCTAATGTTCACAGACGCTGCCACTGTGGTCAAAGTGGAATTCAGTGAAAATCTGGAAAAGAAAACTCATGTCCGCTGTTGATTATCATTTTTTTAAAAAAATCTCTGGTTCATTAATGTTCTTCAACGAAGAAAATCTGACATCATTATCTGTTAAAAAAAGACCGAAAGAACTGCGGATGCTGTAAATCAGGAACAAAGACAGAAGTTGCTGGAAAAGCTCAGCAGGCCCGGCAGCATCTGTGAAGAAAAAAAAATCCAGCGACCCTTCCTCAGACTCGAAACGTTAACTCTGAATTGTTCTTCACAGACGGTGCCGGAGCGGCTGAGCTTTTCCAGCAACTTTTGTTTTTGTTCCTGACATCTTTATCTGGTCTGGCCGACACGTCACTCCAGGTGATTAACTCTATGCTGCCCTCTCAAATAGCTGAGAAAGCCACTCAGTTTATGGCCAATCAGAGATGGGCAACAAATGCCCTATACCAGATATGCCTACATCTGATGGAAACAAATGAATCGCCCTTTGTTTTCTCAAGACAACCCAAGATCCTTCCCAACCCAAGTGGGAAACATCAGAGATAAGTACTCAACAAGCTCTGACAAAACTGCTGTTGGATCAGTAACCTGACAACCCACATTAGGTGAAGGTTAACTATTGACTCAGGCATGGTGGAAGAAAGCTCCATCCTTCTTTGAATACTATATAAGTTGACTTTGTAAGTGCACCTGAGAGGGTGAGTGAAGATTTGGTTCCCTCAGTTGGCTAGATGCCAAGAGTGTGGTTCATAAAATCATTGAATCCCTACAGTGTGGAAACAGGCCCTTCAGCCCACAAATCCACAACAACACTCAAAGTGTCCCACCTAGACTCATCCCCTAAAACCCACCTAATCTACACATCCCTGAACAGTATGGGCAATTTAGCATGGCCAATCCACTTAACCTGCATAACTTTGGACTGTAGGAGGAAACTGGAGCACCTGGAAGAAACCCATGCAGTTACAGGGAGAATGTGCAAACTCCACACGGACAGTCACCCAAGGGTGGAATCAAACCCGGGTGCCTGGTGCTGTGAGGTAGCAGTGCTAACCACTCAGCCACCATGCTATTTACTGGAAGCATGGTTCAGGCAGGACAACAGTGAAGAGTCAATCCCCATACATGCTGAACTCATTCTTGGTGTTTGTTGCTTTGCCTTGCTCCACCATTATACCATTGCTTAAACAATAATCAGCAACCATCAGGTTGAGGGGAAAGGTCTTAAATATGATTTTGAGGCCATATGTTTGCAGAATTGGGCCAACTCCATTTAGAATTCATGTGTCGGACCAATTTTGGGATTGCTGCTCCCATTCCTGGAACTGGTAAATTACCAATGGCACAGGATAAGGGTGTCAGTAGCAAGCTCATACCTGGCAGTTCCAGCATGGCTAGCTCCATTGTGGGTGTAGGTATCTTATACCTCCTAACAATTTTCATGGAGTCTGACCAGCTTCTGAGGACAGATAGGTCACAGACCCTCAAATATTCAGGAACTGTACTCTAGATTTGAAAATCATTTGAGAGGTAAGTTCAGAAAGATCTTAGCCACACCTTCCCTGCCTTATTCCCTACATATCCCTTCCAGTTCCCTTTATGCCTCCTCTATGCCCTTTTGCTCCTCTATCCTCCATGCTAATTCACCACCATGCCCAATAGAACCAATGAAACATGTAGTAACAATGGCAATTGAAATGCAGTTCAAAAAGACATTAGAAATTTGCTTTGAAACAAAACACCACATTGCTTCTGAAGAAGTGTCAATCAAACAAAGCCATTGTGATTTCAATAACAGAAGCTTTATCTAATTTCATACTTCTCAGTCTTGTCCAAATAAACTTACAGATATTGAGATAAAAAGTCAAAGAAAAAATTACTCATTATAAACCATAAGCATCACAAACAGTCAATGCAAATACTACTTATCCACTTATGAAAACAGACTCTCAGCCAAGCTAATCCATTAACGAGTTCTGGAGCTCAGCCAAGCATTCATAAGAAGGCCAACTGGAGAACCAGGTGTTCGACTATCTGTTTTGGTTGATATGTCTCACAGACACTGGGAGACCCAGAGAGGGAGAGGAAAGCATCTGCTGCTGTGTAAGGCAGATTCATCTTTTTTAACGTTAGCCACCAAGCATGATATGGAGGGAACTGATTCTCTATTCAAACAAACAATTTCCATGGAGATATAAGGAGCAAGGAATCACCAGTGTTGACCTTGTTGCTAGAACATGGGAACAGGAGAAGGCCATTCATCCCTTGAAGCCTGTTTGACCATTCTGTCAGATCATGGCTAATCTGTGTCCTAACTCCACATACCTGCCTTTGTTCCAAAACCCGCAATACATTTTTACAACAAAAGAAACCTCCAGTTTAAAATTAACAACCGATCGATCATCCACTGCTGATTATGGAGGAGAGTTCCAAACCACCACCATTCTTTCTGTGTATAAGTGCTTCCTAACATCTCTCCTGAATTGTCTGGCCCTAATTCTTGAAGTTGATGCTGGGAGTACTGGAAAAACTTTTCTAGAGACCATTTTGAAAAGCCAAGAGGAGCTTAGAACTGAATCCTAATAATCACATATCAGTTTTGTTAACTAGGTAATGGGAAACATCTTTTCTGCAGCTCAGTATATTAGGTGCCCGATAAGTAATATTGAGTATATGCTGATTTTAGTTTGTTCATTACGGTAAAACACATGAAATGTAAAATACTGCCCTGTAAGTATTTCTGTTAGTCATTGACAATGCAAGTCTTTACAGGGTATTGATCATTGTTGGAATTGTGACAACGTAAATAAGTAACAAACTCCAGCCATATCTTTGTTTGGACCTGATGTTTTGAAACATCTGGAATTTTAAACAGAATGATTAAGATAAAGAATCTTAACTATTATTAAGTTATCCTTATATCAAAGTCACTACTGGGAGAACAAGGCATTCAATCTGCACACATGCAAAACTCACAGAATAAATTGAAATAAATGACAGGTCCATCAGCTTTAGCAGGTTCTGATTGTGAGATCCATCTTGGTCACAATGCTAGGAAATTCTGTCCTGGTGCTATACTATTTTTCATATCTATCTGAGACAACCAGGACTATGGGTTTCATGCTAGATCCAAAATGAAATGGCACAGACATCACAACACACTCTCTGCACCACACTAGAGTTTCAGCCAATATTACAACACCCAAATTCCTCGGGTGCTGCTTGAACCCAAGACCTTCTGGTTCTGAGATACAGAGATAAATGCATGCATGACTGGAACCAAAAACAACAAATGTTGGAGATCACAGCGAATCAGGCAGCATCCATGGAGAGAGAGCAAGCTAACATTTCGAGTCTAGATGAGTCTTCATGATTGGAAAATCTTTTCCCTTCAAATGTTTTGGGGAACAACCACAACCAAGTATGATTCTGCTTTGGCCCAATAGCCATACACATGGACTTTCCAGTAGTGTTACTGGACAGTGCAGCAAAGAATACTGTCATGACCCCCATAGGAGTGTCATCAAACCCTACTATCCTATGAGGTATCGCAAATGTATTAATGACCAATTAACTCACCAGGATGGTTAATTGCACATTCCCTGCAGCCAAAACTTTCTAATCTTTGTTCTGTTATATTAGCATAATGCACTTTGTATGGTATAATCTGCCTTTCCTGCAAGCAAAACAAAACTTTTCACTGTACCTAGGTACATGTGACAACAGTAAATCAAATCAAATCTATGACAAAAGAAACTCACACCAGGATTCATCAATAAACAAAAAGAAAATTATTATAAACAAACATATCCACAATACAAATGACAAAATGGATTATTAATGAATATTATGTGAACTTAAACTATATCACATTAAAACGCAACCACGTACATTCATTCGTAAGTAGGGTTGATCTCACACACATCTCTGAGAAATATCCGTGGCACATATGCAAAAAAAAAATTCCCAGTATCAAGAGTCTAAATCACAGGGTACAAGAGGTGACATTCTCACAGTTCTTCTGGTTTATGGTGATAATATCATTTTGCTGTTGACTACACTGTGATAGAAGAACCTCAATCTGTTAGACTGTCTGTTGGACCTAGATACTGGCTTTAGGTTGTTCTAAGTTTCCTTTGCAGAGCCTTTGAGTGCTTAATGTTTTTCACTCACAGAGGGTGACCTGTCTTTACGTTCAGGCTTTCTGGAGGTCTGAGTTCAACATCTCTTTCTAAGGGCTGTGTAAAACTGCAACTTTAAAAAATTTGAAGATTGTAACTTGGTAGCTCTTCAATGTAAATGCAGCTTGTCTCACCAAAGTATCAAATCCAGCTTCTCCAAAAGTTATGTGATTTTGCATAACCAATAAGTGAACTTCACACAGTTCCAAATTTGAGTTGTGAAACAAAGAATAAAAAAATCACATGGTACATTCTCTGCAAGAAAGCAGTGTCCAAACTGCCATTGTTCCCAGTTCCTTGTTCAAAATATATAAACAGTCTTTACAATATGAGTAATCAAATTTCGCAGGCAAGGAAAGATCATTGGCTTCAGTGAGCCTGTCCCATAGCATGGCAGCTAAACATCACCTGAGATTTACTCTCCTTAACCCAGAGTTACAAAGGCGACCTGCGGTCTCCCTAATACTGCCTGAATGAGCAATTCCACATTAAATGTTAGCTATTCTAGAGTCTTACTTCTGTGTCTCATTACCACAAAAGGCAGGACATTCACTCATAGAGTCATAAAGATGCACAGTACGGAAACAGACACTTGAGTCCAACTTGTCCATGCCGACCCAGATATCCTGAATTAATCTGGTCCCATTTGCCAGCATTTGGCCTATATCCCCCTAAACCCTTCCTATTCATTTACCCATCTAGTTGCCTTTTAAATGTTGTAATTGTACCAGCCTCCACCACCTTATCTGGCAGCTCATTCCACATGCGCACCACCCTCTACATGAAAACGTTGCCCCTTAGGTCCCTTTTAAATTTTTCCCCTCTCACCTTACTCACCAGAGCATTGGCCCTATAATTCACCTTTGAAAATTGGGATGTTTTGCTGCGTGCTATACAAGTGGCATGTTACCAAGGCATTGTCCAGCCCAAGCACTGGGGCTTTTCTCAGTCACGGGGCTGGGTTGTTGGTGCAATGGGTTGGAGTACGCCTCAATTAGTTAAAGATTGAATTCAAGTTAATCAACAGCAAAGACTTGTATTCATATACCCCTTTCACCATAGGTGCTTCACAGGAACTGAATCAAACTGAGAAAATTGATATTGAACCAGAGAAGGCGGCATATTTAAGATGTGCAGTTCAAAAATCCACCCCAACATGTGCCTTCTAACAGGGAGGGCAGTAGGGAGTGGAATTCCTGAGTTTTGGGGTTGAGGAAGCTGAAAAGAAGACCCCCAAAGGTGAGATGAGAAAACTGGGGCTAGCTGCATCAGAATCAGGGTAAGATAGAGTTCTCAGTGGGCGTTAAAGTAAAACAGCAAGCACAGGTTCATTAACACATGGAGAAAAGTCTGTGGAAATATGTAATTATTTAACCATTAGGGGTCACGGGTTCTTTCATTGAACACGTGGGGCAGGTACTGCTTGAATGTTCAGTTTTACTCTTCCCCAGCCAACCCTCCCCACATCTCATCTTGAGGTCCAGGATCTATTGATAAATGACAGCAGGGAAGTTGAAAGGATATAATAGCAAACACTCCATTGGTGTGACGTGCAATAAATAGTTCAGAGATAACTCTAAGATTTGTTTATATCCAATGTTCTGTGACTAGAATAGTTCAATAAATTAAATAGCAATGATTTCCCTGCAGCTCAATAGGTGAAGACTTTTATGATGCGATTTATAATCAGGTCCTATTGTCTCTTAGGGGCTATGCTTTTAAAGATGTAGTTAATCAGCAGCATTAGCTTTTGTCATTTGGAACATGCTTTATCAACCGTAACTTACATTGCTATAGCACCTTTTCTCACTTCTCAGGATCAATGGTGTCTTGCTTCCTCCATATTTCTGAGATGTCTGACATGTCTTCCTGGAGGTCTCCTGCCACAATTGAATTTTGAATGAATAGTTGCTTTGGGATGGACTGATTTTTAATCAGTAAGAGAATGAAGGGTTTACGGGGAAAAGGCACGAAAGTGGAGTTGAGGATTATCAGATCAGCTATGATCTCATTGAATGGTGGAGCAGACCTGATGGACTGAATGGCCTACTCCAGCTCCTCTGTCTTATGGGAATTCAGTCCGTGTGACAGAGATTGGGCTCCTGAACAAGCTATCGCACTGCTAATGTAACAAAACAATGTAACATACGTGGGCAGGAAGTGCTTGAACAGTCAGTCAGATCAGGAGATTGTGTTGTCCCTCAGAGCCTTCAACTCTGCGTGCTCCTGGTGGAATCTCTCGAAATATTTGGTGTCACCTTGAACAAACCTTCTTTGTTTCGCTCAGTCACAGGTTAGGGATTGCCATGAGTTGGAGATGTTTGCTCTCTCAGGTGATGACTTGAGGATATCTCTAACGTGTCCCGTTGTCCACCTGGGATTCTCCTGTCATACCTGTGTTCTGAGTAGATCAGTTGTTTCAGGATGTCTAGTCCATGTGTCTGGCACCTAATACCTGAAGCAATTACTGCACCCTCAATGGAATGATAGCACCCAAGGTGTTGATTTCACACAAACTATATACCATGTAGTCTCACAGAGAAATGTTTGAGCAGGTGATCACCAGCTTGGTCAATGACAGTCAAAGAGGTAGGTTAAAAGGAGTATTTTAAAGAAAAGAGGAGAGATGAAAGTTAGAGAGGCTTAAGGAGGGAATTCCACCACTTATGACCAGGGCAGCTGAAGGCTTGCAACCTCAATCCATTGCCAGTTGGCTCCAAACTATTCTCTTCAATCCTTGAAACTGAAACAGTGGAGGTTTGTGTGAGAAGTGGGCAGTTAGTCCTCTACTGTAGGAGGTCAGGGGAAGGTCATCGGAGATGGCTGGGCAGGTTGAGAAAGTGGTTAAAAGGCCATAGGGGACCCTCGGCTTCATAAATAGAGGCAGAGTATGTAAAAGCAAGGAAGATAAGATAGTAGCCTATAAAACACAGGCTTTAGCCTCACATGGAGTGTTGCATCCAATTCTGAGGGCTGAACTTGGGGAAGGGTGTGAGGGAGGCAGAAAAGATTTATGTGTATGGTACTAACAATGAAGGATGTCAGTCAGACAGATAAACTGATTGAAAAAGCTGAGAGTAGGTTGAGGCGAGATTTGAGAGAGATGTTACAACCAGGGGTGGTTAGACAGAGTGGATAGAGGCAAACTGCTCCCTGTTGGTAGTAAATTCAAGAACCAAAGGACATAGTTATAATGTGATTGGAGAATGATGCAAAGGCGGCAGGTGGAAACATTTTCTCAGCAACAAGTAGTTAGGATCTAGAATGCACTGCTTGAAGGTATGGTGGAGGCAAATTCCATCAAGGCCTTCAAAAATGAATTGGGTAAGCACCTGAATCAAAAGTACTTACAATGCTATTTGATTACGGGCACAAGTGTGGGACTAACTAAATCAGAGGAGAAGCGAGCTGGATCAAACTCAATGGACCAAATGGCCTTCTTCTGCACTGGAAACCTTTTATTTGTTTTATGATTTCCATTGCATGGCACAGTGGCTCAATGTTTAGCCCTGCTGTCTCATAGCACCAAGGGCCTCAGTTCGATTCCAGCCTTGGGTGACTGTCTGTGTGGAGTTTGCATGTTCTCTTTGTGTCTGTGTGGGTTTCCTCCCACAGTCCAAAGATTTACAGGTTAGGTGGATTGGCCATTCTAAATTGCCTCCTAGTGTCCAGGGATGTGTAAGCTAGGTGGGTTAGCCATGGTGAATATGGAGTTACAACAATAGGGTAGAGGGGGGTGGGTCTGGGCGGGATGGTCTTTGAAGGGTCACTGCAGATCTGATGAGCCAAATGGCCTCTTTCCACACTGTAGGGATTCTATGATTGGAGTTCATACTCAGACAAACTCCAATTTGAGGGGCATTGTCAAGACCTATCCCACCCTTGACAGAACATAACAGAAGATTGACTGAGAGTTTGCTGCTTAGAGCGGTTCAAGCTAACAAGAGCCATATTCCTGATTAAAATACATTGCAGGTAATTGGGAATGTATGGAGTGAAGATAGTGGAATGTAAAACAAGTGTTACTCCCAAATCCCTTGCATTTTTCCCTGGACAATGGTCCCCATAGCTCAACAGTCGCACAACAGCTCACTTATCCATTACCAACTCAAGTTAGCACAAAGCTAAGACAGGTAAATCCCCCAAAATTCCTTTGTATTGAACAATCAAAGGGAAGTCAATTGAAATAAATATTGAGCAACTGGATGGCGAGGAGTGAATACATAAACTGGGCAGGTTCCCATTGGAAAGCTGAAGGTTAAGAGATGAGGCAATTGCAATTTTTGATTGACTGCACAATGTTGAGTAGAATGAGCACTTTCACCTTGTCCATAATAGTGATGCCCAGAGACACAGAATGTGCTTGAAGTGGGGATAAACTCACAACTGAACTGGGAACCAAATTGTTCAGTGAGCAAGAAGTCAGTCTGTGCAACTGGTTCCCTGTAGAGGCAGTGGAAGCTGTTAGCATTAGTTCATTCAAAAGCAAATGAGATTGATTTCTTTTGGAAAATATGATTTTGGAAGACTGATCATGATTAATTTAAGCCGTGACACATGGTGAGTGCAGCATATGTTCAGGGACAGATGAGTTTGAACCTATGGCTTCCGCAGTTCTCCACCACTGGTGTTTTCTGCAGTTTATATTTAGGTCTGTTTTGGACTAATTAATACAGATTGATCACTTTGATTGATCAACAGTTCCATCATCATCATAACTATCAGTCTGTTAATGGTAACGTGATGTGTTTTGTACGATTTCTTCCCCTCCACATTTGAACTGATTATGTGGACCAATATATCAATTAAAAATTGAATAACATTGCCCATGCTGAAGCTACACAGTGCTACATGTTTTTGGCCCTTACATTTCACACTATCTTCTTGTGGTTCAAAAACAGTAGTTGTTTTCCCTTAAATCCAGAGCCCAATGGGACTGAAGAGTGGATGAGGAGTGGGGAGAGGGGTGGAGCGAGAGGCAAAGAGAGCTGTTAAATTTTTTTAGAAATTCATTTATAGGATATAGTGTCATAGGCTGGGCCAGAATCTATTACTTGTGCCTAGTTGCTCTTGAGAAGGTGGTGATGAGCTGCTTTCTTGAACAGCTGCAGTCCACGTGCTGTAGGTTGACAACAATGCCATTAGGGAGAGGATTCCAGGATTTTGACCCAGCAACAGTGAAGGAAGAGCGATATATTTCCAAGTCAGGATAGTGAGTGAACGGTTTGGAGGGCAACTTGCAGGTGGTGGGTTTCCCAAGTACCTGTTGCCCTTATCCTTCTGGATGAAAGCAGCCGTGGGGTTGGAAAGTGCTGTCTAAAGATCTTTGGTGAATTTTTGCAGTGAAGCTTAGGAACTCCTGCAGAGATGTCCTGGAGCTGGAATGACTAATCTCCAACAACCACAACCATCTTCCTATGTGTCAGGTATGATTCCAACCAGCAGAGAGTTTGTTCCCTGATTCCCATTGATTCAAGTTTTCCTATGGCTCCTTTATGCCATACTCAGTTGAATGACGCCTTGATATCAAGGGCTGTCACTCTACCACATATCTGGAATTGAACCCTTTGTCCATGCCTGAACCAAGGCTGTAATGAGGTCAGGAGCTGAGAGGCCTTTAAGGAACCCAAATTGGGCATTATTGAGCAGGTTATTGCTGAACAGGTGTTGCTTGATAGTGCTGTTGATGACAGCTTCCATCACTTTACTGATGATCAAGAATAGACTGATGGGGTGCTAATTGGCCGGCTTGGATTTGTCCTGATTTTGTATACAGGACATACCTGGGCAAATTTCCATTCTGTCAGCGTTGTAGCTGTACTGAAACAGTTTGGCTAGGAGAGCGGCAAGTTCTGGAGCACAAGTCTTCATTACTATTGCCAGAATGTTGTCAGGGCCCATAGCCTTTGCAGTGTCCGGTGTCTCCAACTTTTTCTTGATATCACATAGTATGACTTGAGTTGGCTGAAAATTTGCATCTATGATGCTAGAGACTTCTGGAAGAGGCTGAGATTACAGAGCCATTGACTGTATCAGCTCTTGTCAATACTTGGAACGCTGATTGGAACATACTAACAGAAGTTGGCCATTCAGCCCATCAAGACTGCTCCACCATTCAATCAAGTCATGGCTGATCATCTGCCTCATTGAAAAGTTACCACACTATCTCCATACCCCCTTATGTTTTTGGTTTCAAAGATTACTAAGTCCTGTCTTGAACATACACAGTAACTGAGCTTCCACAGCTCTCTGGGGTAATGAATTCCAAAAATTCATTTCACTGTCTTCTGTTTGAAGAAATTCCACCTCATTTCAGTTTGAAAATAGCCTACCACTTAACCTAAGTCTATATCTCATGGTTTTAGACTGACCAGTCAAAGGAAATATCTTAACCTCAATTCACTTTGTCATACCTTGTAATAATTATGTAAGTTTTGATTAAATTACCTTTCATTCTTAAAAGCTCTTGAGAATACAGGTCCAGTTTCCTGAATCTCTGTGGAGATGTCAACAAAGATGACATCCTACAAAGTTGTTAAAAACTTGAGTTCAGGGAACCCATATAAACAAATAAATCAGTCAAGTTAACAGTTTTCATGGTCTCAGGTGAAGATATTAACTGAAGAAAATAATATCCAGTGAATGCACAAGTATTTGTTGAAAGGAAACCACTTCCAGTTGTGCATGTTGAGGAAGGATCTTTAGCATGTATATAGGGGGTTCAACTACCTGAGGGTAAGTACCTTTTGGGGTATTGTTGAAGGAAAATGGATGGATCTTTCATTTTGCTGTTTGTAATAAGATTATTCTAGTCACGCTTATTTGGTGTAAACACTTAATGGTTTTGCTTCCTTTGTGTAATAACTTTTAAGTTCTTTAATTAAAATACATTGGCAGCCTCTTGTGAGTAATTCCAATATCTGACTTCCATGGAAAATGAAAAGGAAAACAAAAATTACAGTCCATCAACTAGATTTCATTCTGAGATATAACTTGCCCAGTACTACTGGATCATAACACAGGTAAAATTGTGAGCATACAAGGGGAGAGATCAAATTGTAAAGAATACAGAGGTTATTCAATTAACCACAAGCTAAATTCTAAGAACTCAAGGGATAACAGTTTATCAACATCTTTGTTTTCAGGATGTAGCCCAAAACTACAAGTGAGCAGTCTGGGGCTCCTTTATAGAGACAGTTGATTGGGTAACAAGCAGTTCCAAAATTGTAGATCATTTCTTAAATCTCCTCAAATGTCTTATGAGTCATTCATCCTTTGCAGCAACTATGCTAGAGCTTTGGATGTGATCAGCAGATATTGTATGAGCAGTATTGATCACTTAGCTGCTATTTCAAAGTTGTATGATGAAAAAGCACTGTCAGGTCATGAGATCAAGCCTCCTTTATTGAGGGTGTGGAGGTGAGGAAAATAATAACCATCAGGACAAAGGCTTGCAATGCAGATAACCAACTGTCTTTGACTCATCCGAAAGGTTAAATGGAAAGTCATTAACACATCATCCGACAGGATAGATGTAGCTTACAATTCTATCATGTAGAGACCTTTCTTGATCTTTCTTGGAGACAGTTATCTTTGTAACAGGTTATTGATCCTAATGATGAAGCTGACACAGTCTGAGATCTAAACAATTGGCTATTTGGGCGGCACAGTGGTTAGCATTGCTGCCTCACAGCACCAGGGATCTGGGTTTGATTCCACCCTCAGGTAACTGTCCATGTGGAATTTACACATTCTCCCTGTGTCTGTGTGGGTTTCCTCTGGATGCCCCAGTTTCCTCCCACTGTCCTAAGATGTGCAGGCTAGGTGGATTGGCCATACTAAATTGCCCGTAGTGTTCAGGGATGTGTAGATGTGTTTATAGGGGGATTGGTCTGGGTGGGATGTGCTGAGGTTTGGTGTGGACTTGTTGGGCCGAAGGGCCTGTTTACACACTGTAGGGATTCTATGATTTTCAAATCTGGCTAAATTACAAATTGGATGCGATCAGTGGAGGAGTGGGATAAGAAAAGGAAACAGTGCATCCCACCAATTTCATTTGTAACACCACATTTGTGAGGTAAGATGGAAATAATATTTGCAAATGGGACTTTCTTTGACAGTTAGAGTCACAGATTCATACAACAGACAAACAGACCCTTCGATCCACCTCATCCATGCCGACCAAGTTTCCCGAACTAAAGTAGTCTAATTTAATCATGTTTTGGTCCATATCCCTCCAAAAGTGGGCTCTCCAACGTCCTGTACAACGGCAAAATAACGTCCCAACTCTTATACTCAATGATCTAAGTAATGAAGGCAAGTGTGCCAAACACCTTTACAACTTTGTCTATCTGTGACACAACTTTCGATTAATTATGTACCTAGGTCACTCTGTTCTATAGCACTCCCTAGAACCCTACAATTGACTGTGTAAGTTCTGCCATTGTTCATCTTTACAAAATGCAACATCTCATATTTATCTAAATTAAACTCCTCAGCCCATTGGCTCAATTGATCAAGATCCTTCTGTAATCTTAGATAATCTTCCTGACTGTCTACTATACCACAAATTTTGATGTCTTCTGATAACTTATTAACCATGCTTTCTATATCGTTTTCACACAAAGGCTGGTAAGTGCCTGGAATGCACTGCCAGGGGAGGTGATGGAAGCAGAAACAATGACAGCATTCAAGAAACACCTGGATGAATACATGAATAGGAAAGGAATAGAGGGACAGGGATCCGGTAAATGAAGACAGTTTTAGTATGGAAGGGCAAAATGTGTCAATGTAGGTTTGCAGGGCTGAAGGCCCTGTTCCTGTGCTGTATTGTTCTTTGTTCTTGTTCTCATCAAAATTGTTTATGTAAATGACAGACAACAGTGGATCCAGCACAGATCCCTGTAGAACACTGCTGGTCACAAGCCTCCAGTCCACCACCACCCTCTTTCAGGTCTATCGTTTTTTTTCTGGCTAATTTGCATGCCACTTTCTTGGATATAACACAATCTCTAACTTCCCTTGTAGGCAATGATTTGGCCACCTTCTTCTCTTTCTTTCACACAGAAAGGAATGAACAATTGTTACAGAGTTACTGTCTACATATTGTGAAATATGGCAGATTGTTTGTCCATCTTCATAAAAGAATGCAGGCTTTGCATGCTGTATCCTCTTCCATTCACAGGGTGTTCACATTGTCACATCCTTGGGGTTACGCTGTTGTCTAATTGGAAATTGGGCACACTCCTAAACTTAAGATGCTCCAGAGCAATGGACAAGACCTGTCTTTGGGCGAATATCAATAGCAAGGTCCCACACTGTTCAGACCAAGGCTGTGGGATTTTAAAAATGGGGACAATGGCATAAGTTTTTTTGTTGAGCTGTCCAGCCAGTTTCAGCAGCTTTGGTATCTCTGCCAATATTATTCATCCATAACAATATTAAATGGGTTTCCTTCTGAGTCACTCAATGAATGAATTGTATCAGCATGGAAACAGACCCTTTAATCCAGCTACTGCAAGGTTGCTTTTGTGGGTCCCAGGAACCTCTTTAAATCCACTTAGCCTCATCAGGCAGTGCAATCTGTATATGGAGTTATATTGGAAGTACAGGAGGAAGGTGTTAGCAACAAAAGATAGGCCACTTTTGCTTATGCTAATGACTTGCAGACAGACTCCTACTGAGCGGGAAATTATTTTTGACTAATCCTGGCGATAATATTTGTCACTGTCAGCAAGGAACAGCCATTAATTGTTATCACATCCAAGGGCTTCTGAGGGCAATGTTTTGAAATCAGCATCCTTCGAATTTCACAGAAGGATCATCAAGTATGAGGGAAAACCAGAGCAAGGATGGCTCTCCTTGAGGAGTCAGAATTCGAGAGAAATTCAACAAAAATGTCCTTAATTTCTAAGGTGATTTTTAATACAGAGAAAGCTGTTCCATTAGCAGGAAAGATTATAACCAGAGAGGATGGACTTTAGATAATTGACAAAAGGATGGGGTTTGGGAGAGGTTGGTGGCAGTGAAGAGGAATATTTTTATGATGCAGTAAGTTTCCATCTTCCAGAATGTACTGACTGAAAGAATGGGGGAAGCAGACTCAATCTAATATTTGCAAGGAAAGGAAACATTTTTGGAGCCAGCCAGTGACACTAATGGATGTCTCTTTCAAAGAACTAGTGCAGGTCCAAAACACTGAATGGTCTCTTTCTGCATCATGATTCTATGATAAGGTGATTCCTTGGCTGCTTGTGTGAGGCTTCTCTCTGAAAGGTTTGATATGCCATGACTTCATCCTGAGAAATTGAGATTCAAGTGCTGCTCTACTATTTTGTTTGTCATTATGATTGCTTCTGTGTAATCTACATTTTACGAAAAATGCTCTTAATAATTTTAACCTGTGTCATGTGACTAGTTAATAGAAGCTAAGGTTGCTGCAATGTGTTGTGGCTCATTTAAATAGTAGCCTGGTGCAGCTCTGTTTGTGGGCGTTAGGGTGGTTGCTATTGTAATTGAGTATCTGGTCCGTATGTGTGGTCCTTCTGAATATGCTAGTCTGGAGTTTCCCATTGTTTTTGTGTTCTACCATTATGTCCAAGAAGGGTAGTCAGTTATTGTTCTCTTCTTCTTTCGTGAATTTTATCCTGGTGAGGATGATGTTTTTGTGTCCGTGGGTTTCTTCCAGTTTATTGAGTTTAGTAGTGCAGCAACCCGCAACTATGCAAAGCAAAACAGGAACGCAGTCGTAAAAAGAAATAGATACCCGAAGAGCATAACCTGTCGTTACCTCTGAGACAGATCACAACAGGAAGACACAACATGACCAGAATCACTTATCACCCTATCATACATTAAGGGCCTTTCAGAGACTACTCAGACCCTTAGGTATCAGGGTAGCCCACAAACCGACAACCACCTTATGACAGCTACTGACAAATGTAAAGAATCCCATACCCAAAACTGGCAAAACTGGGGTAATATACAAAATACCATGCAAGGACTGTGAGAAACACTACATAGGCCAAACCAGAAGAAAATTGACTATATGGATACATGAACACCAACTAACCACCAAGAGACACAACCAATTCTCACTTGTCTCACTACACACAGACAATGAGGGACACGAACTCGACTGGGACTACACATCGATAATTGCACAAGCCAAACAGGGACATGCCAGGGAATTCCTGGAGGCCTGGTATTCCAACCGGAGCTCCATCAACATACACATTGAATTAGACCCCATGTATAAACCATTGAGAAACAAAACCGGAAATAATATCAACCACCCCAGCAAACCGAGGCATATAAATAACAAGCAGGACAGAACACTGACGCTTTACCAGAGACGCACTGACGATGTTACCTAGCAGGGTGACAAAACGTTTGCAATCAAACTCACCAGTTCGGCGAGCAAGTCTACAACCTCATCCACAACCCGAGCTACAAATCCTCTTGAGAAACTTTAATCGAAGCTATTTCTGTCCATAGGTGAGGGCTGAGTACAAGTCTGCACACCATATGAGGCAACTTTACATGCAACACAATGGGTGAAATTATAACACATTGCAAAACCCACCCACTCACACTGGAGCACAACATTTCAGTTTCTTAGTGACTCGGGCCACACCAGCAGAAGCCATTTTTTGCACCTGACATGGGGTTGCTGGGAGAAAATCAGAAATGCAGCAAAGGTCAGTTGAAATCTATGGTACATAGTTCCCACCAGCTGCCTGGGATATGATAAACGGTCTGACACATCTTGTGTTCACAATATCCTCTGATGTTTGCTTCTCTGACTTTGAATCACATGCCTTTAGCAAAGTCCCTGGCATCATCCCCTTATGAACTCATCTCAATGAACATGGGGTGTGGTATAACAGAGTGCTTCCTCTGTCATGTCTATCTTTGTGCCTCCTTCTTTGGCCAGGAGTCTTCCCCCTTCTCAGTGGACCCATCTCCAATATTCTCCCTCCACTAGGGAGCCATAACTCTGGTCTTTTACCTTCCTGGATCCTTTCACATCGCACCACCAGCATGACATTGGCGGTCTGTTTAGCTCTGCTCCCCTCATGCAATTGGACCAACCTCCTCCTAAACGTGCGGTGCTCCCTTCTCTCTGACCCAGCGCTTCAAATCTCCTGGTGAGATTGCTGCTGCTGACTGGCCTACCCACCTATCGAGGCTGAAGGCCAAGACTCCAGCATTGCTTCCCATCTTCCCAGAATCAAGAGACCACTGCCAAACTTCAAGCCATTGTGTTCGGGACTGTCACTGATTTCATCTCCAGTTGCTGGGACTCAGACCTTTTTAATCTCAACGCCTTCCCAAAATCCATGATTAGGACTGCCTCGGTGGAATTTTTTATTAGCCTGTTCATGCCTGAGTGAATTGAACTCTTCATATCTCGGCCCCAGTTTTTCTCCATGTGCTCAGTCCCTCCCTATCTGCATCCTCCACACTTCGAATGCCATATGCAACCACACCAGATTCCTCTTTCCTGGCTCTAATTATCTCCAAGGACTTTCCATTCTCTCACCTCCAGCCCACTCCTCACTAGTTTGAATGGAACCTTTTCCCTTACACAGAGGGCTGACTATCTCCATCCACTTCCTTTGACTTGCCTGAACAGGTTCTCACTCTGAACAAGTCCTCTTTCATGTCCACCCACTTCCTCCAAATGAGTACCTGCATGAGTCCTGTTTATACCAGCCTCTTTTGTGAGAGACGTGAAACATTCCAGTCCTGTTCAGGTTGCCCTTCCTCAGCCTCCTTTTCTGATACAGTAACCAATGAAATCTGTACCATTCCCTCCCCTCACCTTGACTGAAGAATTTAATTGACTTTGTTTCCAGTTCCTGCCCTACCCTCACCTTCCTCTATTTCTGATTAATCCCTTTTGTTCCTCAATTCTCTGTCTTCATTTTTAGTGACAGGTTACCAACCAGCATTTGCTACAAATCCATGGCATGGACTCCCACAGCTACACGGACAACAACAACATCGCACCCTGCTCCTTGCCAGGACTCCATCCCAGCTTCCCAGTTTCCCTGTTTCTACTGCATCTGCTCTGAGGATGTAACCTTGCAGAGTAGCTCTGTTGGATGCTTTCCTCCTTCGTCAACGGAGGTCTCCCCCTCACTATGACTGTCAGGGTTTTCCACCACGTCTGATCGATTTCACACACTTCTGCTTTCAATCCTTCCTTTGCCTCCTCCACGGTCTCGGATAAGGTTCCCCGTCTCCTTACCCTCCACCCCACCAGGCCCCTGCACTCAATGCATAATCCTCCTTTATTTCTGTTGCCTCGAAGATGATGCTGTCATCATTGTCTTCATTCCCCTTTCATTGTTGTGAAGCCACCGTTCCCTCTGTGACGTCCTGGCTGACTCCAAAATCATTTGCCAACAATGTTTCCCATTCACCCCCACCACAGCAATCTTGAAATGTTGAGCCCCTGCTGAAATAACCCACAGAGGCTGCTATCCTGTCACCAAGTCACCCTTTATTTACACATGGAGATTCGTTGAAACTGATCCAGCTTCCTCAGAGCCAGCTCTCAGAGTGAACAGAACCTCTGACACTCCTGTTTATATCTGTCAACAGGGGATCCCTGTTTGGACCAGGTTAACGACCTCAATCAGGCAACTCTCCACACAGTGCCAGGGACCTGGGTACGATTCCAGCCTCTGACGACAGTCTATGTGGAGCTTTCACGCTCTCCCTGTGTCTGTGTGGGTTTCCTCTGGGTGCTCCGGTCTCCTCCCACAGTCCAAAGATGTGCAGGTTAAGTGGATTGGCCATGCTATTTTGCCCACAGTGTCTAGTGTAGGAAATGCAGAGACAGGGTAGAGGGTGGGTCTGAGTGGGATGCTCTTGGGAAGGTTGGTGCGGACTCGATGGACTGAATGGCCTACTTAAAGACTGTAGGAATTCTATGAACTCATAGTCTATGAGGTCCTCCTGGCTGACCTTGTTATAATCACTGAATCTGCCATTTTCACTCCCTCCCTCTCACTATCCACAATCCCAGAACACTCCCTTCAAATGGAAAAGTGATTCACTTGCTTTTTGTTCGATTTGCTATCCACTGTTCACCATGTGATCCCCTCTGCAGAGGACACACCAGACCGAGAGGGTGAGCACTTTGAGGGATGTGTTTGGCTAATCTGCAAGAATGACCCTCAGCTTGCTGTTGCTTGTCTTTTTAATTCTCTGCATACCCCTCCAACCTTCCTGTCTGCGCCTACGAATCCTATCAAGTAGCAGAGCAGGCTTGAGGGGCCGAGCGGCCTACTCCTATTTCTATTTCTCACAGACAGAGTCCCAGTCAAGTCCAACACAAGTTTGAGGAATTTCCTTTTGAATTTTTAAAACTGGTTTGGTTCCTATTCTCCCTCATTTGGGGTAGCATGGAGGCTCAGTAGGTTAGCACTGCTGCCTCACAGCGCCAGGGACCCGGGTTCGATTCCACCCTCGGGCGATTGTCTGTCTGGAGATGTGCAGACTAGGTGGATTGGCTATGCTAAATTGCCCATAGTGTTCAGGGATGTGTAGATCAGGTGGGTTATACAGGGATGGGTCTGAGGTCAGTGTGGGCTTGTTGGGCCAAAGGACCTGTTTCCACACTGTCAGGTTTCTCTCTCTCTCTCTCTCTCTCTCTGATTTCTTTTTTATTCCATTTACTTTGCTTCCAGATCATTGCTGTTTTGCCATTCACACCTCCTCCAGAAGCATCTTTATGAACACCTTCTGCTTTTTACTGTACATATGATCGCAACCTTTGATTTTTGTACAACAAGACCTTCCATTTCTCCTACCCTCCACCCTATTAGACCTTCACCTTCCTTTCTTTATTTCCCCACCGCCTCCTACCCCTTCATAGTTTAAGAGCTATTGCACGTCTAACTATTCTTGACCTGATGGCGGGTGCCAGGCCTAAAACACTAACTCTGTTTCTCTCTCCACAGATGCTGCCAGACCTGCTGAGTTTCTCCAGCATTTTCTGTTCCAATTTCAGACTTCCAGGTCGTAGATTCACAGATACGTACAGCATAGAAACAGACCCTTCGGTCCTACGTGCCCATACTGGCCAGATATCCTAAATTAATCCAGTCCTATTTGCCAGCATTTGGCCCATATCCCTCCAAACCCTTTCTAGTCAATACCCATCTAGATGCCTTTTAAATGTTGCAATTGTACCAGCCTCCACCACCTCCCACACACACCAACCCACAGCGTGAAAAAGTTGCCCCTTAGGTCCCTTTTAAATATTTCCCCTCTCTCACCTTTAACCTTTGCCCTCTAGTTGTGTACTCCCTGACCCTGGGGAAAAGACCTTGCCTATTCTCCCTATCCATGTCCCTCGTGATTTTACAAATTTCTATAAGGTCACCCCTCAGCCTCCTATGTTCCAGGGAAAATAGCCATGGCTCATTCAGCCTCTCCCTGTAGTTCAAACACACCAACCCTGCCAATATCCTTGTAAGTATTTTCTGAACACTTTCAAGTGTAACAACATCTTTCCTATAGCAGGGAGGCCAGAATTGAACACAGTATATATTTGTTTTAGAGTATGGAATTTGAACGAATGGCGTGTGAGTTCTGGTCTGTATATATGAGGGTGTTTAACAATTAACTTGCTTATATTTCTGGAGCAGTTATTATTTTTTAAACCAATATGAAAAGTGGGAGTCCTTGGTGTGATAATTGGGATTTGTTTGCATTGGGAGAGTTTTACAAATGAACAGAGTTAACATTGAGACACACACATTTACTTTCAGTATAGAAGGATCAGGATTTTCTTTTTGCTTAGCTGAAGATGTTCGAGAAACTTGTATTTTCAGTTTGCTGATGTCCTCTTTGAAGTTAGATGTATGAACAGTTTCTCCTAGAGAAAAGAGTTCACTCAGAATAATTAGAACTAGGTTATCTCAGTGCAGGGGTTTCAATTCAAAGCTTCAGACCAGAAGTGTTTGGTTAGAATGCTGAAGGGCTTTCTTCAAGCTAAGAAAGTCTAAACTCAATTATTTAATTAAGGAAGAAGCTACCAAACTATCGAGAAGAGGAATTGAAGGACACAATTATGTTAAACCTATAGATGCTATCTAAAACTAGAGGGATAGGTTTAAGAGGGGAAAAATTTTAAAGGAACCTCAGAGACAACTTTTCACGCAGAGGGTGGTGCATGTATGGAATGAGTTGCTAGAGGAGGTGGTCAAGGTTGTACAATTACAACATTTAAAAGTCTGGATGGGCATATGAATAGGACAGGTTTAGAGGGATATGGTTCGAATGCTGGCAAATGGGACTAGATTAACATAGAATATCTGGTCAGCATAGACCAGTTGGACTGTAGGGTCTGCTTCCATGCTGTACATCTCTATGACTCTATTACATATCTATCTCATCATTAAAAGATCACCACATTGAAAGAAGGGCATCATCGCTCTAGAGAGAGTACAGAGGATATTTACAAGTATGTTGCCAGAGCTTACAAATTGCAGTGATGAGGAAAGATTGGACAGACTGAGTTTATTTTCCTTAGAACAGAGGAGACTGAGGGCTGACTTAATTAGCAGCTTTGATAGAGTGAACAGGGAAGACCTGATTTCCCTAGCAGAGAAGTCAATTATTAGGGGAACCTTTTAAATGAAATGTTTTTTACCTTGAGGGTGATGGGTGTCTGGAAGTCGCTGCCCAGTTTGGTGTTTGAGACAGAAAGCCTCAACTCATTGAAAAGAAATCTATATCTACCCTTGAAATCTGCAAACTGCAAGGCTATGGACCAGGTTCTAGAAAATGGGATTAGAATGGGCTGCTAGTTTTTTCAGCTGTTGTGAGCTGAATAGCCTCTTTCTATGCTGTAACCTTTCTATGATTCTATGTGCACTAGCTCCACTTCCTTTTCTTGGCTTACTCAGATGTAATTCTCACCTCTGAGTCAGGAATATGCCTGTCGGAGCTTATCTACAACAGTTTCAGCATCTGAGCCAACAATGCAATTCAATAATCTCCTCCAAACAGAGGAGATCATTGAGGTATCCCAATTTAGGTCTCTTATGCTTTCTTGCTTTCCCTTGCTCCACGATAGGAGTTGTACTTTCAGCCACCTAATTCCTGTGCTTTGGAATTACTCGCCCTCATCAGTCTACTTGTTGCAGAGGCATCTGTCTATGACAGTATTGATGGGAGTGATCATCACACAGTCCTTGTGTAGATGAAGTTCCTTCTACTCTTTGAAATTACCCTCCATTCTGTTGTGTGGCCCCAACACCAATGACATATTTAGTAACTCTAAATTGGGTAAGCCATCAGTGCTGGGGGCCATCAACAGTAGCCATATCATCTGTTCTGCCATTAACATCAAAGGTGGGAATCAACCCTTGGTTCAATGAAGAGGGACATCTCAGAAGCAGCTTCAGGCATGCCAAAATGTGATATGTCACCGTGGTGTATCTATAACAGTGCCAAACAGTGGAAGCAGCATAGAAGAGACGGAGCTAAGTGATAATTATATCCAACGGGTCCAATCTAAGATCTGCAGTCCCACCAAATCCAGATGAAATAAAGGTGGACATATGTGGAGGCTATCTTTACTCAATTAACAATCCAGAGACCCAGGTAATGTTCTAAGAACCCAAGTTCACATCCATGGTTGTTGGGAAAATTTGAATTCAGTAAAACTCTGGAATTAAGAGTCTTACGATGACCATGAAGCCTTTGCCGATTGTCAGGAAAAGCCCATGTGTTTCACTAAAGTCCCTTAGGGAAGGAAACTGCCATCCTTTCCTGGTCTGGCCTACACATGACTTCAGACCCACAGCAATGTGATTGACTCTCATCTGCCCTCTGGGCAATTAGGAATGGGCAATAAATGCTGGCGTCATCAGTGCTATCACATGCTGTGAATGATTGTGAAAGAAATTGAAGAACTAACAGGAGGAGGAGGTTCCACTACTATCCACATCCTCAATAAAAGGGTAACAAGCTTGCCAGTGCAAAAGGCATTTTGTAAATCTGAGGTTGCAGACCCGGGGAAACCAGTAATGGAAGCAGGAATGTTGAACAGATTTAATGCCTAGTGTTTTAAGTAACAGGGAAAGGAAAGTTTGGGAGACCTTATAATAGGCTGCAGAAACAGCGGGAGATACGCCACAAGAGCTGTGATAAAAGTGAGAATCATTAATTTAAACCATGAAGAGCAGGAATCATTCAGAAAGCAAGAATTAAAGTCACATACAATGGGAACCATTCAGTGTAACAGTTGGAATCATTCATTAAAGCCACTGACAGCTCCACTCTTACAGTGAAGGCATAGAAAAGGTGGGAAATCTACATTTTTGCTATAAAAGTCAGGCATCCACTATTTTAGCCAGAAGAAGGCAAGAATCCTCGATTTTATCTGCAAAGTGCAGGGAAACAGTCCAGTATCACAGCATAGAGCTCTTACTGCAAAATATATAACCACATAGGGAAGACATTGCAGCAAAAATAATATTGGAGACAAACCAAAAAGAACACAGAAATGGGCATCTTGGAGGATATGATTTCTGAGGTCAAGAGTTGCTTCCACATTCGATACTAAATCAGAAGCTGAACAAATAAATATACTTCTAATCACAATTAGGTGTGTGTAGCTGATGATGTTACAGCTGTTTCATCGGGTAAAAGAAGTCATAGATACTTTTTGAGACATACTATGACTGCTTCAATCTCAGAATAAATAGAATCTTTGAAAAAAACACAAGATTTAATAGAAGGGATCAGTATCCAGGGGAATGTCTAAATGGTTTCACTGATGATCTCTACACTTGAGTAGAGAAATGCAACTATGGTAACTTAAAGTCAGAGCTAATAAGAAAGAGAACTGTTGTAGGAATTATTTATGAGTCTTTGTCAGAACTATTACAGTGCTAAGAAAGCTATTCAGATGGTGAGTGAAACAGAGTCCTAGAAGATCATAAGAGGAGAAGATTAGCACTTATGCAGGAGATAAGCAGAAACCATTCAATCAAAACCACAAACAACAAATATGTGTATGTTTGTGTGTGCCCATATCTGTGTTTACATGTGTGTGTGTGTCTGTGTGTGAGAATGTGTGTCTGCGTGAAGGTGTATGTGTTTGTCTGTCTGTTTCTGTGTGTCTGTAGCTGTGTTTGTGTGTGTCTGTATTTATATTTTTGTGTGTGTGTGTGAGTGTATATGTGTATATGTGTGTGTGTGTGTGTGTGTGTGTGTGTGTGAATGTATGTGTGTGTTTGTCTATATGTGGTCTGTGTCTGTATCTGTGTATGTTTGTGTGTATATGTGTGTGCATGAATGTATGTGTATGTGTTTTTGTGTGCTTGTATGTTCGTCTGTGAATGTGTGTGCGTTTGTGTGTGTCTTATTTTTTTCCAGAAGGGTAGTTCTACATATTTCCACAGTTTAAACATTTTGCAACTGACCTTTATTTCTTTGCTTGAGGGCATTTTGCCTGTAATCAGACTTTTTTAAAATCTGTTACTGAAGGAACTTGGCTGACTTCTGATACTGAACATTATATAGTCTGACGCATACATAGGTATATATGTTTACAAATTGACAATTTACTTTCCTTTATTAATTCAAACTTTGTTGCGACCAGTTGCAGCATCAGCTTACCCCTGCTAAGTCAGAAGGATGCATGCCGTCTCGGCACAGGTGATGTGGAGTTAAACTGGGGAGCTGATGGACACCGAGTTTGCAGCAACAAGCACTCAGCATCATTTAGGACAGATAAAGGCAGATGCAAGAGAAACCAAAGACCAATATTCACAACCCTAGTATTAGTGACTCTACTGGGAAGTTCTAACCGAGTTAAACAGAAGATGGATGCAGGCAATTTAACAGGGACTGATAACAGGAAGGTCTTGACTTTCCATCAATGACATGTTGCTCTTATTAAATTTCTCTGCGCATTATTGTCAAACAAAGCCACATTCTGAAGGATGAGTAGAAAAGGGACAAGCAAAGGATTGATTTTCTTGTTACATATTTTACTTGCCAAGTGATTATTCCCACTGATCCACCCCAGCTCACTGCAGGCTATACTCCTTTTGTTTCTGGTTTGTTCATTTCTGGGATGTGGGGGTTGCTGGCAGATCCAGATTTTAACATTTCTAATTGAAATTGAGAAGCCAATGGTGAATCGCCTTCTTGAATCCTGACTGTCTATTTGGTACTTATTCCCTTAATGCCCTCAGGGAGGGAATTTCAGGATTTTGATTCAGTGACAGTGAAGGAGCAGTGATATATTTCCCGGCCAGGATGGTGGGTAGCTTGGAGGGGAAATTGTGTTCCCATGTATCTGTTCCCTTGACCTTCTAGATGGAAGTGGCCGTGGGTTTGGAAGGTGCTGTCAAAGGAGCCAAAAAGCAGAAGTCTATTGGAAAGAGATTTTCCTTCCGTCCACCGAGATTATTTGAAAATATCTTCTCAGCCCCGTGCATTCAGTGCCATTCTATTACCAGCATACAACTCATAAGCTGTTGTTTTCCAAATATTTATTGACATATCATCAGTGGAGATATTGTGTACGCCACATCCACTGCTGTCCCTGTCCTGGGAGTGATTGATGGGCACAGTGCAGAGGCAGATTTACTCTGTATCTAATCCCATGCTGTATCTGTCCCAGGAGTGTTTGATGGGGATGGTGCAGAGAGAGTTTTTCTCTCTCTGTAATCCTTGATGCAGCATTGTAAAGGAAAATTGTTCAGTTTCCTGGCAATAAGATTAGTCATCATCACAAAGTTGAAAACATGCCGAGAACTTAAAGTGGAGAGCATAAACGTTTGCCATGAGTCGCGGGGAACTTATATTGCTTACAGTGCAATAGATTTTAGTGAATTTGGAAGATTGATTTTCGATGACTGATTTATACCTGAGCTTCAAGAATGATATGATTTCTCAAACCCTGGAAGATAAAAGCTCTGGGCTGAGTAGCTGTTATTGGGACCCCACTCATGTAAATCGATCATTTGTCACCTGTAACATTGAGATGTTAGTGGCAGGAACTTTTGACTTTCTTCTTGCCTTAATTTTAAATGAAATTTGGGAAAGGGAAATCTTTTAACAGTGATGTGTTGATTCTCCACTTGAATGTAGGCCTTACAATTTTATAGTTTCATGATACTTGGGTCTTGCTAACTAGGTCCCAGGTAATGGTGTGTCATCTTCTTGAACGAATGCACTTCATGTGATGTGACATTTTTGTGGTAGACTTTAGATGTAACTAGCTTGTAAGGCCATTGCAGCAGGCAGTTAAGACTCAATCACATTGCTACATGTCCGAAGACAATGTATGCCCGACTGGGTAAGGACTATAGATTTCTTTCCTTAAAGGACATTCGTGAGTGAGATGTTTTTTATGACAATTGATGATCGTTTCACAAACTCCATCAATCACCAGAATTTTGACCCAGTGACAGTGAAGGAATGGCAATATATTTCTGAGTCAGGGTAGTGAGTGGGTTAGAGGGGAACGTGGAGGTGGTGACATTCTCTTAAACCTGCTGCCCTTGTCCTTCTGGATGGCAGATGCAGTGTATTTGAAAGGCTCTGTTGAAGGAACATTGGCGAGCTACTGCAGTGCGTTTCGTAGATAGTACACACTGCTGCTACCAAGCGTCAGTGTTGGAGGAATGGATGCTTGTGGATGTGGTTTGTTTTGTCCTGTACAGTGTCAAGCTTCTTGAGTGTTGTTGGAGCTGCACCCACCCAGGCAAGTGGGGAGTATTCCATCACATTCCTGACTTGTGCCTTGTAGATGGTGGACAGGTTCTGGGGAGTCAGGAGACGAGTTGCTTACTGCAGTAATTCTAACCTTCTCTTGTAGCCACTGTGTTTATTTGTCCATTTCTACTCAGCTTCTGTGCAATAGTTCCAAAGAAGAGTCGTACTTGACTCAAAACATTAAGTTTGTTTCACTCTCTGCGGATTCTGCTGTGCCTCTCTGGCGATGTTTAGAGAGGGACTGCTGTGAATGTACACATGTTGGGCAGTGAAACATATAAACAAGGAACTATTGTGGGCCACTCGGTCCTTTGAGCTATCCCGCTCTTCAGTTAGATAGTGGCTGATCCAATTTTAACCTCAGCTCTACATTCCTGCATATCCTCAATAATCTCTCATTAAAGGTCAGGTTAACTCAGTCCAGTAGTGCTCAAATGCAAAATTCTTATCCCTATGTTCAGGGGTTCCAGGGACATGTTGCCAACCCCCATCCACAACTCCCTCCTCCTGCCTTGGTATCCTCATTGAACTCTATAGCCATCCGAGAAGTTTTTGTCCTTTATTCATTTATGGGATGAGAGTGTCACTGGCTAGGCCAGCATTTAAGGCTCAACCACATTGCTGTGGGTCTGGAGTCATGTAGGCGAGACCACAGTTTCCTTCCCTCAAGGACATTAGTTAACTAGATGGGTTTTCCCCCAACAATCAATTCATGATCATCATTAGACTTCTTCTTCCAGACTTTTTTTTTATTGAATTCAAATTCTACCGTGGCAAAATTTGAGCCCAAGTCCCGAGATTATTATCTCTGCCTCTGGATTAGCAGTCCAGTGGTAATACCAGTGGTAATCTTCTCTCATCTCTGACCCAGAGTTGGAGCTGCTTCCACAATCCTATCAGGCGGTGCTTGAGCAGAGCAGAGCAACTCACTTTTTGCATTCAAATATAATCTCACCCTTCTTCCTGCTTCTTTAACCTCAACTCTACCAGCACTGCTTACCGACCAGTGTTGCCCCTTTTGTACATTGCCAGCACAGTTTACGACTTCAGATCCCTCCAATAAATCAAACACTAAATTACATGCCATTCTTCACTCTAGCCATGTGCCTCTGAGACTGATATCCTTTGGGGAGCCCAGTGCTTGAGGAAAGAGATTAACCTGAGCAGAGAATTATCCACTGTCAACTTCCGAGGAACAATGGGAGGGGGAATACCAACAGGTTTTGGCTTCAGTTCCAAACTGCCACCTTAGCAACTGCAGGATGAAAGGTCAGTGAAACTGATACATTCAAAAGAATTAATGTACGGGAAAAATTTGATGACAGACCTTTCCTCTGCGGTCCACTTATGGAGGGTAGAATTTTCTATTGTTGCTGCACTGTGGGGAACTGCCAGGACTCATTTTTGCACTTTTCATCATTTTAATTACAAGATAGATGCAGATGTGGAAGAATATAAACGCTTTGCAGCTCGACACAACTCCACCATTGAAAAGGAATCTCTCCCAGCGTTGTTCAGCTTTTTAATTAATTCCACATTTGCGAGTCTAGCCCAGGTTCACACCGTCCTTGCAAAAGGGAGAGAAAGAGGTGGAGAATGAAGAACATGAAAGAGGGCGATGCGGCAAAAGGTTTTCTGAAATTGATAGACTTTTAAAACATCATACTAACATGCTCAGATGTGTTATGACACACCGCTAGAGCAGGTGACACTTGAAGAGGGGCCTCCTGGCTCAGAGGTAGGGACACTACCAATGCACCACAAGAGCCCCTTGTCTCAATTTGATACACTGCCTTCCGTGACCCCAGGGTGTCCCAACATGTTACAACCAAATGTATCCATTTCTTGAAGGGTAGTGACAACTGCACAGTAGGAAAGGCGGCAGTCAATTCTGACACAGCAAGATCCCATTAAGAGGGGCGTGACGGGGACTGGCTGGGTATGCCATTTCGGGCTAACGTGAAGCAATCTCGTTGCGGGTTTATGTGCCGCTAATGGACTGCCCTCCAAACATACGACCCAACCTTAAAGTGGTGAAGCTCTCCCGGCCCAGTACCCCTGATTTGCCTGGATCCATGTTGCCCTCACCTGCCATTGATTGTAGTCCCGGTAACTACTGCTGATCCCTTGGTGTCACTAAGACTGCTGCGGGTGACCGTGGTTTGCTGGCACCTACCAAGGGTGGAACCTTCTCCCCCTGAGCTGAGGAGTCCCAACACCTACTGTCAATGCCCAAAGTGAGTCACTTGCGAGGGGCAGCCTTTCCTTTCGCTGGTCACTTTCCCACCGACATTCTAGGATGATATTAGCAGTATGCCCCCTTGAAAAATCCAGTCTGTTCTATGTCAGCTAGGAGCAGGACCGCTATCTCTGGTATCTGGGCAATAGTTCTCCCTCAATGAACGCCGGTGAAAGGGATTCTCTGGTGATTTTCACGTTGCCGTTTTGCGGGAATTTGCTCTGCTGCCTTGGCTCCTGCACAGACAACCAGTGGCAATGGCTCCACTACATGGAGGGAGGGGTCATTGGAATGATCCCAAAACACGTGTATCAAGGGAAATGACCATGCGCCTCATGACAGTCTGTGGGAATGACACCGCAACTCGTTGAACACTATAAAATGTAGGGGCACTGAAATAACTCCAGAGGCTGACATCGCTCACCAATCACCCTTTGTTTACAAATGCACAGCCTCAGACAGTAGCACTGCCTCTCATTGAGTCAGGTATTCAGGATGGCCAAAATCCCTGACATTTAGCCTTTTATGTCGGCCAGGGCTCTATGATTGGACCCAAGTTAACAGGCCCAAACAGGGAACTCATTTTCTCTGAGGTCCAGCTGGTTGACCTTGTTACTATCACTACAGGCAGAATTAGGCCATTCTGTCCATTGCCACTCAATGAAATCATGACTGATCTGATAACCCTCAACTCCATTTTCCTGTTTTTTCCCCATAACTCTTAATTCTCTTACTGACTAAAATTCTATCAACCTTAGCCTGGAATATACTTAATGACCCAGCCTCAACAGCCCTCTGTGGTAAAGAATTCCACAGATTCACTATCCTTTGAGACAAGAAATTCCTCGTTAGTGTTGTCCTGACTGGGTGACCCCTTATTTTAAGATAATGTGCCCCCAGGCTTTCCTGGGGATAACAACCTCCCCGCATGTACCCTGTCAAGTCCCCTAAGAATATTCTATGCTTAATAATGTTTCCTCTCATTTTTCTAAACTCTGCCAAGTACAGCCACGACCTACTCAACACTCCTCATAAGATAATCCCTCCATATCTGGTATCAGCCAAGTGAACCTTCTCTGGATACTTCCAATGATAGCATATCTGTCCTTAGATAAGGGGACCAAAACTGTTTCCTAGTATTATAGATGTGGTCTTATTAGTCCCTTATATCATTTTAGCAAGACTTCCCTATTTTTATACTCCATTCCCTTTGAAATAAAGGCCAACATTTCATTTGCCTTCCATATTATGTGCTGAACTTGTATGGTCACTGTTTGTGATTCGTGGTCAAGGACTCCTAAATACCTCTGTACTGCAGCTTTCTGCAGTCTTTCTACATTTAAATAATATTGAGCACTTCTATTCTTCCTACCAATATGCTTAACCTCACATTTTCCCATATTCTATTCCATTTGCCAGTCTTTTGCCTATTCACTTAACCTGTATATGTCCCTCTGCATTCTTTGTGTCAATCTCACCACTTGCCTTCCCACCTATTTTTGTGTTATCTGTAAACTTCAGTATTGTATATTCACTTTCCCCATCCAAGTCATGAATATATATTGTAAGTAACTGTGGACCCAGCACTGATCATTGTGATACTCCATTAGTTACAGATTGCCATCCTGAAAATGGCCACCTTATCCTAACTTTCTATCTTCTATTAGTTAGCCACTCCACCATGTCAATATTCTACTTCTGAAACCATGGTCTCTTATCTTATTAAGTAACTTAACGTGTGGTACCTCAACAAATGCCTTCTGAAAATCCAAGTATATTGCATTCACTGCTTCTCCTTTATTGATCCTGCTTGTAACTGCTTCAAAGAATTTTGATTTCCTCTTCATGAAGCTGTACTGACCCTGCTTGATCATATTATGCATTTTAAAAGTGATGCTATTACACCCCTTATAATAAAAGCTAACATTTTCCCAAAATTAAATGTTAACTGTTATCTCTTTCTAGAAGTTTTCTATTGACAAAGTAAATTTCTATCATATTACAAACATTCTTACCATGAGAATCTTTTACTAGGAGGAGGTCATTAATTAATTGTGTGTCATTACACATTACCACGTCTAAAAAAGCTGGCTCCCTGGTAAGGTCCAAAACATATTCTTCAAAGAAACTGACCAGAATGCACTGTATGAACACATCCTCGAGGCTACCTTTCCAATTTGTTTCATCTTATCAATTGGACAGTTAGAATCTCCTATGATGATTGCAATACCTTTCTCACAAGCCCCCATTATACATATATATGAAAGTAGCTACTTTCAGAGACTTCATACATCTCATTCACCAGTGACATTTTCCTTTTGTATTTTTTGTCGCCACTGAAACTGATTTGACATCTTAATATTCTGAGCCAAGATCGCTTCTGACTGCTGCACTGATCTCAATCTTCATGAACAGAATAACCCCACCTCCTTTTCTTTTCGTCTTGTTCTTCTGAAATATTCCAGTTAGAGTCCTAGTCAGTTTGCAACCACATCTCCATAATGACTACCATTTCAGACTCATTTAGTTTTATTTGCTTTGGCAACGAATCCATTTTGTTATGAAGACTGCATGAATTTGGATAAAGAACCTTTAATTTCATCGTTTTATAATTTTTCCCTGCTCTGACCTTATTTGCTGATGCACCCTTATACTCGTCTACTCTGTCTCTCAGTCTCTCTCTCTCTCTCTCACACATTCTGGTTATCAGGATCTGAGAGAGGGAGAGGAGGGGAGGGTGTTGGAGAGAGGGAAGGAGTGATAAGAAAGGGAGAGGTGAGAAAGAGGGAGGAGGGTTAGAGACATGATTGGGGGTGTGGCATGGAAGGTGCTTAGGGAGGGAGATTAGAATATGAATGCACCTATCTGTCAAACAAGAGGATCTCTGATAAGTCCACCATCACAACTGTTCCCAGCGCTACACGTTTCTTTGGTGCATGTCCCGGACTGTCTGGTTATCTTCGAGGTGATTTTGAACTTCACTGGGCTGACAAGTTACTACTTGCATTACTGCAGACTGTAATTGTGATTTTCATAAAACCATCAGTCAACGTGCTGTCACGCTTCTGCCAGAGCTTTAAATGACAATTTTTTGAATACAGATTCAATGCTTCTGGTCTGGTTGCTCAATGCCATTCCTCATAAAATTATCATTTCAGCTGATGCCTGACCCCTCTGTGACTTCAAAACACCAGGGCAGCAGATACATGAGAGCACCACCACCCCTCAAGTTCCCCTCCAAGGCACACACCATCCTGACTTGGAAATAAATTGCCCTTTACTTCACTGTCACAGGGTCAATGTCACTCAAGTTCTTGGAAATTGCACTCCAGCTCTTGCTCACAGGCTCAGCGCTAACTTTTCACAAGTAGCAGACTTCACTAATCCAATGCTACCCAAGGCTTTGCTTCGTGAGCTATCATCTGGGTGACCTTATAAAGGTTTACGGCAGGTGTCTTTTCCCTAGGATGGGGTATTTCAAGATTAGGTGACATATTTTTAAGGTGAGAGGAGAAAGGTTTAAAAAGGACATGAGAGACATATTTTTTTTTTGCAGAGAGTGTGTGGAATGAACTTCCAGAGGAAATGTTGGATGCAAGTAGTTACAACATTTAAAAGACATTTGGGTATGTACATGAATAAGGAATGTTTGGAGGGATATGGGCCAAGGTGTAACTAGTTTAGTTTGGGATTATGGTCGGCATGGTCTGATTGGATCGAAGGGTCTGATTCTGTGCTGTATGACTCTATGTCTCAGTTGCACAAAGCTAATCCTGCTTGTGGGTTTCTTTCACCTTCACTCACAACTATTAGAGGTACAGAACTTTTCCAGAACCTTGAGTCCAACACACAGCTGCCTACTAACTCTTTAAACTGCTTCCGGAGTTCCTGAGTAGCAGTACAGAACCGCTCAGGTACATTTTATGTAGCAATGTGTCCCCAACCACACAGACTCAGTATAGTTCAGCTGTGTCTTCAGTATTACATCTTCACAGTTCTTTTCTCTCTGGAGCTTTCTTCCCATCTTATATGTCTTCTCTAACTGACTGTGACCCAGGAACTGCCCTTCAGTGTCTCCTGATATGCTTTCAGTGACCTATTGGAAACAGTAGCACAATATTATTAGATCAGCTGTGAGGGAATTGAATGGTGGAGCAGACTTGATGGGCTGAAAGGCTTACTTCTGCTCTGATGTCTTAAAAAAAAGAGAAACAGAAGGCAGCACAGTGGCTCAGTGGTTAGCACTGCTGCCTTACAGTGCCAGGGACTGGGGTTTGATTCCACCCTCAGGTGACTGTCTGTGCGGAGTTTGCACATTCTCCAGGTGTTATTGTGGGTTTCCTCCCACAGTCCAAAGATGTGCAGGTTAGATGGATTGCCCATAGTGTCTAGGGACGTGTAGGCTGGGTGGGTTAGCCATCGGAAATGCAGTGTATAGGGATGCGGTTGGGTCTATGTGGGTTGCTGTTTGGAGAGTAGGTGTGTGTTGGATGAGCCAAATGTCCTGATTTTACATTGTAGGGATTTTACAAAGGCCTGCCCTTGTTCCCAGGCAAAATTGAATGCAGCTCATATTTTGGAACAGCCAAATGTTGCAATCAGCAATGGGACTTGTACACAGCAACTCCTTGGAATTGTTTGTTCCCTGAATGTTACAGTGTTCACTCAGTTGGTTCTGACAGCATAAAAAATGCACGCAAAAAAAAACAAGAATTCAACACACCGAGTCTGAGGTATTAAATTGGTCTCACACCAGGAAACAAAATTGAGATTCAGTGGCACAAAGGGTGAAAGAACAGTCCCAGTTTTGTTAATTCAACATCATTAATGGATAAAGTTTCAGAACTGATAATTAACAAGAACTAACAGGAAATTGGAAAGGTTTGAGTTATAGAAGGAGTGCCAGCATGGATTTGGAAAAAGCAGATTGTATTTGACAAAAGTAATTGAAGTTCTTGATGAAGCAAAATGATGGAGGTAATACAATATGTGTTGTCTGTATGAATGTTAGAAAAGAAGTTAACAAGAAGCCACATAAAAGGCTGGTTAGCAAAATTAAGGCTCATGGAATAAGGGGGTTAGTGCCAGGTCAGTTTTAAAAATGGCCTAAGGCCACGATCAATCATTTGCAATAGGACATGGATAGGTCCAAATGTTAGACAGATAATGGCAGATGGAATTTAATACCGAGAAGAGTGAGGTGATGCATTTTGACAGAAGGGTTAGGAAGAGATACTATTGATGAGATTGCTTGATATTCCTGTCAGAGGCGGGAGTCAAGAGGCATGTTTGATCCTTGGTTACAAACACTTCTCACCTTACCTGCTTCTAGTGTACCGCGAAGCACAATTTTTATTGGATTAAGGTGTTCCTGATCTGAGAGACAGGACTACTACTTAATTAGTAGCTGGGAGGTGTGTATCTCGTTGTCTGTGTGTGTGTGTGATTGCCCATGAGGTGGTGGAAGTGGAGACAACCAAAGATCTCTGAAAGGAATTCGGATGGAGGGGCACCTTGAGGGAAATGAACTTGCAGGGCCATAGGACAGAGCACTGACTGGATTGTGATGCATAGAGCCAACATAGGCTCAAAGGTCCAAATGGTGCTGTAACGGGCTTTTGTATGATTCATTCTGCTCCAATGATTTTGGACCTCACATCCCCTGGTTACTGACCTGCTTTGAGCGGAAACAATTTCTTCTTATTCAGTCTCATCAAAACGTTTTGAAATGAAAGGCAGGATTATACTCCCTCTCAGAACAGAGGGCGATGGTGTTTGAAGATTTTGATTTCAACTAGCTCCCTCCTCCTCACAAGCATCAAGGCCAGGGCACTGGGCCTAGAGCCAAGGGGCCAGGAATAGAGCCAGGAAACGCTGGGAGGCTGTCAGGAAATCTCTGTGCAGGCAGCTGATTACTGGGCTAGTGAAAGGAGTCCTATAGCACCCAGCAGCAGGGCAATGGGGAGGTAGACAAGGCAGTAAAGATCTATCACCTTTCATCTTACACTTCTTTTTTAACTGTTTGACGGCAGTTTCTATCTCAGAGGCTGTCCCTTTTTTTCTTGCATTTTGTGCTGCTGTTTTCATTTGGCTACCCCCAACTTACTGATCTCCCACACTGTTGCTTGCTGCCAACCCAGAGCACCGGTATGACCAGTGATCACACTGCACTATTTATCGCTCCAGGTTGGGTTGGAGCGATGGGATACTTTGAAAATGAAGATGGCAGTTGGTACCCAAAGGCAGGGGACAGAGCAGGTCCTGATGGCCCAATGTTCAGAAACCAGAACAAAGTTTGGTGCACGTCCTCCCTACAATCCACTCACAATTCCTAAAACAGCTTCCTTGGTATTAGACGTGGGTCAGACGGGCAATTTTAGGATATCTGATATCAGACCAGCAATGGGGGTCTGACATCTATTGTCTCTGTAACTCGGTGATTAGTGCCACTTGTCTGGCAGTCAGAAGGGTGCGGGTTCAAATCCAAATGTGAATGATGGGAGGACACCACACTGGTCACCTCTTTTATAAATGAGGGGTAAATATAGAAAAAATAGACCTTTGCTTAAATCTTTGAACTGTTGAGGCACAGATCATGGAACTACCTCTTCTTCCCCATCCATTTCAGGACAATTTACATGCATGAGCAAGTTGTTTTATTCCTCCATGGGACATGGATGTCGCTAGCTGGGCCAGAATTTATTGGCCACCCCTAATTGCATTGGATAAGGTGTTGCTATGCTGCCTTTTTGGCATGCTTTTGAACTTAGGGTGACTTTACCCTCACAAGCCCATTAGGGAAGGTGTTCCAGATTGTTGTCCCAGCGATAATAAAGGAACTGCAATATATTTCCATTTCAGGATAGCATGGGACTTGCAAGTGGTGGTGTTCCCATGTATATGCTGCACTTGTCCCAGATGGTACTGGTCGTGGTTTTGGAAAGTGTCATCAAAGGAGCCTTGGTGAATTATTACTTGGTGAACTATCCTGTAGATAATACACCCTACTGCTGCTGAGTGTTGGTGGTGGAAGGAGTGATTGTTTCTGAATGTGGTGCTAATAACTCAGCTGGTTTTTCCTAGATGTTGTCAAGCTTCTTGAGTCTTGTTGGAGCTGCACCCATCCAGGCAAGTGAGGAGTAATCCACACTCCTGACTTGTGCCTTGTAAATCGTGGACAGGCTTTGAGGAGTCATAAGATGAGTTACTCACCACCGTATTCCTAGCCTCTGACCTGCTCTTGGAGTCACCATTTATATGGGAAGCCCAGTTGAGTTTCTGGTCAATGTTAACCCCTAGGATGTTGACAGAGGGGAATCCAACAATGGATGACAAAGAGTGGTGGTTAGATTGTCTGTCTTGTTTCAGATGGCCATTGGCTGGCACTTGTGATGGGTTAACACCTCTTGTCTTCTATCAAGCTTGAATGGTCTCGCTGCATTTGGCTACGGACTGCTTTGGTATCTGAGGAGTCGTGAATGGTGCTGAACATTGTGCAATCATCAATGAACATCATCACTTCTGACCTTATGATGCAGGGAAGGTCATGGAGCAGCATTAGGTCACGAGCAGCATTAAATTCACTGTCAACTTTACCAGGAAAATCTGGGCCTTTAATATAATTGTGACATAAGGCAAAGTACGATTGAGCTGGCAAAGTGCAAACACACTGAAATTGAAGAATAATAAGGTCTACAGATAGCATAACCATGACAACACAGTGTAGCTACAACCCAATATGCTATTTTGATGTAACCATGGTAAACTCCCATTTGCCTATTGTAATTATAATGCAGAGTAGGCCAATTATCATAGCCCCAGTGCTCACTGTGTTGAATGTATAACTGGGTTTATAGTACATCAGAACAGAATCTGCTCCCTTTGCTGGGTCACTGCCTCTGCTTTTATTCTGTTGGGATGATTGTTTTGAGAGCACGTGTTCGACCTTGCCAATCCATTTGAATCTGTATTCACCGCTGAATACAGCCACCTGCAACCTGCATTTATATAGCACCTTCCACATTGCAAAGCCTCCCAAGGCTCTTTGCTGGCGCAATTTGACACTGAGCCAAAGGACCAATAGGAAATATAAGGTATGGAACAAACTTAGAGAGGTTACGAGGCAGAGAGGCTTTGGGAGAGAATTAAGTCATTCTCGGCTGTCTGTGATGGACACAAAGCCAAGCATATGTAGATGGGCAACAAGGTTATTTCCGAAGTTAGAACAATCTGAGATTTTTTGGTCTTGAAAGGGTTATGGTGAGAAGGAACGTGATTGGGATCATGTATGATTACCTAGTGAACCCATCAATCCTGAGCGCTATTTCAAGTTAAGCTACAATGGCAGGACTGCTGTATAAAATCACAAGGTGACAAGGATGAAGTCTAGGAGTTTGAAGCACTTTGATATGAGAGAGGATGGGAACCATGGTTTTTATTATTATCATTATTTTATTTACCACTCTTCCCTGTGTTGGGTCAGCAATTTTTTTTTTAATCAATCTGTAGTTGCTGTTGAGAAGGTTGAGGAGATTCACATTCTTGAACTACTGCAGTCGATCTGATGTAGGGACACTCACTGTGTCATTTAGTTGGGATTTCCAGGTTTTTAACCCAGCCTCTATCAGAAGGAACAGTGATATATTTCCAAGTCAGGATGGTGAGTGGCTTGGAGGGGAGCTTGCAGGCAGTGGTGTTCCTAAGTACCTGCGCTGTTGTCCTCTGGGATTGAGAAGCCGTCATCAAAGGAGGCTCAGGCATTTGATCTTCCCGTTCTGTAACCTCTACCATCTTGTAGTTGGCACTCACTGCTATGACTGTGTGTCAATAACGGAGGGAGTGAATGCTGAAGGTGGTGGGTGGGTGCCCATCAAGGGGGATGCTTTGTCCTGCATTGAGTGTTAGAGCTGCAGTCATCCAGGCAAGTGGAGGATATTTCATGACAGTCTTGGCTTGTGCTTGTGCACAGGCTTGAGGAATCAGGAGGTGATCTTTGCTTTAGACTCTGAATTGACTTTGTAGCTACTGGACTTACATTGGCAAGTCTAGTTTAGATTCTGATCCAGGATAACTCCAGATTGTTGATGGTGAGAGATTCAGCCATGGTAAAATGGCTCTAAGTGTTCCATATGAGCTTCCTCTTAGATCCCTGCATCTGATATTTTCAGAATTTCCCTCAATTCCTTTCTCCCTTAGGTATTTATCCAGCTTCTCCGAGGATACATCTATACTATTCACCTAAACCATTCCAGTGGGTCATGAGTTCCATCTTCTCACCCTCTCTAGGTAAAGACATTTCTCCAGAATTCTCCACTGATGACCCTCATCTTTCTGACACTGGTATGGATCTCCCTGACAAATGAAAGCGTTTTCTCCCTGGTCTGCCATTTTTATATTCATTCACGGGGTGTGGGCATCGCTGCCTAGGCCAGTGTTTATAGCTGATCCCTAATTGCCCAGAGGGCAGATAAGAGTCACTAATATTGCCCTGGGTCTGGAGTCACATGTAGGTAAGGATGGCAGATTTCCTTCCCTGAAGGGGATTCGTGAACAGAAGAGTTTTACTTACAATTAGCAAGATTTCATGGTCATCATTAGACTCTTAACTCCACGTTGTCATTGAATTCAAGCTTCACCATTTGATTTGAAACCCAGGACCCCAGAACATGACCAGGGTGTCTGGATTAATAGTCTAGCAATAATACCACTACGCCAACATTTTCAACATAAAAGAGCCTTAGTCTGTTTGGTGATAGGTTATAGCCTTTCGACAGGGAGGTTGTTCCCTCACATTGCTGCCTTTTGCCATGTGTTGACCCTGGCCCAACATGTATTGTAATAGTCATAGAGTCATAGAGCACAGAAACAGACCCTTTGGTACAACCAGTCCATGCTGACCATAATCCCAAACTAGTCCCATTTGCCTACTCCTGGCCCATATCCCTCCAAACCTTTCCCATTCATGTACTTATCCAAATGTCCTTTAAACGTTGTAATTGTACCCACATCCACCACTGCCTCATTCTACACACGAACCACTCTCTGTGTACAAAGATTTGCCCCTTGTGTCTTTTTTAAATCTCTCTCCTCTCACCTTAAAAATGTTCTTAAAATCCCCTATCCTAGGGAAAAGACAACTACCATTAACTCAATCTATACCCCTCATTGTTTTATAAACTTCTACAAGGTCGCATCTCAACCTCCTACGCTCCAGCAAGAAAAGTCCCAGCCTATCCAGCCTTTCTACATAAGTCAAATCTTCCACACCTGGCAACATCCTTGTAAAGCTCTTCTGAACCCTCTTCACCTTGACAATATCCTTCCTATAACTGGGCGACCAGGACTGGACACAATATTAAAGGTGGACTTCTTCACCCGACCAATGTTGACAATATATTTTCCCTTGTGTTTGCACTTTCACCAATGACGCTGGGCTGACAGTGGCTGAGGGCACCTGACTGGCCTCAACAAATTTTTTTTTGGGGGGTTAGGGGTAAGTCAATATATACGCTCAAAAATGGCTGAGGCATGGTCGTTAAGTGTGGGCATTGGTGGCGGAGTAAAGTTGTGAGAGAGAGCTCACCGAACTCATGCTGTCTCTGTTACACCAGGCAGCCTTTTGTTTGTGTGAACTGTTAGTGAAACACATGTATTTATATCAGGCTTTATCACAGGGGAAACGTCTCAAAGTGCTTTGTGCTTTGAAGCCCGGTGATTATTGTTCTGTTGGGAGGTGTGACAGCTGGGAACGTCCCACTGACGCTTGGCTTTCTTACTCCCCTTCTGAGAAGAAATCTCAGCCTGGGACACAACAAGGGCACAGAGTCCCTCATGAAAAAATCCTTTCTCCGAAGGTCCTTTATTGACTATATTTCTCATCCTGAAGGAGCCTGTGTTTCTGTGTCTTTACAAACACTTTCAGTTTCAGTCACACCCCCTCCTTGATAGCTCTCTGCAGAGACATTCTGCTTCAGCCCAATGGTATCACTCTCTCACTGCTGGATTGGAAGAACGTGCCATTGATTCCCCTTAGTCCCGGCTGAGTGTTGCTTTCCTGGGGCGGAACAGTTGAACGACCAGGGTGTCTCAGTGTTGGGCCCTGTCCTTGTACTGGACAGGGGGTCCAAGGGAGAAATTCAGTCCTTCTTTAGGACAATATATGACATATCTATATTCTGTGTCAACTCCTGTATGTGACTAATACAGTACAGGTAAAAGGGTGTGATTCACATGGGTGGCACAGTGGTTAGTACCGCTGCCAGGGATCTGGGTTCAATTCCACCCTCGGGACTGTCTGTGCGAGTCTGTACATTCTCCCCGTATCTGTGTGTCTTCCTCCATGTGCTCCGGTTTCCTCCCACAGTAAAAAAAATGTACAATTTAGGTGGATTAGCCATGGGAAATGTGGAGTTACAGGGACAGGGTGGGTCTGGATGGGATTCTCTTTGGAGGCTCAGGATGGACTTGATGGGCTGAATAGCCTGCTTCCACACTGCAGGAATTCTATGATGATACTTCTATTTGGTAACGTATAATCTTTGTGTGTCTCTGTATCCGCTCTTGCAAATGGCAGGTTGTTGTTTAGAAAGGAATGATGCACTCCTCTCCAGTACTGTAGAGGCTGAGAGTGACAATATGAGCTGCAGGGGAGGTAGGGTACACATAGGAGATAGAAAGGAGTGATTCACTCCTGCTGGTTGCTGCTCATGGTGCCTGTGTGTCTCAGTGTCAGTTCCTTTATGCAGCACACAGTGGGTAAGATGGATTGATTCACTGCTGACCGAAACTGTACAGCCTGTGTATGTGTGTGTGCCTCAGTGTCGACTCCCTGGACATGTACAGCACACAGCAGGGTGTGCTTCACTCCTGCCTGGTACAGTGCAGCCCACGTGTGTGCCTGTGTCAGTTCCTATTCATGTACGCTGCACAGCAGGTAAAAGAGAACCATCGTCTCCTCTATGGAACAGGTCAGTTTGCTTATTTCTCAACCTGCCTTGATGCTGTGCAAGTCTCGCATGGACAGATCCCAAAATTATCATGAACGAGCTAAGCACCTCAACCACGCTAATAGATGTTGCCTGTGATGGAAAATTGCAGTAGTGAGGAAAGATTGGACAGGCTAGTGTTTACTTTCTTAGAACGGAAGATTTAATTGAGGTGTACACAACAAGATGGATAGATTGGGCTGGGAAGAGCCTACTGCAGAGGTCAGTTGCCACGGGTGCATGGCTGAAAGTGATCAGCTGAAGAATTAAAAGGGATATGAGGCAGCACCTTTTTGCCCACAGGGCGTCTGAAAGTCTCTGCCCAGTTTGGTGGTTGAGGCAGAAATTGTCAGGTCATTTGACAGGATCTTGGTCTGCCCCTGCAGCCCTGGAACTTGCGAGGCTATGGACCTGGTATTGGAATGTGGGATCAAAAGGGCGAGCTAATGGTTAACTCATCCAGCACAGGTCACGATGGGCAGAATGGCTTCCATCTGTAGCTAAGGCTATCTTACGGTTCTATGAAAGCGAGCCTTTTGCCTTTTGTTTTCCGTTGCTCCCAGAACCAGTCCAGAGGAGATTATTACCAGGGCTGCTGGGAGCGTGGGATCAAGACTGCTGTGCAAAATTCCAACTCCAGTGAAATAGCAGCAAGTGGCAGTGTTTGTGGGAAAGAATGAATAAGAGAGAGGGAAGGTCAGATAGAAACCAGGAAGGATTTCTTCACTCAGAGTGTGAGAAGCAGCTGCAGTGAATCTCCAGGAATGGAGACTGGGCTGTGAACACACTGTGAGACTAACAGATGACTGCATTGGGAAGCTCCCTGTAGGTCAGTCTGGTACAGTACTGTAAGAAAGAGAAGGTCAAGAGAACTGAGAGACCTCCTTCTTTATCTGAAACTTGTTCTCCACCAGGTCTCTTCGCCTCACTGCCTCTCAACACTTCAGGCATTGAACACAGTGGAGAGGCATGAATTTACTCCATCTGGAACTCAGGAAGCTCCCAAATCAAGGAAGTCCTTCAGAAACATTGCTCTGCTCCGTTCAATCAAGGGATGTGAGGTGTTACTGACATTTATTACCCATCCCGAATTACTTTCGAAAGGTTGGTGAGCTGACTCATTGAGTGGTTTCCTGGGCCCATTCCGCAGCCAATCAATGGACAACCTCCAATCACCCTCACAATGCCGCCCCAAACCACCACTTCGAGTCTGGATAAACATATAGGCCAGACTGGATGAGTGCAGAAACCACCCTAAAGTCATAGAGATGTACAGCATGGTAACAGACACTTCGGTCCAACTTTTCCATGCCGACCAGATATCCTAAGTTAATCTAGTCCTATTTGTCAGCATTTGGCTCATATCTCTCTAATTATAATTTCTCCCTTCCTATTCATTTTTCTCATCCAAATGCCTTTTAAATGTTGTCATTGTACCAGCTTCCACCACCTCCTCTGGCAGCTCATTCCGTGCATGCACCACCTTCTGCGTGAAAATGTTGTCCGTTTATCCCTTTTATATCTTCCTCCTCTCACCTTAAACCTATGCCCTCTAGTTTTGGACTCCCCCACCCTGGGAAAAAGACTTAGGCTATTCACCCAATCTATGCCCTTCATGATTTTATAAACTTCTATAAGGTCACCCCTCAGCCTCCAATGCTCCAGAGAAAATAACCCCAGTCTATGCAGTCTCTCCCTATAGCTCAAACCCACCAACCCTGGCAACATCCTTGTAAATCTTTTCTGAACCCTTTCAAGTTTCATATTATCCTTCTTATGTCAGGGAGAACAGAATTACACGCAGTACTGCAAAAGTGGCCTAACCAATGTCCTGTACAGTCGCAACATGACCTCTTAACTCCTATACTCAATCCACTGACCAAAAAAGGAATGTTTTCTTCACTATCTTATCTACCTGTGACTCCACCTTCAAGGAACAATGAACCTGCACCCCAAGGTCTTTTTGTTCGGCAACACTCCCCAGGATCGTATCATTAAGTGTATATCCCCACCCAAAATGCAACACTTCACGCTTATCTAACTGCTGACCATGTCTGCAGACAGAGGGTGAACAGCATGTCTTCTCTGGGCAGAAACCACGCCCACCCCTGCCCCTTCCACCACCCCACCCCTCCATTGGATAACGTGATTGAGATGATCGAACCAGGTATATTTTTATGACAATCCCATGGTACCAGGTCACTGCTGTTAACCTTTTACTTCAGAATCATTTCTTTCACTGAATGTAAACTCTCAAATTCGGAACTGTGCAGCTCTCTGGATAACAAGCCCTAATAGCAAAATAGCCAAGCTTTCGTCCTCCTGTGATCAGTCCCACTAATGTAGGAAATATGGTACATTTGCAAGTAACAAGGTGAATCAACACTGTGATATTGACTGGATTGTCAGTTTATTTGTTAATTGTTGTTGGTTGAGGACCGAGTATTGGCCTAGATTCCAGTGAGAACGCTCCGTCTCATCTTTGAACAGGGTCTTTCATGCCTGCTCGAGAGAACAGATATGCCCTCGGTTTAACATTTCGTCTGAAAGAGGACAGCTTCGACAGTGCGACACTCCCTCGGTCCCGCAGCTGCAGACTAGGCCTGGGTGACATATTCTTGCCTTGCAGCAGTTCTTCATAGAAATTGAGAATGCAAGGCATGCCATTTGGCCCATTGGTACCTATGCGAGCTGACAATTGGACACTCAGACTCATCCCACATTTTAGCTATTGGTTAGTAGCTGGGTGAGGTTACCATAGCACCTCTGTTATGTATCCAAGTGCTCTAAATGCAATGAGGGCTTCTGTCGCTACCAATCTTTCGCACAGTGAGGATCAAATCCCCGCTAGCCTCTGAATGACGGATTTTCCTCAAATCTCAGTTTAAAGCGCTCATCTTAAATCTTTGCAGCACCACACTGTTCTCTCAATCCCACTGTCTCGGAACTGTGGACTCCTCATCTGAGGGGGAATAGGGACTTATCTGGACCCCTCGTCATTTTAACATTTTATTTCACCTCCTCTTCCTCCACTGTTCCCAAATAAAACAACTGTGGCCTATCCAGTCTTTCCTCAGAACTAAAGCTTTCCAGTCCAGACCACATCTTTGTGAATCCCCTCTGTCCCTTCTCCAGCATAACCACATCTTTCCCAAAGCGCAGTGACAAACCAGCCGGAGCGTTCCAGCTACAGCTGAGTTAGTACTTAATACAATTCCAGCACCAACTCTCGGCTCTTACATCCCAAGCTTCCGCTTGGAAAAGTACCCTGTGGGCCTTCCTGCCTGCCGCATTTACCTGTCCATCCAGCTTCAGCCATCTGTGGGCATTTCACCTCCAGGGACATGCTGCTCTTTTCTGTTTCTTGATTTATTATGTACCCACCGGTCTCATTAGCCCTGCACAGGCAAATAACTTTTGTATGCAAAATCCTTAGTGGTACCCATTGTGTTTGAGACATGAACCCACGGGAGACAAGATCACTACCCACTGTACCCAGCTGATATTTACAAACTCTGGGAGAAGCTACAATTTATTTTCACATCAGATAGCCAGGAGAAATGACACCGTGGTAGCCACCACAAACCACGTTGCTCTCCTTTGGGTTCCAGAATGGACTATCCTGTAGGACTATTCATAAAGTGGCGTTCTGCTCAATTTGGAGCTCCACACCCTCTCCATCGCCAAGGTCTCTTTGCCTCACACCATCTGGCCTGAACTCTTCTGGCTGTTGAATGCTCATTCCTGTATCTGTGACCTTCAGACTCGATGATCGCAGCACTGAACTCTGATTTGACATTTGTTAAGTCCTGCTCACGTTCACTGACCAAAACTGTCACCTCATCCCTTGATGGATTGTATTTGAAATTCTTGTATTTGCATCTTTTTATTTTAAAATTCATTCCTTTGCTGGTTGAGAGTGTCAGTGGTAAGGCCAACGTTTGTTGTTCATCTCTAAATGCTCTTCGAACGGTGCATGCAGAGTAATGTTCAGGAAGATGTTCCATAATCTAGCAGTGATGAGAAAGCATGGAAATATTTCCATGTCAGGTTGGTGAGTGGTTTAGCTGGGAATCTGTGGGTGATGGTTTCTCCCAGGTGTCTGCTGCCATTACCCCTCTAGATGGAATATGCTGCCTAAGGAGTCTTGGCGAATTTCTCCTCTGCATCCAGTACACACTGCTGCTACGGAGCATCAGCGGTGGAGGGAGTGGATGTTTGTAGATGTGATGCCAATCAAGCGGGCTGCTTTGTCCAAAATGGTGTCAAGCTTCTTGAGTGTGTTGGAGATGCATCCATCCAGGCAAGTGGGGAGTATTCCATCACACAGCTGACTTGTGCCTTGTAGATAGTGGACAGAATTTGCGGAATCAGAAGGTGAGTTACTCACTGCGGGACTCCGAGTCGTGAGATGCAATTTTGCCGATGTCAGCAAACTAACCTGCATTTATATAGCACCAGTAACTGAGTAAACTGTTTCGTGACTCAAAGCTGCCATCACAGCTACGTAATGAGGCAAACACCTTCCCAGTAAGGCATGAGCGCAGACGTTCTGTCAGGCAACTGAACGTTTGGTCAAAGATGGAAAGATTTTCTCAGAGTATTTTCAAAGAGGACAAGGAGAAGCTTAGAGAGGGATATTCAGACTTTGGAGCCTTAGAGGGCAGAAAATGGAAACGAGAGATGCACAAACCTCAAGGAATGTTGATTGGAATAGAAAAATAGAAGCCTGGAGCAGAAATAGGCCAATCGGCCCTTTGAGCCTGCTCCAACGTTCAATCTGATGATGGGTGATCCTCCATCTCGGTGCCACATTTGCACTTTCCCCTTTGATGTCTAAGCTTTTGTCAATCCCTTTCTCAAATTTATTCAATGACGTGGCCTCCCTCTGTGGTAGATAATTCCACAGGAACAGTAAAATAAAAGAATGAACCGCAGATGCTGAAAATCTCAAAAACGAAAGCCCAAATTGCTGGAGAAAGTCAGCAGGCCCAGCAGCATCTGTGCAGAGAGAAAGAGAGTTAAAGTTTCAGGTCCAGTGACCCTTCTTCAGAAATGCTAGCATCTAGGAAAAAGTAGTAAAAATGCTGAAGACCAAGGCTGGAGTGGTGGATTGGGGGCAGGATTGGTAAAGGAGGAAAAATGGCAGAGATGGAGTACAGACAGAGAGAGAGAGAGAGAGAGAAAACAATGGCTAAACAGACAAAGGTTGATTGTAAATCCTGGGAGAAAAGCTGATAACGGGGACGATGAGTCGATGAAAATGGGCTGGCTGTGCCGAAAGCAGTCCATGACAGGGCCTGGGGTGTTGGGATGGGTAAAGGACATGGAAGAAGGTGTTCAGGTCCTAAAGTTATTGAACTTGATACTGAGTCCTGAAGGTTGCAGAGTCTCCAAGCAGAAAATGAGATGCTGTTCTCCCAGCTTACTCTGAGCTTCGCTGGAGCACTGCAGCAAGCCTGAGACAGAGATGTTGGCCAGGGAACACAATGGTGTGTTGAAGTGGCAGGCAACTGGAAACTATTTACACAACAGAACATAGGTGTTCTGCAAAATGGTCACCCATTCTGCCTTTCATCTCCCCCGTGAAGAGGAGACCATACCATGAGACCCAAATATACATGGCAGCACGATGGCTCAGAGGTTAGCACTGTGCCTCAGAGCACTGGGGACCTGGGTTCGATTCCACCCTCGGACACCTGTCTGTATGGAGTTTGCACATTCTGCCCGTGTCTGTGTAGATTTCCTTCGGGTGTTCCAGTTTCCTCCCACGGTCCAAAGATGTGCACTTTAGATGGTTTGGCGGTACTAAATTTCCCATACTGTGCAGGTTGGATGGATTAGCCATGGGAATTACAGGGGATAAGGTGGTGAGTTGGGTCTGGGTGAGATGCTCTTTAGAGGGTCAGTGTGGACTTGATGGGCTGAACGGCCTGCTTCCACACTGTGGGGATTCTATGATACAGTTGGCTAGATTGAGTGAAGTGCAGGTAAATCATTGCTTCACCTGGGATGCGTGTGTCTTGGACCCTGGATAGTGAGGAGGTAGCATTACTAGACTAGGTGAGCTCACACTGTGGTGATGGGGTGGATGTGACTTTGTGTGACCATAAGATGTAGGAGAAGTAGGCCATTCAGCCCATCGTGCCTGCTTTGTCAATCAATGAAATTACGGCTGATCTCAAAATCCTCAACTGAACTTCTGTACTTTTACCCATAAACCCTGTGCGAATGTTCTGAAGATGGGTCACCAGATTCAAAATGTTAACTATACTTTCTCTCTTCACAGATATGGCCAGACCCGCTGAATTCCTCCATTCTAATTTCTGTCTTCATTTCAGATCTCCAGCATCAGCAGTTTGTTGCTTTATTCTTTTACTTATTGACTATTATATGCTATACTGCTCTCTGCAGCATATGTCCTCTCGATCAGATTATTGTGCCCTCTCATCCCAGGGTCTCAGACTGATCGTGTAACGGATAGGACAGCTATCACAGGCTAATATTACTGCCCTATTCTATTTGTATGCTCCACATTGGGGTAAGGGCAGGCTTGAATGTCAGAGGGTCAGTCATCGGGCTGTGTGGAGACAGGCCACTGTACCTAGGACTGCTGCTGGGATAGGGACCATGTTTCACCAGTGAGTTTCAGTGAGTGGTAATTTAGCACTCGGACACCAGGCCAGGCTCAGTTGTGATAATCATAGAAGCCCTACAATGTGGAGACAGGCCATTTGGCCCATCGAGCCCACACTGACCCTCTGAAGAGCATCCCTCTCAGACCAAACCCCACCCTTATCCTATCCCTGTAACCCTGCATTTCCCATGGCTAAGCCACCTAACCTACACATCTTTGGACTATGGGAAGAAACTGGAGCACCCAGAGGAAACTCACACAAACATGGGAAGAACGTGTAAAGTCCATACAGATAGTTGCCCGAGGGTGGAATGGAACCCGGGTCCCTGGCGCTCACCACTGAGCCACCGTGCTGCCCATAAGTCCTTGGCGCAATGACCTGTTAACTACCAAGACAAATATTCCCCTTGTTGTCTCTGTCCCTGGAGTGTTTGATGGGAGTGATATTGGTGAAACTTTGCTTTCCATTTACTTTGAGTTCAACCGAGGTGTGGAACCCTTACTCTGTACATAACCTCTTGTTGCCCGTGTTCCAAGAGTGTTTGATGGGGGTGGTGTCACAGCAACTTTACTTTGAGTGTACTTTGAATTTTAAAAAGTAGGAGCAGTCTTTCCTGTGTATTCACCCCTGCGCTGACCCTGTCCCAGAAGTATTTAATGGGGACAGCCTCATGGGAACTTTACTTTAGTTGAGACAGATACATAAACAAGTGGCCCTCATCCAAGATGGTTAAGGCCCCCTGGCAGCCATTAGGCATCAATATGAGACAACAAAGAGATCATTTCCTGTTCCTTAGGCCATGTTGCCATAGCAATAAGTATCCCTGACCTGACTTGCCATTATTAGGAACAAGTAAGAACTGCCCATTATTGCCCACAAATGTCCACTAATCCGTCTGTATCCACTCTTCCTCCTCAAATCCTACATGTGGGAGTTAAAAGTCCTGACTTTATTCTAGCCTGCCCGGTGACTAGGGGAGGCGTTTTACTCCTTTTCTATAAATTTTAAATTGGGTGGGATACATTGATAGAGTGGATTGGGTTAAAATCAGGGCTTGAGACTCTCTGTCGTGGCATCCTGCTTTCTCGGCACATTAGCACCGCGGGAATCATCACCTCTTACAGTCTTCCCTGTGCCTTACGTTTTGCAGCTTCTTTGAAGCCAGGCTGTGTCAGCTGTGGCTCAGCGTGGAGCAGTCTCACCTCTGAGTAAGAAGCTTGCTGCATCGAGGCAAGTGCACACATTCCAGGCTGGCGTGTCCAGCGCAGTGCTGGGGGAGTGCCATGCTTTCCCATGTATAGAAAGACCCTATGGGTGGCACAGTAGCTCGGTGGTTAGCACTGCTGCCTCACAGCACCAGGGACCTCGGTTCGATTCCACCCTCAGGCGACAGTCTGTGTGGAGTTTGCACATTCTCCCCGTGTCTGCGTGGGTTTCCTCTGGGTGCTCCGGTTTCCTCCCACAGTCCAAAGATATGCAGGATAGGTGGATTGACCATGGAAAATGCAGGGTTACAGGGATAGATGAGGGTGAGTCTGTGCAGGATGCTCTTCAGAGAGTCAGTGTGGACTTGTTGGCCAAATGGCTTGTTTCCACAATGTAGGGATTCTATCCCATGGTGCTATGCTGACAAACTGCAAGGTTGTTTCCTCTAGGCTCCTGACCCTCCATCAACATTGCTAAAGACAGATTTCCTGATTGCCACCATGTTGCTTTTTAGCAGAAGCTTGCTGTACCATGCTTCCGACAACCATAGCAGGGGCGACACTTCTGAAACTGTTTCATCCACCACATTTGGCTGCCAAAGAACTGGAAGGCACCATGTCCTTTCACCTCTTCGAGCAGGAGGAGAACACAGATTGCCCACTCATTATAGGGGAGTGCTATCTGCGGGAGCCTGCTGTGAGCAAATTTCATAGAATCCCTACGGTGTGAAAATAGGCCATTTGCTTAAGGTTCTGGCGAAGATTTGCCATTGCCACACTGACTCCCCGAAGAACATCCTACCCAGACCCACGCCCTGCGGTCAATCCACTCAACACACACACCCCTGGAGACTATGGGCAATTTCTCATGGCCAATCCACCTAACCTGTGCATCTTTGGACTGTGGGAAGAAACTGGAGCACCCGGTGGAAACCCACACAGACACAGGGAGAATGTGCAAACTCCACACAGGCATTCACCTGAGGCAGAGATTGAACCTGGGTCCCTGGCGCTGTGAGGCAGCAGAGCTAACCACTGAGCTACCATGCCACTCTAATTGGTGCAGAATTTCCACATTCCACCAACTTAGAAACTTTTCCAGTGAAGTTTGAGGTGCCCTAACCTCATGAAACATCAGGCTTCCTTCATTGTCTGCCACATATTCCAGATTGATTGGCTCAATCCAATCTTTACGTTTTTAAAATGTTCCTACGCTTTACAACGTGCCTCCTGAAGGCTGTACCTAAAGCCCTCAATTGGGTACAAAGGTGAATAATTTGAGGTGTGCCTGGACATTTGTTCCCCAAAGCCTTTCACAGTGTCTCAGGTACAATGTATTGGTGTGTGCTGCATACACTACTGCAACAAACTGTGTCAGTCATTATGCAATGACGTGTATTTACAGAGCAACTTTAATGTAATAAAACATCATTGACCAGGTTTGGGACCATTGACGGTACATCAAGGGCCCAATAACCAGGGGTCTAACTCAGGGGCAGGATCACTGTGCTCAGGTCAAGGGGCAGCACACCGCAGCCTTTGTCTATGCCTTAGTCCCGAGATATTTCACACAAACAATTAAAGTATGGCCTTCAAGCCCCGTAAGGAGATACTGGAACTTGAGAACTAGGAGCAGTTGTAGGCCATTCAGCCCTTCAAACCTGTTCTGCCATTTATTGCAATCATGGCTGATTTCATCTCAGCCTCAACTCTCACTCAACTGCCTGTTCTCCATAACCCTTTAATCCATTACTAATTAAAAATCTGTCCATTCCTTCCTTACATTTAGTCAATGCTCAACTGTAGTCATGGGTAGTAAATTTCACAGATTCACTTTGAGAGAAGTTATTTCTCCCCATTTCTGTTTTAAATCTGCTAGCCCTTATCCTAAAACGATGACTTTTTGATCTAGGTTGCCCCACATGAGGAAACATCCTCTCTGCGTCTACTTTGTCAATCCCCTTGAACATATATACCTCAATGAGAACTCCTTTCATTGTTCTAAACACCTAAACTGCTCAATCTCTCTTCACAAAGCAAAACCCTCACCTCTGAAATTAATTGAGTGAGCCTCCTCTGAACTACCTCCAATACAATTACATCCCTCCTCAAGTAGGGGGGCCAGAACTGTATGTAGTACTCCAGGTGCAGTCTCACAATTCTCTGGTACAATTGCAGCAACACTTTTATGTTCTATTTCTTTAGCAATTAATGCTAGAATTTCATTTTTCTTCCTTATTACCTGCTGTTTCTGTGTACTAACCCATGTACAAGGACACCCAGATCCCTCTGCACTGAAGCATTCTGAAGTTTCTTTCCATATAGATAGTATGTTATGTTTGAGTTACATGAAAAGGGGAATGATCCAGAGTTTGGGGTCTTGGCTGGCAAAGGTACGGCCGCCAATGATGCAGGAATGATGATTAGGAAAGTGCAAATTGACCAGAATCAGAGGAACACAGTATCTCAGAGGGTTCTGGGGATCAGGGAGGTTATAGAGATTGCGATAAAGGACTTAAAAACGAGGACGAGAATTATGGAATGATGTACGAGAGTCAATGTAGGAACCAGGGTGATGGAGGATTGAGACTTGCTGTAAATTTGCTGTGAATCTTGAATGCCCTGACATGAAGTGTAGAATGTGGGAGATCATGTGGGTACAGATAGGTTGTATAAATGTGGTGTAGGTTGAGGGATGAATGTTAGCCAAGATCACAAGAACACTAGGTGAGGAGACCATTCAGCCTTTAGCCAGCTCTGCTGTTCATTCACGTCAGCTGTATCTCAACTCCACCCTCTCACCTCTTCTCCATAACCCTCGATACTCTTGTCCAATTAGAGTGTATGGATACTAATCTCAAAATTAGCAATTGCCCTTGGCATTCGGGTGGGAGAATTCCAGGTTTCAGGCATGGGAAACGCTTGTCGATTTCCATCCTAAGATAGCTGGTGACAAGGTGAGAAGAATGCACCTTGCTCTTTAACTTAGTCACTCTCTAGCTCCCTGATTTAATCCTTTTATAACTCAGAACACCTCAATCAGATCACCCCCTTGTTCTCCTCAACCCAAACCCCCTGCATTTCCATGGACACTACAGAGCACTTTGTCACCTCTCCAGCAGGTGAGGCCTTGTGAGAGCATCTCACAGAAAGGCCTGCAGATCCATCTAGTGAAATGTCAGCTCAAGACGGACCTCTTTGTTTGAGAAATGGTTAAAGCTTGAAGAGTTGGGGACTGGAGGCCATAGTCTTTGGCTGATTCGAGATTCAGTTCGATGTTGTTCCAACTTTATGGAAGGCGTGGAAATAAAGGGTGCGCAATTTGACAGTGACGTCCCCTCCTGACCTTGCAATGTCCTTGAAGGGTCCAGCAGCCAATGAAGTGGGAAGCCCTTTCCTCTTGCAGACCTCTAGCCAAATAGAGGAGACATAGGACACCGGATGTTTACAACTGCTATAGCAATCACAGGAGAGCATATCACAGCCCAAAGTTGGAAGTGAATCACCCTCGTGAGATTTATGGCCAACTCATCAAGGTCAGTCAAGGCATTGCCATGACGATTTCAAATATGTTCAATGAGTGGCTGAAAATCATCTCAACTTCACTACATGGTGTTGCGTAAAGTTCTCAAATAGATTAGAAACTCGGAATCAGCCATAGATACCCAATTCCCAATAAAAATATATTTAAAATTACCTGTTGTCCTCTCTAATGTCTCAGCCTGTCACGGCAATAGATTACACGTCTCTTAATTAGGATCCCTGACAGACTCCAGGCCCATTCCCAGTAAAACCCTCAGACCACATCCTGTCTATTATGTCTGCGGTATACCCCAGAGTCTGAATGCGGTTGCATTAACAGAATATTGCCTGTCGCTTCCTTGACACACAAAAGGTTGCAGGCCTCTTTTAAAAAAGAAGATAGTTATTTTCCGGCTGTTTTTAATCATCAAGTGTCATAAGACCGAAATAGAACAGGAGTAGGCCATTCGTCCCCTCGAACCTGCTCTGCCATTCAATAGCTCTGGTCGTCCTCTTACAGGAAGGATATTATTAAACTGGAGAGGGTTCAGAAAAGATTTACCAGGAATGCTGCCAGAAGTGGAGAGTTTGAGTCATGAGGAGAGGCTGGAGAGGCTGGGACATTTTTTCACTGGAATCTAGGAGATTGAGGGGTAAGCTTATAGATGTTTATAAAATCATAAGGCGCATGGATAAGGTGAATAGCAAAAATCTATGCCCTAAAGTGGGTAAGTTTGAAACTAGGGGCAATACTTTTAAGATGAGGAAAAATATTTAAAAAGGACATGAGGAGCAACCTTTTTACACAAAGAGTGGTTGGTGCGTGGAATAAACTTCCAGAGGGAGTGGTGGATGCGGGTACAGTTACAATGTTTAAAACACAATTGGACAAGTCAATAGATAGGAAAGTTTGGAGGGAAATGATCCAAAGGTAGGCAGGTGGGTCTAGCTTAGTTTGGGAACATGGTTGGTGTGCTCAAGTTAGACCGGAAGGTCTGATTCTGTGTTGTATGGCTTTATAACTCTATAATAGGATCATTGCTGATCTGACATGCCTCATGTCTACTTTCCTGCATCTTCCTTGCTGAAAGAAGCTGCCCCACGTTCACCTTTGGAGAAGATGCGATATCTCTTGGCTTAGAGATTTCAATCAGAGAACAAGGGAGTATTCTTTCAGCAAGGTTTTCAAGCAATTTATTCCTTGAGTTGACCCATAGCCCTGGGCAAATGAATACTTAAAATTGCTTAATTGTTACCAGAGTTTCTGACTCAACCACCCTCTCAGGGAGTGAACTCCAGACTCCCACCAGCCCTCTAGGTGGAAAAAAAAGATTCTCCCCAGCTATTCTATTAAATTTAGGGTAAGCGGTAGAAGGTTATGTCTCTTCGTTATTGACTCCACTACTAATGGAAAAAAGTGCTTTCCTATCCACACTGTCTGTGTCACTCACAATCTTGTACATCTCTATCAGGTCCCCCCGCCTTAAACTTCACTGCTCCGACAAAATCAATCCCAGCCTATCGAATCTTTCCTCATAGTCCCACCACTCCACGCCCAGGCAGCAGTGTAATCCCTTGCCTCGTTAGCCATCACCAAGTACATTACCTCACACTTATCTGGATTGAATTACATTTCCCACTGCTGTTCCAGTATGACCAGTCCATTGATATCGTCCTGCATTGATGACGTATATAGTGATCTCACTATTTATCAATTTCTGTGTCATCCACAAACTTCCTGATCATACCCTGTACTATTCATGTCCAAATCATTAATGCGCACCAATAACAGCAAGTGCCCTAGCACTGAGAGCTGCAGGAGTGGAAACAATTCTAATCTCAGTTCAAATCTCAAAAAATTCCTCTACCATCACTCGCTGCTCCCTGCCTTTCAGCTAATTTTGGATCAATGTACCATTTTGGTTTGGATTCCATCGGCTCTTACCTTCTCGTCCAGTCTGCCATGTGACACCTTATCAAAAGCCTTGCTAAAGTCCACATCCTCAGCAACACTCCTGGTTACCTCCTCTCCTTGATTGATCAAACTTGTCAAACAAGACATTCCCTTAACAAATCTATGCTGACTATTTCTGATTAATCCATGTCTCTTCCATATCCAATGGATATATTCTCACCCTCAGAATTCATTGAATCCCTACAGTGTGGAAAGCCTACACCAAAGAGCACCCAAGAGCAAAGATGCTCCAACAAGCATCCCACCCTGACCCATTCCCCTAGATTTTCCCATGTCTAATCTACCTAACCTGCACTATGGGCAATTTAGCATGGCCAATCCACCTACCCTGCACATCTTTGGACTGTGGGAGGAAACCAGAGCAAAGAGGAAACCCACACAGACACAGAGAGAATGTGCAAACTCCACACAGACAGTCACCCGAGGGTGGAATTGAACCCGGTTCCCTGGCACTGTGAGGCAGCAGTGCTAACCACTGAGCCACCGTGGTTAAATGTGGTTCAACCTTTTGATTCATAATAACAATACGTTGTGTTCCTCTTGTGGAATCTCCCTGCTTTCCCTTTTAATTCCTTCTGACAACATTCCCAACTTCGAGGTTAGACTGACTGGCTTGTAATTTCCTGGTCTATCAACTCCTTCCGCTTTTTTTTTAATAATGGGACAATATCAGCAGCTGTCTTTCCACTGGCACCTCAAATGCAGCCAGAGGATTGGAAATTTACTGCCAGGGTCATTGATACTTCCCCCCTCGCCTCCTTCAAAAACCCTCGATTCTCTTCTCTGCGATTACAGACTTTAAGGCTAGTAAATCTGCTACTGCCTTATCTATCTCTCCACTTCAATTTCTCCTAATATTTCACAGCCCTCCACCCTGTTGATGACTGCCTGACACAGGGTTCTCACCCGCTCCTCTCAGTGATGCTGGCAGCCTGTCAGAGGGTCCTCATCTCTTCTCATTGATGCCGACTGCTTGTCACAGGGCCCTCACATTCCCTGCTCTTTTCAGCGATGCTAACTCCTCTACTCTTCATCTTCAGTGCTCGTCCAATTGCCTTTTGAAAGTTCCTGAGGAATGTGTTTCCAATTCTTCTTTCAGGTGAACTGTTCTAGGTTTTTCCCAAGTGAAAATATTTTACTCCATGTCACCCCTCCTCCCAGGCACCACTCCAGCCCTTTCACTCAAAGGAAATTGTTGACGATGTGATGGTTAGCCTCGAATATTAGCCTTAGGGCCCAGGCTGATATCCTGGGGACCTGAATTCAAACCCCACCATAGCAACTGGTGGAATTTCGTCTCAACAAATAACTCTGGAATTGAAAGCTAGGCTCAATCATGGTGACCATGGCAACTATCACTAATTGTTGTAAAAAAAACAACTCATTCACACATGCCCTTTTGAGGAAGGAAATGTGCCATCTTTACCTGTGACTCCAGACCCACAGAAATGTTGTTGACTCATAAGCGCCCTCTGGAATGGCTCTGGCAAGTCATTCATTTCAAGGGCAATTTAAGATGGACAGCTATTGCAGGCCTCTCCAGCAATACCGAGAAAGTATAATTTGTTTCTAGTTTCAAGTACTTCGATTTGATAATGGCGGCTCAGTGTTCAGCACTGCTGCCTCACAGCGCAGGGGACCTGGGTTCGGTTCCAGCCTCAGGCGACTGTCTGCGTGGAGTTTGCACATTCTTGTTTTGTCTGCATGCATTTCCTCTGGGTGCTCCAGTTTCCTCCTGCAGTCCAAAGATGAGCAGTTTAGGTGGAGTGCCCATGCTAAATTGGCCATAGTGCCTAGGGATGTGCAGGCTGGGTGGGTTAGCCATGGGAAATGCAGGGTTACAGGGATAGGGTAGGGGGTGGGTCTGAGTGGGATGGTCTTCAGAGGGTTGGTGTGGACTTGGTATTCTATGATTCTAACATGGATTGAGTGGGAGCCTCCACAAATGGCTTTCTCCAGTCTTTCGGAAACTTATTGGGAAAGTGGTCTGATGATAAATTGAACTGATTATCAGTCAACAATCCATGTGTTTGCATTTCATATATAAATTAACAGAATATAGTTTCCACAGTGAAATGTTTAATTAGATTCCCAGGCTTTTGCGGGAAGAATTAATTCGGACAGTTTGCTCTCTGAGGTAGGCTCAGCTGACATTTCAAATCCGTCACTTCAAGTTCTGATCTCTAACAGAAAGCAGTTTTGCCCCCACGCACCCCCCTCCCCCCATCTGTCTCTGCTACCCTCCAGGCTCAAACATCAGGGGGAGATGAGCAAACCTTTGACCCCATGCCTCCCCCAGTGTTCACTGCCTGGCCGTATGACCTCTCTGGGTCGCCCAGTCAAATCCACAATGTTGCTTGAATAACCTCCTTCCTTGGTCTGGGAGACATGGGAACCAGCTTTTTTCCATTCAGCTCATTACGTTAACTCTGTTTGTGTCTCCACAGATGTGCCAGATCTGCTGAGATTTTCCAGCCACTTCTGATTCTGTTTCCCTGTTCAGCTCACCGCAGGATTTAGTGGGTAGCGCGCACCACACTTTGTCTCTGTTTTTAGTAATCCCCTTCCCACTCCCCCTCCACTCCCCCCCCCCCCCCCACCACAGTGTTCAAAGGGGCGCATTACCCAATAGATCATGCATTGAGCACACAGCAGAGGTTTGTGAGAAGGAACTGGAAACCCCATCAATGAAAGAGGCTTTAAGGAGCATCGTTCAGAAAGAAGCAGAGAGGTAGAGATTTTCAGATTATCCACTCCGACTTAACCTGAAGGTACACTTGCCTTTATTGGTCAGTGCATTGAGTACAGGAGTTGAAAGGTCATGTTGCGGCTGTACAGGACGTCGATTAGGCTATGTTTGGAATATTACATTCAACTCTGGTCTCCCTGCTATAGGAAGAATGTTGTGAAACTTGAAAGGGTTCAGAAAAGATTGACAAAGGTGTTGCCAGGGAGAGGTTGAATAGGCTGCGTCTATTTACCCTGGAGCATCGGAGGCTGAGGGGTGAACTTGTAGACATTTATAAAATCATGAGGGCCATGGATAGAGTAAATAGCCGAGGTCTTTTCCCTGGGTTGGGGAGTCCAAAGCTAGAGGGCAAGGAAAGAGGGTGGTGTGCGTATGAAATGAGCTGCCAGAGGAAGTGATGGAGGCTGGTACAATTATAACATTTAAAAGGCATCTGGATGGGTACATGAATAAGAAGGGTTTAGAGGGATATGAGCCAAATGCTGGGAAATTGGACTAGATTAATTTGGGATATCTGGTTGGCATGGACGAGTTGGACTTAAGAGTCTGTTTCCATGCTGTACACCTTTTTAACTCTATAACATGCCTATCGTTTTCCTCACTCTGTTGCAATACGGTCTGATGCAAATGAAGGGTTTCACTGAGGTAGAAACAGTCTTGAGTGGCAAGATGGTCAGTACATCAGACAACTCAGAGTTAAAGCACTTGCCACAGAAGGCAAGAGGAGAAGAGGAACATGTTTTTTTGTTTGATCTGGAAAACACTGGCTGAAAGGGCAGTGTAAGCAGGTTCAAAGTGACTTTCCAAGAGGGAATTGCATAAATACTTGTATGGGATCAATTCGCCAGGTCACTGGGAAAGACTGGGAAACGTAGTTAATAATAACTGTGGTAGCTTGAGGCAGCACAGGAGTGACAGATGAATGGCCTCCTACTGTGCTACATGATGCCTTGTAATTGAGCTGTTCATCAGTCATCTAAATTAGGAGCTGAAATAGGCCATTCAGCCCCTTGAACCTGTCCTGCTGTTCAATAAGTTCATGGCTGATTTACATGTGGCCTTAATTCCACTTTCCTGTCTGTCCCCTTTTGTTAATCAAGGGCCTGTCTACCTCTCCCTGAAAACTATTTAATGACCCTGTCTTCACTGCTCTCTGGACAACAGAATTCTGCAGGCTCATGGCCCTCCAAGATGTTCCTGTCACTTCAGTCTTAAAATGGGAAACTCCTTATGATTAAACTGTGAAACCATTTGAAGTTTTGTAAGTTTCCCAATTTGCTTTGAAGAGGAACATGGTGAAGTGAGGCAGTGATTTTTACATGTACTCCTTTCAATGTAGTGAACTACATTCACGCACTTCTTTCAATTGAGTGTATTGTATTTGCTGCTCATAGGGTGATCTTCTCTAGATTGTGAGACATAGAGAGTGCAAACCCAGATTGGATAACTGTTCTGCTAAGTTCATCTGTTCACTGTGTGAGCAGGACACTTGCAGTTTTTGTTCTCCGGTTTGCTCTCTCGCTGATTTCCCTGTTCTCAAACTGCACTGTGTAAATTAGGTTGGACATAAGTCCAAAGAACCTCATTTTCCCCTTAGGCAACATTGAGTTTCACAACTGCTTGCAGTTCCTCAGACAGCAAGAGTGAGGGGTGGGGGTAGACTGTGCCAGAATCCCTGTGAGGGAGTGAGGGAGATGTGGGCTAGTCACTGGTGTAAGGGTCCCTTCTCGCATCACAGGCACTGCTGTGCTGTGGCCTCCCTTTCTGGAGGCTGTCATGATCACAGCTCAGAATCCCAAAGTGCTGTGGCCACTTTTTGCTTGCAATGTCAAAATATGCTTTCTAGAGAAGGGACGATGTAACCAGAAATGGCTGTGGGCTATGTCCAAAACTGCAGAGACATTTTGTGCTTTGTTTTCCCCCTTTTGAAGAATTCAAAAGGACAGGGGTTAAAAAGTCAGTTTAAACTGTATTGAAACCTGCGGGGAGACTGAGATTCTCGCGTGTGCCAGTGGGCTAAGGTATCGTGTAAGTGAACTTGAAAACAAGTGTCAGTTTGATGTGAAGTTCACAGTTGAAGAACTTTCCCTAGTTACCCTCTGCATTGCAGGTAAAGTGATTGTACATTTCTGATTGCTGGAATTCAGTCACAGTTGAATAAAATCAGAACGACAGAATCTCAACCGACCTTCAAAACTAAGAAACTTGGAACCGACAGTTCAACTATCAATCTCAATCACATTCGTAACCTCCCCTGCAATTGCTGCAAGGTTCAACTATCCACACTTCAGAGAATGATCCATGTATCTTTGATGTTATAACTTCTATTGTTTACGATGCGCCTCTTGTTTCTCCTGGAACAAAAACAAAGTTGCTGGAAAAGCTCAGCAGGTCTGGCAGCATCTGTGAAGGAGAAAACAGAGTTAACGTTTCGGGTCCGGTGACCCTTCCTCAGAACTGATAGTGGCTGGGAAAATGTCAGTTTATATGCAGAAAATAGGGAGGTGGGTGGGGTAGGGAGTAAACGATAGGATAGAGCCCAAAGAGAGAGAAAGACAGTTGGACAGACAAAGGAGTTGCTAACCATCAGGCTGGGAGGGTGAATAGTTGTTAATGGGGACTGATAGTGACTAACAACAGGGGGTGTGTAATGGCAGGCTATGTGGTAACAAAGCCTGGTGTGTGGGGTGGGGGGCAGGGACATGGGGGAGTTTAGGCCCTAAAATTATTGAACTCAATATTGAGTCCAGAGGGCTGTAGGGTCCCCAAGCAGAAAATGAGGTGTTGTTCGTCCAGCTTGCGTTGGGCTTCACTGGAACACTGCAGCAAGCCGGAGACAGTGATGTTGGCCAGGGAGCAGGGTGGTGCATTGAAGTGGCAGGCAACAGGTAGTTCAGGGTCCTTTTCGCGAGTAGAACGTAGATGTTCTGCAAAGCGATCGCCAAGTCTACGCTTCGTTTCCCCAATGTAGAGGAGACCACATTGTTTCTCCTGTGTGTGCTGCGTACTAATTCATCTCGCTTTCAGTAATTAATTAACTCACACATCATTCACCGAAAAAAAAAACGGATTAAACTTGCTCCTCTCAAGACATATGTTCATCTGGGTCTGGGAGAAAGCTATCCATGAGGACCTGCTGTTAAACTAAGCCAACTGAGGGGGTTGGTGGTGAAAGAAACGGAGCCGCAGTTTATCCCTCCTCACCCGGGAGCGCAACGATTTGGGATATCATGTCTGGAGCTGTAACAAGCTAGGGGAAACCTCACCCAGGGTGTGGGGTTCACAAAGTGATCCAGCTTTCTCCATCAAACTCCCAGGCTCCTGCAACATTCTCTTCTCTGTCAGCTTACCCGTGCCCCCCTATCTTCACAAAATATCAGGAATTACTGGAAAAACTCAGCAGCGTCTGTGGAGGGGAAGCTCCCCACCTCAGAACGGTCACTGGACCTGAAATGTTGACTCTGCTTTCTCTGCATAGATGCTGCTGAGTTTTTCCAACAATTTCTGATTTTGTTTCTGATTTCCAGCATCCGTAAGTTCTTTGTTTTTAGTTTGCTCCTACTTTGCTGTTGTCATTCCACAAGTCCCACTGTTTGCCCTTTGACCTGCTCTTTATCATTCCTTTTGCCTTATTGTACCTACGTCCCTTACTGTCAATCTGTTCTGCCATAGACCTTTCCTGTTGTAACATTCTTCCCCTGTCACCCGCATTTCCTGTCTCTGAAACCTATCATTTCTCTAATGCTAGCCAACTCTAACAAAACAACAAACTCTTGCTGGGGGGGATGGGCAGATAATTTTGACTTTCCCTTTAAAAAATGGGTGGGAGGTTCAAATGTTAAAAATCTGAAACAGGACCCCCAAATCAATTTACACACTCCCGTACCCCTCCACTGCACATATAGCTTTAACAGAAGTGGGACAAGGGACAGGTGGCTTGATTTGGTTTGATTTATTATTGTCACGTGTACCTAGGTACCGTGAAAAGATTTGTTTTTGCGTGCAGTACAGGCAGATCACATGGTACAAAATGCATTAGGGTAATAGATCAGAGTGAGGAATACAATGTTACGGCTGCAGAGCGAGCAATAGAACATAGAACAGTACAGCACAGTACAGGCCCTTCGCCCCATGATGTTGTGCCGAACTTTTACCCTAAACCTAAGGTCTATCTAACCTCCACCCCTACCTTACACTATCATCCATATGCCTATCTAATAGCTGCTTAAATGCCCCTAATGAGGCCGACTCCACTACCCTCTCCAGCAATGCATTCCACGCCCCTACCACTCTCTGAGTAAAGAACCTACCTCTGATGTCTCCCCTATATCTACCTCCACTCACTTTAAAACTATCCCCCTCATAATAACTACCTCCACCCTAGGAAAAAGTCTCTGGCTGTCCACTCTATCTATACCTCTGATCATTTTGTACACCTCTATCAAGTCACCTCTCATCCTTCGTCGTCCTAAAGAGAAAAGCCCTAGCTTTCTCAATCTCTCCTCGTAAGACCTTCATTCCATTCCAGGCAACATCCTGGTAAATCTCCTCTGCACCTTTTCCAACCCTTCCACATCTTTTCTGTAATGAGGCAACCAGAACTGGACACAATACTCCAGATGTGGCCGAACCAGGCTTTTGTATAGCTGGAGCATAACTTCACAGCTCTTGAACTCAATCCCTCTATTAATGAAAGCTAACACACCATACGTCTTCTTAACAACTCTATCCACCTGGATGGCAGCTTTCAGGGAACTGTGGACAGGAACCGTAAGATCGCTCTGCTCCGCCACACTGCCAAGAATCTTTCCGTTAACCCTGTATTCTGCTTTCAAATTTGTCCTTCCAAGATGAATCATCTCACACTTTTCAGGGTTAAACTCCATCTGCCACTTCTCAGCCCAGCTCTGCATCCTATCAATGTCCCTTTGTAACCTAGAACAGCCCTCCACACTATCCACAGCTTGACCTACCTTTGTATCGTCCGCTAATTTACTAATCCACCCTTCCACTCCTACATCAAAATCAATTAGAAAAATCACAAATAGAAGAGGACCCAGAACAGATCCTTGTGGTACACCACTCGTAACTGAGCACCATGTTGAATATTTTCCATCCACTACCACCCTTTGTCTTCTAAGGGTCAATTCTGAATCCAATCTGCCACATTTCCCCCTATCCCATGCCTCCTTACCTTCTGCATGAGCCTACCATGGGGAACCTTATCAAACGCCTTACTTAAATCCATGTATACCACATCCACTGCTCTACCTTCATCCCCGTGTTTGGTCACCTCTTCAAAGGATTCAATAAGGTTTGTGAGGCATGATCTACCCCTCACAAATCCATGCTGACTATCACAAATCAAACTGTGCCATCCAAGTGATCATAAATCCTATCTCTCAGAGCCCTTTCCAATAATTTGCCCACCACTGACGTAAGACTAACTAGCTTGTAATTTCCTGGGTTATCCCTATTCTCTTTTTTGAACAAGGGAGTGACGTTTGCCTCTCTCCAATCTTCAAAGGTCAACATTAGATTTAAAATTTTAGAGGGCCATTCTGAAGTTTAACAACAGTGGGGAAGAAGCAGTTCATGAATCTATTTGTACATGTATACAAACTCTTATATTTTCTACCCAATGGCAGAGGGTGAAAGAGATTATAACCGGGGTGGGAGGAGTCTTTGATTATGTTGGTTGCTTACTCGAGAAAGTGGGAAGTGTAGATGGAGTCAATGGATGGACTGGGCTGTGTTCACAACTCTCTGTAGTTTCTTGTGGTCTCAAGAAGAGCAGCTGCCCAAACCACAATGTATAGTCAGGAAGTCAGTCGGTCATTGCAATTTCAGGAAGTGGGGACCAGAGGGAGAGGGGTGGGTCGTGGGGTGGGGGGGTAGATGAGGAGACCTTGAGAGTAATTTGATCCATTCTGCTGACCCTAGCTCTGACCCCAGTGTGACCTCTCCTGAAATGCCCACTTCGATCCCCTGGTCTCTCTGCCCGAGCCCCATCTGATCATCATCTGCAAGCACCTCCACCCACAACCCTGCCCCACCCTGCGAGCTGCACCCTCTATAGCAGGACATCCCTTCTGGAACATTCCTTGCTTGGTACCAATTGAACCAAGCTGGCAATCACAGTGGATTCTGGGTAGGCAGGGATACCTGTTTAAGATGGAAACACGCAGGCCATGGATTTAAAAACTGGAAACCGGGTCTTCTGATCAGAACAGCCTTGTAGATACAAGCGCTATGAATCAGGAGCAGGATTCGGCCATTTGGCCCCTCCAGGCCGCTTCACCATGCAACAAGATCAATCTTATTGTAGCTTCAACACCACTGACCCCTGATAACCTTTGACTCACTTGTTGGTTGAGAATGTGTCTCCCTCCAGCTTAAAAATATTCAATGACCCTACCTCCAGCGCTCTCTGGGGAAAAGAGTTTCAAAATCTACTACCGTCTGATAGAAAAAAACCTCATCTCCGTCTTAGTCAAGAGACCATCACCTCCCTTTTTTAAAAACCTTGCCCCCTACACTCCCACAAGAGGAAAACATTCTTTCAGCATCCACTCTCAGGATCAGATCGTCTCTCATTCTTCTAAACTCCAAAGGATACACTGTCTATCCTGTCCAAGCTTTCAGGCTTAGAAAGTCCCCTCAGCCCAGCTATCAGTTGAGTGACTCGTAGGGAGCAGTTCTTAGGGCCATAGGGATCAAAGAGTATCGGGTAACTGGGGCCTAAGTAGGCCCATTCATGACTCACCAGTGTCAGGTGACTCACCTCCAACAGGACAGGACAGCACAGTGGTTCAGCAGTTAGCACTGGTGCCTCACAGCACCAGGGACCTGGGTTTCATTCTACACTTGGGTACGGAGTTTGCCCAATCTCTCCAAGCCTGTGTGGGTTTCCTTTGGGTGCTCTGGCTTCTTCCCGCGGTCCAAAGATGTGTCAAATTGTCTGCAATGTCCAGGGATGTGCAGGCTAGCCATGGGAAATGCAAGGTTGTGGGGAGTTGGGGGAGGGAATGTGCATGAGTCTGGCTGGAATACTCTTCAGAGGGTCAGATTAGACTCAATGGGCTGAATAGCCTGCTTCCACACTGTAAGGAGCTTATGGGCATACACAACTATAATATATAACACGATATTTCTATAAATCTTCTCTCTACTCCTTCAATGCAATTCCTTTCTTATGTAAGGGGATCAAAACCCCAGATGTGGTTTTGTTAATTGCAGCAAAACATCCCGACTTTTATATTCCGTTCCCCGTGCAGTAAGTGACCCATTGAACGTTGAAAATTCCACCCTAGCGCATACTGGGGCTTTTAACTCTGAGTCTTTCTTTCTGGATACTACACTGATCGGCTGAGTGAATTAATGCATTTCCTGCTGATTGAACCAGGTCTTCACCAGACCAGGGCCATTGTACTTTCCAGAGGCAGCTACAAGATGTCCCTAGGATAGGGAGCGATGAGTTGGGGGATGTGGAGATCAGCCACAGCCATTATCCAGTTGGAATGTAAGAGGCTGGGCATGGAACGTGCAAGCTGTGAAACCTTCCGCAGTCAAATAGCTTGACAGAACCCATCACATGGGCAGTGCCTGATGACGAATGGATGTAATGAAGGAGTCATGCATCAACAGGGACTAAAATTCGATCAAAAATTGAGTGGGGGGGAGGTGGCGGAATGCACTTTTTTTTTTGCAAGAGAGTGTTAAGTTTATAAAAAGGGTTTTGTGCAGAGAATGTCTATGTTTGGAATGAAGTGCCTCCAAATAATTGCTTAAAAGTCATGGGCACGGCATCTAGTAATTGGTGCTGTCCTATACTTAGAGCTGAGCTCAGTGCCTATAGGATTGAACGCGCCTATATTTAGATTGGCACAGCTATTTCTGATCCTGCCATGTTCATTGAGTCACCATGCATTGCAACATAATAACTACGTAACAGTGGGGTGGTTAACTCTCTCAGTGCAAGATCAGAGAGGGAAAGGCCTTCACTGACAGACACAGAGAAACCAAATACTGGATTAATTCTCAGGGTGAGTGAGGGGAAGAACCTCACTGCCAAACACAGGCAGCTCAGATTCTGGCCTAACTTCCGGCACTTGAAGAAATGACCAAACCTGACTGAAATGCAAGTCAGCCAGTTTGCGGGCTACCCTGCTTCTTTTACAGAAGGGCAGGAGGAGGAACAGTTGGAGGGATTGGGTTGGCAATGATACGGCTTGTACCTAAATTGCTGAAGCCAGGGCTCTGAAACTCGGGACAAAGCTAATGCATCAAAGATCAGAGAGAGAGGTTCAGAAAAATCAGGGAAAGGTCAGAGATTGCAGGCCTATAGACATGAGAAAGGGGACAAAGGCATGGCTGACTTTTCATAGTTCCTTGAAATTGGATTTGCAGCTGGACAGGGTAGTGCAGAAGGCATTTGGTACGCTTGCCTTTATTGGTCAGCGCATTGAGTACAGGAGTTGGGAGGTCATGTCACAGGACATTGGTCAGTTCACTTTGGGAATACTGTGTTCAGATCTGGTCTCCCTGCTGTAGGAAAGGTACTGTGGAACTTGAAAAGGTGCCAAAAGATTTGCAAGGATGTTACCAGGGATTGAGCAGTAGGCAGAGGCTAAATAGGCTGGTGCTATTTTCCCTGGAGCATTGGAGGCCGAGGGGTGACCTTCGAGAGGTTTATAAAATCATGAGGGGCATGGATAAGGTGAAAAACCAAGGTCTAGAGGGAACTAGAGGGAATCAACTTAAGGTGAAAAGGGAAAGATTTAAAAGGGACCTAAGGGGCAACTGTTCTTGCAGAGGGTGGCCTGTGATTGGAATAAGCTGCCAGACGAGGTGGTGGAGGCTGGTACAATTACAACATTTAAAAGCTATCTGGATGAGTGAATGAATAGGAATGGTTTAGAGGGATATGGGCCAAATGCTGGCTAATGGGACTAAATTAATTTGGGATATCTGGTTGGCACAGACAAGTTGGACTGAAGGGTCTGCTTCCATGCTGTACATCTCTACGACCTTAACGTTGAATATGGAAGCTTGGGTTTGGGGGCAGCAAGGAATGGGCAGGGCAGCTCGGCACGAGTTAGTGGGATGGGTAGATAGGATTTGGGGATAGGGCTAGCAGAGTTCTGGATGAACCAAATTCCATGCATGGTATGGTGGCTGGAGCTGAGGGCCCAAGATCCTCCGAGGTTTCTGACAGACTGATTGAAACAGGGATGCTGGCCAAATCGCTGGAGAAAGGCATGGAGTTAGTGGCCGTGCTGTGGTCTTGGCTCTGACCAGAATTTGTCTGCACACAGGTCTAAGGTTTTATCAGGTTGCCTATGATCCAGAGAAGCCCATTTATCTCTCACACCACAATGTCTCATGCAACACGCTTCATACTTAATTCATACTTATTTTGTGCTCCACCGCCCCATAGAATTGAGTGCTTGGTGATGTGGTGCAAACGTAGCACCCTCTCCCTCAATATCAGCAAAACTAAAGGGTTGGTCATCGACTTCAGGGAGCAAGGAGGACGGCACACCCGTCCTTACATCAATAGAGCTGAGGTGGAGATGGTCGACAGCGTCAAGTTCCGAGGAACGATGATCACCAACAATCTGTCCTTGACCACTCCCACAGATGTGACAGACAAGAAAGTATAATAATGGCTCTTCTTCCTCGGGCGGCTATTCGGCATATTCACAAGAACCCTCACCAACTCTGACAGATGCACCAGAGAAAACATTCTATCTGGATGCATCACAGCTTGGTGCGGCAACTGCTCTGCTCAGAACCAGAAGAAACTGCAGAGTTGAACACGGCCCCGTCCATCACGCAGGCCAATCTTTCATCCATTACTCCATCTCCACTTCTCGCTGTTGTGGAAAGGCAGCCAACATCATCAGAGACCCTGGTTAAACTCTCTTCCAGCCTCTTCTGTTGGACAGAAGATACAAAAGTTTGCATACACATACTAACTGGTTGAAGAGCAGCTTCTTCCCTGCTGTTATTAGATTTCTAAATGGCTCTCTAAAATTTTAAAGTTAATGTAGATCTTGCTTTCTGTGCATCCTCTTTGCTGCTGTAACTTTGTATTCGTCGCTCCGTTCTATCGCCCTATGAACTTTATATGTTACGACCTGCCTGTGCTGCAGACAAAACAAAACTTTTCACTGTACTAAGGTACATGTGGCAATAATAAATCAAGTCAAATTATAACATTGTTCCAGGTGATCTAATGGGTCAATGTCCTTGCAACGATGGCAGACTTCTGGCCTACCTTGTTGGCTGAGCTGTTATATCCTCCTTCATTCCCCCTCTATCTGGGCATTTCTCTAACAGATAGCCTTGTATATCAACACATTGGTTTCACCCCCACAATATCAAGTGAGGAGTGAAGGCTCCTGTGATAGAGTGGTAGAGTCCCTACCCCTGGGCCAGGGGACTCAGGTTCAAGACCCACCTGCTCCAGCAGTGTGCGTTAACATCTCTACATAAGTTGACGAGAAAATATCTGTCAAGTGAGGAACGACCATTCAACTCACAAACCAGCTGGCAGAGTGAGCTTTACTCTGTATCGAATCCTGTGCTGTCCTTGTCCTGGCAGTGTTTGATGGGGACAGTGTAGTGGGGGCTTTACTCTGTATCTAACTCTGTGCTGTCCCTGTCCTGGGTGTGTTTGCTGTGGACAGTGCAGAGGGGGTTTTACTCGATCTAACTCTACGCTGTTGCTGTCCTGGGTGCGTTTGATGTGGACAGTATTGAGGTAGCATTTCTCTGTGTGTGGTCCATGCTGCAGCAAAGGAAAGGAAAATTGTTCGGTCTCCTGGCAATAAGATTAGTCATCACAAAAAGACAATAACACACAAAGAACTGAAAGTGGTGAACGTAGACATTTGTCATGAGTCACTAGAGTTTTCACTGAATTGCAGACAGTGCAGTAGATTTTGATGCATTTGGAAGACAGAGTAGTGTGAGCTTTACTCTCTCAACAGACTGGATAAATCTATGGACTTGGCTCTAACTGTTAAAGGCAAGGGAATAGTTTGTATCATTGCCACAAGGTGCCAGGCTCATACTGAGAAAATGAAGCCTTGCTACCCTGTGTCATGGACCTTTGTGACAATGTGAAATTTAGTGCTCCGTAGAACCATGTTACAGGACAGGGTCAGAACATATGACACTGATGACACAACTGCTGTGTGCCAGGAATGGGATAGTTGTGTTGACATAAACAAGTGGAGATTGAGAAATGTGTCCATCACTCTTGTCACTCAACATTCTACAGGGCATGACTTATTCACTTCTGGGCCCGTCCAAACCCAACAGAACCCGTGGGAATCTGCTTCAACTGGAAGTTGCGAATTACACTGATTGTAAGTTCATCAATGAACTTTCACCCCCAGTAATGCATCATTCCCTAACAAGGAGGCCTATTGCAGCTTAACACACCATTCTGAACTTTGACAGCATTGGGCAAGACCCATGTTTGACCCCTCAGCCTGACTTCAGTCGCCTTCCCAGTAACTATTGAGAAGCATATAAAATTGGTGATCCCTCTCCCCTCCTTACCCTATGGATATCTTAACCTGTACTGTCAGTTAAAATTCATTCCGTTCAGTAATTCTTGAAGCCATCAGGCTAGATCATTTGTTACTGTGGTGGTTGCTGGAGGAATGCACATTGTCCAGTACACTCGGGATAACTTCACTGTCTTTCACCAAAATAGTGCAATAGGATCTATCATTTCCACCAAAGAGAGAAGATGGGAACTTATTTCAATAGCTCATCCAAAAGACAGCACTTCTGACAATGCAGCACCCCTTCAATACTGACCCTCTGACAGTGCAACACTCCCTCAGCACTGACCCTCTGACACTGCGGAATTCCCTCAGTACTGACTCTCTGAGTGCAACACTCCCTCGGCATTGACCTTCTGTCAGTGCTGCACTTCCTCAGTACTGACCCTGTGACAGTGCGGCACTCCCTCAGTACTGACCCTGTGACAGTGCAGCACTCCCTCAGTACTGACCCTCTCACAGTGCAGCACTCCCTCAGTACTGACCCTCTCACAGTGCAGCACTCCCTCAGCACTGACCCTCTCACAGTACGGCACTCCTTCAGCACTAACCCTCTAACAGTGCGGCCTCCCTCAGTACTGACCCTCTGACAGTGCGGCACTCCCTCAGTACTGACCCTCTGACAGTGCAGCACTCTCTCAGTACTGACCCTGTGACAGTGCGGCACTTCCTCAGTACTGACCCTCTGGTACTGTGGCGCTCCCTCGGTACTGACCCTCTGACAGTGCAGCACTCCCTCAGTACTGACCTTCTGACAGTGCGGCACTCTCTCAGTACTGACCCTCTGACAGTGTGGCACTCCCTCAGTATTACCCTCTGACAGTGCTGCACTCCCACAGTTCACTCCAGCCTCCAGTCAAGGTCGTGATCCCACAACTTTGTGATTGAGTGTTAAGAGGGTTCGCGTCACTGAGCCACCTCTACCAGCTTGCGACTGTGTTAACTTTAACCCGTGATCTCACAAACCAGTCGCGCCTGTGTCAAAGTGACAGCCAGAAAGTTATTTAAACCTGATAAAGTGACAGCACCAGGCACCATTTTAACTCCAGCATATGTGTGCCTGCGAGAGAGCCCCTTTGCCTTTGGGAAAGGTAGACGTACTGACACGGGCCTGACAGAAGTGTGGGTTGGGGGTAGGTGGAGGGGGTTTGGTGTAAGCACCTCGCTGTTGGGCTTGTACCTCCCCTCTGGTCACTCACCGCAGACCTGCCTCCAGCTGTGCCTCAGGCAGCCTGCCACGCATCCCGGAGACTCTGCCTCGTCCTTGCGCCTGAGCTCCATCCGCTTCCCGTGAGCTGGATAGGAGAACGATGGGGGTCCAGACATCCGTCAGACAGATTCCCCTGCCCGGATCTGAGCTGCACGTTGCCCAACGCACTGTCGTGGAATGATGGTCAGCAGGACCCCAGTAATTCACTCTCGCCTTTCGAAAAGCAGCCTGTGCCCGACCCTCGTCTCACGTCTCTTTCGAACGCTGCTTGTTCCCTTCTGAAGCTTCTGTCTGGTTTGAAGTTGCGGAGGGAATCAGGTCTGCTTCTTGCTTCAAGTTTGTAGCATCGGGCACTGAGCGTTCTCTCCCTCTGGAGGAGATCTATATATATATCTGTATGTTGAAAGGGCTGCTTGTGGCTGCAGATGACTGGACTCATTTGACTGTTGCCTTGTTCTGTGTATGTACGGCTTATGTGAATGTGTGTGTGTTTGTGTTTGTGCGTGTGTGTGTCTGTCTGTCTGTGAGCGTGTATGTGTGTCTGTGTGTGTGTGCCCGTGTGTCTGTGTATGTGTATATGTGCATGTGCATGAAAGTGTGTATGTTTGTGACTGTGTGTATATCTGTGTGTGTGTCTGTCTGACTGCACATGTGTCTGTGTGTGTATGACTGTGTATGTCTGGCTCACATGTGTGTATGTGTGAGTGTATGTGTGTGGGTGTGAGTGTGTGTGTGCACGTATATCTGTGAGTGTCTGTGTGAGACTATGTGTGTGTATGTATGTGTGTGTATGTGTTTTTGTGTGACTGTGTGTGTCTGTGTCTGTGAGTGTGTGTGTCTGTGTGTTTATGCGCGCATATGCATGTGTGAGCATGTGTATATGTGTGAGTGTGTCTGTGTGTATGCATGTGTCTGTCAGTGTGTGTATCTGTGTGTCTGTGTATGTATGATGTGTGCATGTGCATGAGAGCGTGTATGTGTCTCTCAATGTGTGTTTATGTGTGTGTGTTCATGTATGATTCTGTGTGTGTGTCTGTGTGACTGTGTGTGTGTGTGT
>NC_063366.1:16977960-16979072 GCF_021869965.1 Rhincodon typus
TGTGTGTGTGTGTGAGTGTGTGTGTGTGTGAGTGTGTGCGTGAGTGTGTGTGTGTGTGAGAGAGAGAAAGAGTAACTCCAGCAGCTGCAGTCACTTTCCAGAAGCTGATAAAACAATGACATGATTGTCAGCTAAAAGGCTATTCCCCAGCCTTCCGATATTGCAGACCTTTCACCGTGACCCCTCTCCCAGCAAGGTTATCCTCTCTGCTGGCTGAGTTAAAAGGAGAATTAAGACTGAAAAGTAAAACAATTGAGCCATTCATGGCTGAACCTAACAATGTTGTTGCATTGTGTGCTTAACTCTTTGGTAGTTGTTTTGTTCGTCTCAACATCCTGCTTTATGCAGTAGGAAGTTTGCTTTTGTCACATTTGGAACTTAAGCAGAGAATTTTACTGCATTGAGTGAGGATATTCATCCCATTATGTTTATTTTGGCCCTTTGAAAGAGCTATTAAATTAGATCCCACACTCCCCACCTTTTTTTTGCGTAGCCCAGGAAGTGTTTCTGGTTTGAACATTGTAAATACAATTTATGTTTTTATCTGTATTTTCAATGGCATACTTAAATGGGTAAAGGACTCTTTACGGCTAAGGATTGAGGAAGGTTTCAGTACAAGCTGTCGATACTTGTTGTAAGTTGAGTTTACACCAATGTTTTTTTCTGAGCAGTTGAGGAGGGGTAGAGTGTTTGTATTGAACGAGCATCTGAGGGTGAGTACAAAGTGAAATTCGGCTGGCAATTATTTGCTGATTGGTTTTTGGAGTCGTGACCAGTTTTGGATGACAATGACCGCCGGCCTGCGAACAACTATCTGATTCGCTCTTAGAACATAGAACATTGAACATTACAGCGCAGTACAGGCCCTTCGGCCCTCGATGTTGCGCAGACCTGTGAAACCAATCTGAAGCCCATCTAACCTAAACTATTCCATTATCATCCATATGTTTATCCAATGACCATTTAAATGCCCTTAAAGTGGGTGAGTCTACTATTTTTGCAGGCAGGGCATTCCACACCCTTACTACTCTCTGAGTAAAGAACCTACCTCTGACATCTGTCCTCTATCTATCACCCCTCAATCTAAAGCTATGTCCCCTCGTGCTAGCCAT
>NC_063366.1:16984072-16989406 GCF_021869965.1 Rhincodon typus
CTTCAGAAACGTCAGCTTTCCTGCTCCTCTGATGCTGCCTGGCCTGCTGTGTTCCTCCAGCTCCACACTGTGTTATCAATGAGCTGCTTGCACTTTTGTTGCAGATGAGAGTGGATAGGACAGGAAAAAGGGTCAATGTTGAGAGGAGGTCAGGCTGTTGTTTACAGTTCCAGATGATTTTGGAGTATATTACAACCAGAGACAAGAGGGTAAGGTGGAGGGAAGTTGTATGATTCAATCAGCCAGGATTAGAAGGTGAAAATAATCTGACCCGAGAGGAGTATATAGACTGGGAGGGGTAGGACAGACAGAGAGGTCTTATTAAAGAATACAGACAGGGCTGGGAACAGAATGTAGGCAGGCTTTGGAGAAACCAAACACAGAAACCATTTTCCCAGAATCCTACACTTTTGCAGTGTGTGCACCTTGTAGTCAAACAGCACAAAAGAATGGTGGGCACTACATCTCCCCAGCAAGGCCTGAGAATAAAAAGGGAACTATTGAAACTCATGTGCCTGAAGTGGTACTGATGGCCTATCATTTATTTCACACATTGAACAATTATTTCTTTAGCAGGCACATAGAAGCTTAATGTCGTAAACTTACATCAGGTTTAATATACCCTTGTATCTGCTAAATTGAATACTGGACTCCCGGCACCACTGGATGATGCAAATCCATCATTTCCAGGGTAGTAGGTAACTCATTTGAACCAGATATGACAGAGCTCATACAAATTATGCATCATTCAGTTAATTTCTAACTGGATACCAAAGTGAGTGTTACTGTATTATTCTGTATACTGCATTATATAATCTTCCCCTCAACGTCAGTAAGGCTAAGAAGTTGATCATCGACTTCAGGAAGAAAGGAGGAGGACACACCCTCATCTACATCAATGGAACTGAGGTGGAGAGGATTGAGAGCATCAAGTTCCTGGGTGTGATGATCACCAACAACCTGTCCTGAATCACCTACATAGATGCAACAGACAAGAAAGCACAATAATGCCTCTTCTTCCTCGGGGGCGAAGGAAATTTGGCATGTCCATAAGGACCCTCACCAACTTTTACAGATGCATCATAGAGGGCATTCTATCTGGGTGCATCACGGCCTGGTATGGCAACTGCTCTGCCCAGGATCGTAAGAAACTACGGACGGTTGTGAACACAGCCCAGTCCATCACGTAAGACAACCTTCCATCCACTGACTCCATCTACACTTCTTGTTGCCTGAGAAAGGCTGCCAACATCATCAAAGACCCCTCCCACCCCGGTTATAATCTCTTCGAACCTCTTCCGTCGGGCAGAAGATACAAAAGCTTAGACACGCGTACCAACAGTTTCAAGAATAGCTTCTTCCCTGCTGTTATTAAACTTATGAATGGACGTCTCAAATTTCAAATCTAATGTTGATTTTTCTTTGGTACACCTCTTGTGCGACCATAAATTTGTATGCCTTGCTCCGTTCACCCTATGATCTGTATGCACTTGTACGTTATGGTCTGCCTGTGCTGCACATAAAACAAAACTTTTCACTGTACTTAGGCACATGCGACAACAATAAACCAAATCAAATATTTAGAAATAAAGATCCCTTGGTCGAACAGAATAAAACTATAACTTTCTGACAGAGAGCTGCCTGGCACAGGCAAAAATCAAAATTAGAGTGGTCTTAAAATGCAGATAAATATCATTGAAAGCCAACATTTTCCATTTCAGAGCAGAAAAGCATGCCTCGCTCTGAATGTTTGGTAGACTGTCGCAGAGCCTCACCCAGCTCAGGAGCTAAATACCAGTGACCAATGTAACGTTACTCAACAAGACAAAGGTCTCAGAAGTATGTCCACTAAATCAAAGAGAAAATATATCTCACTCAAGAATAACTAAATGACTGTACAACAACTCTTTGTGAGCAAGGGATCAAAAGATTTTACAGGTTTGCAGGGATTGTTCATGTTTATTCAAACTGCAGGTGAATCCTTGAGAACTGGTCATATCCTTGATACAACAGTCACCGGGAATTTGTGGGAGACTCTTGACGCAGCCAAATCAAAAAGTTAGGAGAAGCAGTAGGGTGCTATGGTGGCTCAGTGATTAGCACTGCTGCCTCACAGCACCAGCAACCTAGGTTTGATCCCCGTTTCATCCCTGCCTCCTTGATCTGTCCATCTTCTCTCCACCCATCTGCTCCTCTATCCACCTTCTATCATCGCCTCCCCCTCTCTCTTTTTATTTCAGAGCCCCATTTCTGAAGAAGGGTCCAGACCCAAAATGTCAGCTTTCCTGCTCCTCTGATGCTGCCTGGCCTGCTGTGTTCATCCAGCTCTACACCTTGTTATCTCAGACTCCAGCATCGGCAGTTCGTACTATCTCTAGGTTTGATTCTATCCTTGGGCAACTGCGAGGAGTTTCCACCTTCTCCCCATTTCTGTGTGGATTTCCTTCGGGTGCGCCAGTTTCCTCCCACAGTCCAAAAATGATTTGATTTATTGTCATGTGTACCTGAGTACAGTGAAAAGCTTTGTTTGCAAGCAGTACAGGCAGATCATAGTAAGCAAGGACACACAGAATATAGGGCGCTTAGACAGAGTGAGGCATATCGGTTACACTGCAGATGAGGTGTGCAAAGCAAGATCAACATTATTTGAAGCTAGAGAGTCCATTTATCAGTCTAATAACAGCAAAGAAGAAGCTGTTCTTGAACCTGTTGGTGTGCATGTTCAAACTTTTTATCTTCTGCCTGATGGAAGAGGTTGTAGGACAGCTTTACCAGGATCATAAAGGGGTCTTTGATGATATTGGTAACCTTTCTGTGGCAATGAGAAGTGTAAATGTAGTCCATGGATGGAAAGTTGGCTTCCATATGGTCTGGGCTGTGCACACAACTTCCTGTAGTTTCTCATGGTGCTGGGCAGAGCAGTTGCCGTACCAGGCCGTTATGTACCTGGATAGAATGCTTTCTATGGTGCATCTGTAAAAGTTGGTGAGGATCCGTATGGACATGCCGAATTTCCTTCTCGACCATTGCATCTACGTGGGAAGTCCAGGACAGGTTGTTGGTTATCATCACTCATCAGAACTTGATGCTCTCAACCCTCTCAACCTCTGCTCCGTTGCTGTAGATGAGGGCATGTTCTCCTCCTTTCTTTCTGAAGTCAATAATCAGTTCTTTAGTTTTGCTGAGAGGGAGGTTGTTATCATTGCACCAAGCCCTTTCCTTACTATATTCTGACTCATCGTTGTTTCATATTCATTCTACTATGGTGGTGTTGTCAGCAAACTTGTAGATGGCATTTGTTTGGAATTTGGCTACACAGTCATGGGTGTACAAGGAGTACAGTAGGGGACTGAGGATGTTAGGGTGTTCCAGTGTTGAGGGTTATTGTGAAGGAGATAAAGTTGTCTATCTTCATTGATTGCAGCCTATGGGTCAGGAAGCTGAGGATCCAGTTGCAGAGGGAGGAGTCGAGACCTAGGTCTTAGAGTTTTGTCATTAGTCTAGAGGCGATTATGGTGTTGAAGGTGGAGCTGTAGTTGATGAGCAGAAGTCTGATGTTCCATGGATGAGTGCATGGCTAGCAAAATGACATCTGCTATGGACCTGTTACGTTAGATGGATTGGCTATGCTAAATTGCCCATGGTGTCCAGGAATGTGCAGCTAGGTGGATGGCTAGCCATGGGAAATGCAGGGTTAAAGGGATAAGGTAGGGAGGGTGGGCCTGTGTCGCATGCCCTACGAAGGGTCGGTGGGAACCCGAATGGCCGAGTGGATTCCACGCTGCAGGGATTCTATGAAAATGCAGTTAACCTTACTGTCTGTGAATGGGCCTGATCAAATAACAATGTCACCCAAAAGCACATGTGTGCAATGGGCACGATCACAAAAAATTCAATTTCATTACAACATCAACAGGAGAAGATCACTTCTCCCAGAGACACAAGCATTCTCTCTGACAAGAGTTTGGGTGACTTAAGATCCTCCTGAGGAAGTTTGCGACATTGATGTCAGAGAACCTCCTCTGCAAAGGACACTGGGAAATCAAAGATACGCCAAGGTCCCAGCTTAGCTGGACCAACATGTACCATTCTCAAGCAGCAGATTTTCAACCCAATCGAATCATTAGCCATTTATGAAGCTGAAGGAGGAAGTGGTGATAAATCTGCTTTGAAATATTTATATAAATCATTTCATAATTTTGAAAGAAAACCTGTGGGGAGGGGAAGTTGTTGTATAAGACAGTTAATGCCTGACAGTGTTGACTGTAATCACAAGATAAGCTGTGCCCATTGCGGTATAAAAGACTGTTCTGAAAGAGCCAACTATTTGTTAAGTTGGCTCTAGAATGTGCACCAGAATGTTTCAGTTTGCAGTGAGGTGTCCTTGCTCTTCAGTGTACCTTGACTTCTCACCAGGGAATCGCACATATGTCAGATCCAACATAACTAGCTATTAAAAGGTAAAGTCGCCATAGGGAGGCAACTAGTGGTAGTTTAACCTGGGCGGGGGTCACCATGCCTCAGGTGAGCAGAGAGGTTGAGGAAAAAAAACGTTGGTGACTCAGGGTTGTAGTGGTTGTAACAATCAGCCAGCCTCATCGAATACGAGTTCCCCAACCGAGACTGTTAACTTGGTCCAATTAGGGAGCCCTGGCTGACAGATATAAGCAGGAGTGTTAGAGGCTCTGCTCACCCTGAGAGCTGGCCCTGAGGGAGCTGTGTCAGTGTCAGGGACTCTCCACGTGTAAATAAAGGGTGATCTGGTGACGGGATACCAGCCTCTGCGGAGTTACTTCAAAGCTAACCCCAACGTGAAGCATGACAGTGAATCTACCCAACACATGGTTCAGATGGACATGCGCCCACAACAACATTCAGGCATTCAGGTAGTCCTGGCACTGCTGGCAGTGAGGAGATATTCCAATGATAACATGGTGAACAGTAGTGCAGATTTCCACCAGACAGAGCGAGAACTCCGGAAATTTCACCATTGGCTGTGAGGGGAATATAGACAGGGCCTGAGAGGGCAATATAGACAGTGCTTGGGAGGGGAATATAGACAGGGCTTGGGAGGGGAATATAAACAGGGCCTGGGAAGGGAATATAGACAGGGCCTGGGAGGGGAATGTAGACAGGTCCTGAGAGGGCAATATAGACAGGGCTTGGGTGGGGAATATAAACAGGGCTTGGGAGGGGAATATAGACAGGGCCTGGGTGGGAAATATAGACAGGACCTGGGAAGGGAATATAGACAGGGCCTGGGAGGGGAATATAGACAGGGCCTGGGAAGGGAATATAGACAGGGCCTGGGAGGGGAATGTAGGCAGGGCCTGG
>NC_063366.1:16989416-16995203 GCF_021869965.1 Rhincodon typus
TGGGAGGGGAGTATAGACAGGGCCTGGAAAGGGAATATAGACAGGGCTGGGAGGGGAATATAGACAGGGCCTGAGAAGGGAATAGAGGTAGTCCTGGACCCAGCGTGAAAATTTGCAATGATTGTCAGGCTTACACTTACATATTGAAATTAAGGGTGACATAAGTCTCATACAGTCTCTCTCTCTCACACATACATACACGCAAACACAAATATGTACACAGGCACACACAAACACACATACACACACATACACAAACACACAGACACGAGCACAAACACGCACACACACACACGTATAAATATAAACACACAGCTGCATGCACATACACGCACACACACATATATACTATAGACACACACATATGCACGGACACACACTGAGAAACAATGTAAAGTTTCGGGGACAGTGTGACTGATGTGAAATCATGCCATTTAGTTTGTTGCAGTCGGAGACAGGATTTCCAGACCTGACCAGGAGCATGAGAGTGGATGATTTGTTTGGCACGGGCATGGGTCACGTGCAGTGATGATTGTTATCTGTTGGTGATGTGTGAGGCACTTAATGAAGGGTTCAGCCTGGCAGACCCTGTGCAATGATTCCCGCAGCCTGAGCTCTTTTGTTTCGCAGACATGTCTTCTGACCCCTGCTGCTGCTGTGCTTGTCTGCTCCTGGTCTCCTTCACAAGACAGATCCTGCTCAAAACACAGGAATCTTGGAGATGGTTACAACTGGTGCCATGTCCCCACCCCAGCTTTGACCCCCTACCAGCATCTGACCTGCAGCACCAGTATGCTGCCCAGCTATTTCCATGACAACGCAGCGTTACACAGAGTGACAGGCCCATCGGCCCGACAGGTCCATGCTGCTGTTTCTGGTCCCCCGGGGCCTCCTGTCCAGCTCCCTCCTAAGGTCTACCTGAGATTCATGCATCTTTGCCCTCAGGCTCAGTGTTACCAACATCGCCATCCTCACTTTCACCACTCACTATCCCAGCAGACCTTGCAGTGGTCCAGGAGAAGGAGACCATGGGAGCAAGACTGGGGCAAGAGGGTCACAGGCAGTCAACTGTGGAGGGGCCTCAGCGCAAATTCATTGGGATGATCCAAAAAAAAAGGAGGGTTGTATTTCCCCCAGAAACTTGAAAGACCAAAGGGTAGTTTGATCAAGGGTTTCACTATGTTCAGTAACTCACCTCCTGACTCCCCAAAGCCTGTTCACCATCTGCAAGGCACAAGTCAGGAGTGTGATGGAATACTCCCCACTTGCCCAGATGAGTGCAGCCCCAAAAACACTCAAGAAGCTTGACACCATCCAGGACAAAGTAGCCCGCTTGTTTGGCACCACATCCACAAGCACCCGCACCCTCCAACACTGACGCTCAGTAGCAGCCGTGTGTACTATCTACAAGATGTACTGCAGAGACTCACCAAAGATCCTCAGACAGCACCTTCCAAACCCACGACAACTTCCATGTAGAGGGACAAGGGCAGCAAGTACATGGGAACACTACCCCCTGCAAGTTCCCCTCCAAGCCACTCATTGACCTGATTTGAAAATATATCGCCGTTCCTTCATTTTCGCTGGGTCAAAATTCTGGAGTTCCCTCCCTAGTAGCATTGTGGATCAACCTACAGCAGGTAGACTGCAGCGGTTCAAGAAGGCAGCTCACCACCTCCTTCTCAAGGGACAACTAGGGACGGACAATAAACACCAACCCAGCCAGTGACCCCCAAATCCCAAGAGTGAACAAAAATATATTAAGGGGTTGGTTGGAAGAGACCATTTCCACTGGCTGGGAAGTCTGGGACTATAGGAGAAAGAAATTAGAACCAGACATTTCAGAATTAAGAAAGAGTTCTCCACACAAAGTTTGGGACCCTCTTCAGCTGAGTCAATTGCTCTCTGTAAAATCAAGATCGAAGGCTATTTGTTAACCCAAGGTGCTAAGGGGTACGGGGAAAACCAAGACTGGTTTTGATCTCATTGAGTGTCAGAACAGGCTCAGGGGCCAAATGCCCTCTGCCCCTTCCTGAGGGACTTTCTGGTGATGGCCTTTAACATCAGGAGGGGGCTGAATCAGAAGGCAGAGGTGCTGTGGTAGTGTCCCCAGCTCTGGGCCAGGAACTCTCTGTGTTCAAGTCCTGCTGCGGGTCTTGATGTCCACGGAGGGGGAGATGACGTTGCAGTCAGCCGCATTGATTTTCAATCCACAGATCCTTAAACTGTGTGACAACAGGCAAGAGAGTGTGAGAGTCTCCTGGGCAGCCACTCCTGAATGGCAGTAGGGCCCACTCAACTTGCAGCTGTTGGCTGTTCCGGTGGGTGGGGGGGAACGGATATTATTAAACTGGAGGGGGTTCAGGCAAGATTTACCTGGATGTTGCTGGGAATGGAGGGTTTGAGTTATAGGAGGCCGAATAGGCTGGGACATCTTTCACTGGAACTTAGGAGGTTGACGGGTGACATTTAAGAGGCTCATCATATCATGAGGACTGTAGATAAGGTGAATGGCATCCTTTTCCCTAGAGTAGGGGATTTCAAGTCTAAGGGGCATATTTTTTAAGGTGAGAGAAGAAAGATTTAGAAAGAACATGAGGGCAATTTTTTTTTACGCAGAGAGTGGTTCGTGTGTGTGGAATGAACTTCCAGAGGAAGTGGTGGATGCAGGTACAGTTACAATGTTTAAAAGACATTTTAATTACACGAGTAAGAAATGTTTGGAAGGATATGGGCCAAGCGCAGGCAGGTGGGACTAGTTTAATTTGGGATCATTGTTGGTATTGGACTGGTTGGACCGAAGGGTTTTGTTTGTATGCTGTATTATTATGCTGTAACATTTTTCCCCTTAGTTACTTCAGAGGACATCACTGGCAATGTTGGCATTTTTCCTAATTGTCCTTGACCTGAGCGACTTGCCAGGGCCATTTCTGAGACTTAGTCAAAACTCACTCACATTGCAGTGGGTCTGGAGTCACATGAAGGCCAGACCAGCTGAGGACGGCAGATTTTTTTTCCCTGAGTAAGCTAACTATTTTTTAATGATGATTGTAGATTGGTCATTGTGACTGAGATTAGCTTTCAATTCCACGTCCATTGAAATTGAATTAAGACCCACTAATTCTTGTGGTCAGACAGAATCAGAGTCGTAGGGCTGTACAGCACGGAAACAGACCCTTTGCTCCAACTCGTCCATGCTGAGCAAATATGCTAAATTAATCTAGTCCCATTTGCCAACATTGGGCACACATCCCTCTAAACCCTTCCTGTTCATATACCCATCCAGATGCCTTTTAAATGCTGTAATTGTACCAGCCTGTGCCACCTCCTCTGGCAGCTCATTCCTTACACGCACCACCCTCTGTGTGAAAAAGTTGCCCCTTACGAGCCTTTGAAATCTTCTCCCTCTCACCTTAAACCTATGCCTTCTAGTTTTGGGCTCCCCTTCGTTGGGGGAAAGGCATTGGCTAATCACCCTATCCATGCCCTTCATGATTTTATAAATTTCCATAAGGTCACCCTGTCAGCCTCTGACATTCCAGGGAAAAGAGCCCCAGCTTATTCGGCCTCTCCCTATCGCTCGAACTCTCCAACCCTGTAAACATCCTTGTAAATCTTTTCTGAACCCTTTTGAGTTTCACAATATCTTTCCTGCAGCAGGGAGACCTGTAAGCTAATATTTCCACAGCTTTAGCCTGACTCTCTGGGTTACTGGTCTAGTGGCACGGACTCAATGCCATCATCAGCCCTGTTCTTTATTGTGCACCTGGAGGATAAGCCAGGGCAAGTAAACACGGAGACAATTTTTCTACATTTAGGAGTCCAGGCCTGAAGGTCATACCAGACCATTGGACTGCTCTCTCGTTAGAGAGATGACTGGTGCTGAGTTTAACCTGAGGGTCACTATGCCTCACGGGGGGGGCGGTGCGGGGTGCAGGGAGTTGGTGGGGGAGGTGGGGGTTGCAGCTAGAGAGATTGAGAAGGAGAGTTGTTCATGGGAACTTCAGTCAGTGAACCCAGGCCGTTGGCTAGCAACGGAGCTAACCTGAGCTAACTTCCAAGAAATATGGTGGGGGCAGGTTCAAAACTGAAGCATTGAAGGTGGGCACTGGATGGCTGTTTAAGGCCTGATATTGTGCAGGGTCAAGGGGAATTGGCAGGAGAATGGTGCTGGGCTATGATGCTCATTTGGGAAGAGCTGGCGCAGGCATGGCAGGCTGAATTAGCTTCCTCTGCACAACTGCAGTGTATTCTGTGCAGTTTAGAGAGTTCTGGGGGAGGGGCCCATTCCAACTCAACCAGACCTCGGAGCTGAAGCAAGCGAGAGCAGTTCTGTATTCCAGTTTAAACTCACTAGCGCCCAGTCAGCTCACTTTCCCCTCCATCAGGATTCCTGCTGATACAGCAAAGACCACTGACTCATTGTTTTGGGCAGTGTTTGAGCTAAGGTCCCAGAGGTGAAAGGTCACCCACTATGCCAAGCAGACTCCCTCCCGGTTAAGTTCCTCTTTCACTCTCTTGGTCTCTCCACATTTACTCTCCATCTGTTGTTGTTTTCCACCATTTTACTCCTGGAACTCGTTGCCTTGGTAACCATATCTTGCCACATTCTCAGTGAGAGCCGAGCCTGTTAACTCTCTGTTGCCTTCAGTCTTGTGCCCTCGTCTCCAATGTCTTAATGGGCTCAGGATCAATGTAAGGAACTCACGACCTCAATGTCCTATGTGTAACGTCCTCCAGTGGAGGTTTGTCCTGTGGCCCACACCAAACTTCACACTCAGCACCTTCCACATTGGCTTCCAAACCACAAGGGAGTGCTATCCTGTTTCACACTTACACTCACCGGTACCCATACACTCATACTCACACTCACCACCACCTGTACTCTCAAACTCGTACTCACACTCACCTGTACCCTCACATGTACTCACACCCACACTCACACTCACCTGTACCCTCACATGTACTCACACCCACACTCACACTCACCTGGACCCTCACACATACTCACACCCACACTCACACTCACCTGTACCCACACACTCATACTCACACTCACCAACATCTGTACTCACACTCGTACTCACACAGACACTCACACTCACCTGTACCCACACACTCATACTCACACCCACATCACACTCACCTGTACCCTCACATGTACTCACACCCACACTCACACAGACACTCTCACTCATCTGGACCCACACACTCATACTCACACCCATTCTCACACTCACCTGTACTCACAAACTCATACTTACACTCACCATCACCTGTACCCTCACACTTGTATTCACACTCATATTCGCCTGTACCATCACACTCATACTCATACTCACCATCACCTGTACCCTCACACTTGTACTCACACTCATATTCACCTGTACGATCACACTCATACTCACACTCACCATCACCTGTACCCTCACACTTGTACTCACACTCACCATCGCCAGTGTGTACACATTCATACTAATCCTCTCACGCTCACCCAAACATTCACCTTCACATTCACCATCACAAGTACCCGCACAGTCTCACACTTGCCTTTCATGCTTATCCTCAGTCTGATCACCTCACACACACCCTGAATCTCATCCTCTCACACTCACCATCACTCTCATTCCTCACACTCACTCTACCTCTCATCCTCTCACATTCACACGCACACTCATCCTCTCACAATCATCCTCACACTCATCCTCTCACATTCACCCTCACAGTCACCTTCACACACCCTCACTCTCATCCCCTACACTCACCCTCACTCTAATTCCTCACAGT
>NC_063366.1:16995213-17013556 GCF_021869965.1 Rhincodon typus
CTCATCCCCGACTCTAATTCCTCACAGTCAGCCTCACATTCACGCTCGCACTTACCCTCACTCTCAACCCTGACTCTAATTCCTCACAGTCACCCTCACATTCACGCTCGCACCTGCTTTGTCTTTTCAAGCCCTTCTCACAGGTTGGACCAGCAGTAATGTGTGTTGAGTCTGGTGTTTGGCTAAGACTGAGGGTGAGAGCGGGCTGGTGAAATGATGGTGAGCATGAACATGGCTCTGAGGTTGAAATCGCGCGTGGGAATGAGGGTAAAAGCAAAGAAGTTGAGAATGTGGCCTGGAACAAAAGGGGAATTTTTTTTTTTGATTCACTCATGGGAAGTAAGCGTCACTGGCTGGGTCAACATCATCACCCAGCTCTACACCTTGTTATCTCACGTACTGCCTGTCCCTAGTTGCGCCTTGAGAAGGTGATGGTGCTTGAACCTTCTGAAGGTGCAGCCTAGGACCGGGTAACAGATACTGGCCCAGCCAGTGTTGCCCACATCCAATGACAGAGTGAAAGAAAAAAGCCCATCCTGAGTCCAGTCAAACGCTGATGGTGTCTGAAAGCAGGTTCAATGAGCTGCAGGATGAAGGAGTGCAGCAGGGGCTTGGCAACACTTCACGTTGTGGTGACGACCGCCATCTGCTGGTGGACCAGCAGAATTGCCAACCATCTCATCTCAAGGGAAAAGCACCACTTCATGGACGAAGACTGCTATTTATAGAAAGCCTTTTCCGTGGAAATTGTCCTGGGGGACTTCGCAGGAGCATAATAGATGAAAATTGATGCCAAGCTAAAGAAGGAGTGCTGAGAAATGATGACTAAAAGCTCGTTCAGTGAGGTTAGTCTTGAAGTCAAAGAGACCCGAGAGGCAACTTTTCCACACAGTTTGGCACTTAGATGGAACGAGCTGCCAGAGGACTTTGTAGAGGCGGGTACAAGTACAACATTTAAAAGATATTTGGACAGATATGGACTAGGCAAATGGGACCAGTTCAGTTTGGGAAACCTGGTCAGCATGGACGAGTTGGGCCGAAAGGCCTGTTTCTGTGCTATATGTCTCTGTGACTGTATACAAGTGGTGAAGAGGCAGCTATGTTTTGGGAGGAATATTCCAGTGATTAGGGGCCCAGTGATGGTATGAAGGAATTACAGCAGGTATACAAGGCCAGAATGGGAGGTGGGAAGGCAGGTGGAGGGTAGGAGAACTGGAAGAATCAATACAGGCTCCCCTGTCAATCTCCCTGTGGGGTGATCCAGCCGCATTTCCCCGATGAGTCTGCATTCACGGCTACTTCTCCGTTGCCTTTCCAATCCAATCCAAATGTTGCAAGGATCTTTTCCAGATATTTCACAGTCTCGGCCATGATCCCTGCAATGGTCACTGCGCGGCCACATCTGCATTCACACCGCACTGTTCACCACGATTCCGAGTCAACCCGCTCTACCTCCACAGCCAATTCAATATAAATTCTTGGTGAGTCGCTTTTGCGACGGTAGACATACAGCAATCAGTTTGAACACAGCAGGCTCCTCCAAACAGCAGTGTTAAAAAAACACCGGAGATGCCGCGTTCAGGTGTCGCTCATGGGACAGACACTCGGGGAGAATGCCCCTGGTCTCCCCCTTCGAATGCTGTTGTGGGACCTTGAGAGGACTTGCTTATAAAGTCGCATCGTAAAGACATGCACCTCTGATGCTGCTGCACTCACTGGGCTCTGCTCTGGGAACGTGGACCTCAGTGTAAAGGTCATGTCCTTGCAGTTGAACTCGTACCAACTTCTGACGCAGAATAGTGGGTGTTATTTTACCTTTTATTCATTCACGGGCTGAAGGCAGTATTGACTGGGCCATCATTTATTGTCCTTCCGTAATTGCCCAGATGGGGTAGTTAAGAGTCAACCACATTGCTGGTGGATTTTGAGCCAGACCAGGTAAGGATGGCAGCTTCCTTCCCTAAAGGACATTAGTGAACCAGATGGGTTTTCCTCTTCCCCCAGCAATCAGCACTGGATTCATGGCCATCGTTAGACTCTTAATTACAGGTTTTTTATTGAATTAAAATTCCACCATCTGCCATGGTAGGGTTTGAACCTGCGTCCCAGGACATTATCTGGATCGAGATTCACAGTCCAGTGATAATATCACTAGGCCATCACCTCCACAGTTGAGTGCCAACAGGTTAGGAGGTGCTTGTCCTGCCAGCCTGCTATAACAGCTCGAAAGCCTGACAGCGGTGGAACACCATTTAGAACATAGAACATTGAACAGTACAGCACAGTACAGGCCCTTCAGCCCACGATGTTGTGCCGAACTTTTACTCTAAACCTAAGGTCTATCTAACCTCCACCCCTACCTTATACTATCATCCATATGCCTGTCTAATAGCCATTTAAATGCCCCTAATGAGGCCGACTCCACTACCCTCTCCGGCAATGCATTCCATGCCCCTACCACTCTCTGAGTAAAGAACCTATCTCTGACATCTCCCCTATATCTACCTCCACTCACTTTAAAACTATGCCCCCTTTAATAGCTACCTCCACCCGAGGAAAAAGTTTCTGGCTGTCCACTCTATCTAAACTTCTGATCACGTCTATCAAGTCACCTCTCATCCTTCGTTGTTCTAAAGAGAAAAGCCCTAGCTTTCTCAATCTCACCTCGTAAGACCTTCATTCCATTCCAGGCAACATCCTGGTAAATCTCCTCTGCACCTTTTCCAACGCTTCCACATCTTTCCTGTAATGAGGCGACCAGAACTGGACACAATACTCCAGATGTGGCCGAACCAGGCTTTTGTATAACTGAAGCATAACTTCACGGCTCTTGAACTCAATCTCTCTATTAATGAAAGCTAACACACCATACACCTTCTTAACAACTCTATCCACCTGGGTGGCAGCTTTCAGGGAACTGTGGACATGAACCGCAAGATCCCTCTGCTCCTCCACACTGCCAAGAATCTTTCCGTTAACCCTGTATTCTGCTTTCAAATTTGTCCTTCCAAAATGAATCACCTTACATTTTTTGGGATTCAACTCCATCTGCTACTTCTCAGCCCAGCTCTGCATCCTATCAATGTCCTTTTGTAACCTAGAACAGCCCTCCGCACTATCCACAACTCGACCCACCTTTGTATCGTCCGCGAACTTACTAATCCGTCCTTCCACGCCTTCATCTAAATCATTTACAAAAATCACAAATAGAAGAGGACCCAGGACAGATCCTTGTGGTACACCACTCGTAACTAAGCACCATGTTGAATATTTTCCATCCACTACCACCCTATGTCTCCTAAGGGTCAGCCAAATCTGAATCCAATCCGCCACATTTCCCCCTATCCCATGCCTCCTTACTTTCTGCATGAGCCTACCATGAGGAACCTTATCAAACGCCTTACGTAAATCCATGTATATCACATCCATTGCACTACTTCATCCACGTGTTTGGTCACCTCTTCAAAGAATTCAATAACGTTTGCGAGGCATGATCTACCCCTCACAAATCCATGCTGACTGTCACGAATCAAACTATGCCCATCCAAATGATCATAAATCCTACCTCTCAGAGCCCTTTCCAATTATTTGCCCACCACTGACGTAAGACTAACTGGCCTGTAATTTCTGGTGTTATCCCTATTCCCTTTTTTGAACAAGGGAGTGACATTTGCCTCTCTCCAATCTTCTGGCACTAAATACCAAAATAGAGTCTGTACTGGTGACACACATTGGCTAGTCCCAGCCTGGGACAAACAGTTCTATAAGCCCATCCCTGCATCTGCTTTATTTCATTTGCTTTTCATTTTTAATATGTAGAAGGGTTCTTACATATGACTGAATGGTTTTCTTTTCCCATCACCAAATCACCCTCTTTTTTTTCTTCTATTAATCCCCACCAGCCTGTTTCCAATTGAATAATTTATATGCCAAGATGATTACAGGCTATGCAAGCCATCGAAGGTGGGGGAGAGGTTTTGGGGAGCGGGAAGGGGCTAAGTCAAAGTAGACTGGGTCTGCTTATCGTTTTTCGTACCCAGAAGTGCTGTCATACATCACTGAGTGGCTTTCCCACCACCAAAATCACCGTGACTCTTATCTTTTGTTTTATTTTCCTTTATAAACACTAACCACCAACAATGAAACATGTGCAGCCAATTAGATAATTACAAATAAAGCCCATTAGAGACAATGCAAACCATCAAAAGTGAGGCTGGGGGTAGGGCGAGAGGGAAGGGGCTAATTCTCAATGGAGTTTAAGGGGGGAAATAAATCAATGTATTCCCCGCAGTGCCAACCTCTCTCTAAAGGCATTGCTGGACACTGCATAATCCGTCTCCAAGGACATCACTTGAAGGTTAGGTGCTAGCCTAACGGTATTATCCCTAGACTGTTAATCCAGAGACCCAGGAAATATTCCGGGGACCCGGGTTCAAATCCTGCCATGGTAGAATTCAATAAAAATCCACAATTAAGAGGCAAATGGTGACTGTAAATATATTGACAATTGTTTGGGGCGGGGGGATATCCCATCTGGTTCACTAATGTCCTTTAGGGAAGGAAACTGCCATCCTTACCTCTAGGACATGAGAGCAGAATTAGGTCATCAAATCTACTCTGCCATTCAATGAAATCAGAGCTGATCTGATAATCTTCAATTTGCTCACCTACCTCTTCCCTATAACTGATTAAAAATCTGTTGAATGTACTGAATGACTCAGCTTTGCCAGCTCTCTACAGTGATGAATCACACCGATTCACTGCTCTCTGAGAGAAGAAATTCCTTGCTCTGAGATGATACCCTCTGGTTCGAGACTCTTCCATGAAGGCAAACAACCTCTCCACTTTTACCCTGTCAACTTCCTGTCATATTTCAAATGGTTTATATTTTAATTACCACTGATTTTAAACAGTGACTTCTGATGCGAGATTCTCCCTCAAGAGGAAACAGCCTCTCTACGTTCCATCTTGTCAAGGCTCTTCTGGATCTTTAATGTGTCAATCCACATATTAGCTCTTACTCTTTTAGACTCTAACAGGAACAGTCTCAGCGTGTCCAATCTTTCCTCATAGGACAACCCGTCCACTCCAGGTAACAGCTAGACAGTTGAATATAGCAAAAGTGTTTCCTTTAGCATACTATTTTAGTCTCACGACATAGCACATTCCACTTCCCCACCACTGTCTTGGCAAAGGTGTTTCTGCCTTGAATTACCTATTGTGTATAGCAGTGACGACCTCATATGTACTGCTTCTCATTCTGGGCTCCGCTGAAATATCTGTTGACCGTTCCCAATCCCATTATAACCTCTATTAGCTGACCCCTCATGTCTTTTACTTGATGCTTGTAATTTATTGGGTCAGGGTAAGTTGAGGTCATGGCCATTTCACTCAAAGTGTGCGGCTTGCTCCCAATACAGTATGGTGGCTCAGTGGTTAGCACTGCTGCCTCATAGTGCCATAGGCCCAGGTTCAATTCCACCCTCAGGTGACTCTCTGTGTGGAGTTTGCACATTCTCCCTGTGTTTGCATGGCTTTCCTCCAGGTGCTCTATTTCCCTCCCACAGTCCAAAGATGTGCAGTTTAGGTGAATTAGCCATGATAAACTGCCCATATGGGATACTGCCCAGTGTGAAAGGATGTGTAGGTGGGTGGCACATGGGAAATGTAGAGTGGTAGGGAGCTGGGCCAGGGTGGGATGCTCTTCAAAAGATTGGTACAGACTCAGTGGTCCAAATGGCTTCTTTCCATACTGTAGGGAATCTAAAATCATTAGTGGAGGTGATGTAGCTTCTTGGTTCAAACACCACTGCCAGTATGATGTAGTTGGAGAGCTGTCCTGTATGTTAGCTCAAGAACATACACCACAAACACTCTTGTTGAGACAGAAGTCATGAAGTTTATTAACAACACTACTGACATTGCCATAATATGGTAGACTTTCATATAGTCTGGATTCTGTATTTACTGTTTGGCAGTACATTACATACACACAACGGACCGATTGAACACATTCTGCTGACAGAAAGAGTGACTGAAGTCAAGATGGGTACCAATATACCAGAACGGTGCTTGTCAGACATTGTCCAGGGCTTGCTGCATGTGGATACAGACTGCTTCAGGATCTGAGGAGTCATGAATGGTGTTGCACAGTTTGCTATAACTTAACCAGCAGGCTAGCAATTGCAGCAAGGGCCTAATTTCAGGACTGCACTTACAGTAAAAACTTTAGGCCCAATTGCTGATACAAGTGAGCAATATGGCTGCATCTGACAGAATATGTAAGGTTAGATCTGAAACTTATAACATCTACATAATTCGAAATTTTATTTCCTTATCATGTCTATCTAATAGTAAAATAATTATATACTTGTAATAATTAAGGTTCTTCTCATCAGACGTTTATCAAAAATCTACTTACTTATTATCCCTCTATGTCTATCTATTCATCTGTCCCCTCTCCCCTACCTTGTATGTTCACAGTCATCTAATTGTCTATCCCCATATCTTTCTGTCATGTATCTATTTATTAGCTGTTTATGTAACCTATATTTTTAACATAAACAGTCGCATAGTTGTTATGTTATTGGACTAGTAATTTAGAGATCTGGTCTGATGCTGTAGACAAATGAGTTTGCATCTCTACTTCAGCAACCCCCGACATCCCCCCACTGCAGCTGGGGAGTTTAAATTTAGTTTATTCAATAAATTTCAAATAAAAAAGTGAGTGTGTCATAGTCTCCACAAACGACGCAGTTTCCACAAGAACTCATCGAGTTCTTCAGGAACCCAATGTCCTTTACGGATGGAAATCTGCCACCTTAACTGGTCTGGCCTAGACATGACTCCAGTTTCTCAGCAGTGAGGATGCTGCTCCCCTCCATAGTCTAGGAAGGCCAGTCAAACTGTGACTGCAGCAGTTCAGGGAGGCAGCTCATCATCAGCTGTCAAAAGCAATTCAGCATGGCTAATAAATGCTGGCCTTTCCAGTGGTGTTTAAATCCACTGAACAGACTAAGAAAGAATGAACTAATTGTCATTGATCTCCCATCCATTGTCATGATCATTAAGCCCCCAGTACAAAATCTGAGTAGTTCATCTGTCTTCCCATTGGTCCAGCTAACTGCGGCACTCTGAATATGGAGTCCTTCTTCATCCTTCTTTCTCCAACTGCCTTTTTGCCTTTAGCCTCCTCTTCTGTGACCCCTGAACTGTCCTGTCTGGCCTATCAGAAGCCACACTATATGTGTGGTCTGGTTATGCATTGACTCGCCATTTGGGGGACCTTGCTATGTGAGTGTGGTGACTACATGCATTACATTACTGCAGTGATTATGAAGTTGGCTGTAAGGAGTTCTGAGGTTGAGCAGAGTGCTGCTGGCTCAACCAGTATTTGTGGTCATCCCCAATGAAAGAAGAATGGAAAATAGATGCAGGAGTAGGCCATTCAGCCTTTTGAGCCTGCACCACTATCAATATGATCATGGCTAATCATGCACTCTCAGTATCCCACTCTTGCTTTCTCTCCATACCCCTTGATCCCTTTAGCCACAAGGGCCATGTCCAGCTCCCTCTTGAATATATCTAATGAACTGGCTCCAACGGGTTTCTGTGGTAGAGATTACCATGAGTTCACAACTCTCTGAGTGAAGAAACTCTTCCTCATCTCAGTCCTGAATGGCCTACCCCTTATTCTTAGACTATGGCCCCTTGATCTGGACTTCCCCAACATCTTTGAGAAGGTTGTATGCTTGAACCGCTGCAGATCTTGGGCTGCAAATACGTCCACAACACCGTTAGGAAGAGAATCACAGGTTTTCGAACCAGCGACACTGAAGGAACAGCCACGTATAGGGCTGTCATGATTCATAGTGCCTGAGTCAATGCCAGTTGGCCTAACTGGTTTCATTCCTTTTTCAAGAAGTTTTAATTGAAACAGTTGAATGGTTTCCTCAGGCCACTTCAGAGGGCAGTTAAGAGTAAGCCATATTGCTGGGGTATGGAGACAGACCAGGTAATGATAGCAGGATATCCTTTCCAGGGAACATGAGGGCCAACTGAGATTCTGCAACAATTGACAAAGGCTACATGGTCATGAACTTCCATGGGGGTATTGGAGCCCAATACATAACTTTAGGCCTTAGGATTGCTAGTTCAGTGAAATTACCACAACTCAACCTATCTGTTTATAACTATCCGGTATGTATCAGTTATCTGAACTGGACCAGCCGTATAAACACTGTGGCTACAAGAGCAAGTCAGTGGTAAGGAATCTTGCAATGAGTAACTCACCTCATGACTCACCAAAGCTATCCATAATTTCCTTGAATAACTTCAATGTAAAATTTGACCCTTGATCTCATTCTATCTCAGTGGGTAGTCTGCATCTGGTAAAAAGGTTTGAGTAACTCTTCTACAATTCTTTTAGCTGTGACACTGCATAATGAAATGGCCTCTGAATATCTAGTAGACACGTTCATTACGGATGATAAATATTGATTCTCACATTTTGTTTTAGGGAGGGTTCCTACACCATCAATTAGGATTCTTGTAAAAGGTTTCTGAAGAAGGGTCCAGACCCGAAACGTCAGCTTTCCTGCTCCTCTGATGCTGCTTGGCCTGCTGTGTTCCTCCAGCTCCACACCTCGTTATCTCTGTTTCCTCAAATAATAGAATGTGTATTAAGGTTGTAGGTTTTAACACTGCCGGAGGTTTTCAATTAGCTGACGTGTGACATGTCTGGCAAAATTCAATTGCATCTTTATGTAGACCAGGCCAATAAAAATGTTTTTGCAGATAACAAGGTGTAGAGCTGGATGAACACAGCAGGCCAAGCAGCATCAGAGGAGCAAGAAAGCTGAAGTTTCGGGCCTAGACCCTTCTTCAGAAATGGGGGAGGGGAAGGGGGTTCTGAAATAAATAGGGAGAGAGGGGGAGACTGATAGAAGATGGATAAAGGAGAAGATAGATGGAGAGGAGACAGACAGGTCAAAGAGGTGGGGATGGAGCCAGTAAAGGTGAGTGTAGGTGGGGAGTTAGGGAGGCGATAAGTCAGTCCAGGGAGGACAGACAGGTCAAGGGGGCGGGATGAGGCTAGTAGGTAGGAGATGTGGTTGGGACTTGAGGTGGGAGGAGGGGATAGGTGGGAGGAAGGACAGGTTAGGGAGGCAGGGACAAGCTGGGCTGGTTTTGGGATGTGGTTAGGGGAGGGGAGATTTTGAAGCTTGTGAAGTCCACATTGATACCATTGGGCTGCAGGGTTCCCAAGCAAAATATGAGGTGCTGTTCCGGCAACCTTCGGGTGGCATCGTTGTGGCACTGCTGGAGGTCCAGGATGGACATGTCATCTGAGGAATGGGAGGGGGAGTTGAAATGGTTCGCGACTGGGAGGTGCAGTTGTTTAGTGCGAACCGAGCGTAGGTGTTCGTCAAATGTTTTTGCATTTTAGTTTGCGTTTTCCTTATTCCCAAATGACCTCCTCCTGGTACCTCATAGCCGCAACCCCTCCTTTCTGTGACCCATTGGTAATACAACTTGATGAACTTTTGCCCATTTTCCATCCTTGTGAATATGTGATGGTCTCCAATTCCTCATCAAGACTTCATTTTTAAGATAGTAGCATTCTGGGATTCACTACGATTCTTTTGTGTATGCTTTTTGACACAACTGCTTCATCTTTCCATCTTTCTGTTGCAATTTGGCTAACTTCTCTGAACTAAAAATGTCCACTTTGTTCTCCATCTGTTATTGTTTTTCCTCAGCCATTTGATCAAAAGCAGTTCCTGATAGATGAATTTCACCTTCCTCATTTTTGCTTTATGATTTCCCCTCCTGTTTCAACCTTCGACATTGTGACCTTGTTACCACACAGTCAGGAAAAATTACTAGGATATCTTGCCTGCAACACTTCAGTTGCCTGATCTTCCAATGACTTTTCAAGCACAGTAGACATCACTTCCACTTGTGATCAAGCCATATCATTACCAAGATAAACTGTATTTCCAGAACAGAGAATTTCTCTTTGACTCCTACCACCACTTCCCTTCTCGTCTCACTATGAATTCCACATACTACAACCTTTTCTGGCAATACTCCTTCTGAATTACATATCTCCTCATCTCTGACCGCATTTCTTTTGCAGCTCTTTTGCTTCAACCACCCTTTCCTTTGCCACTTTAACGAACCCCAATAGCGTGTCTTGTTTTCCCACATCCATCTTCCCAACATTTTTTTTAACCAATGCTGCGACTTCATGAGGCCTACTTCATTACAGTAAAAATACCTGAAGAGTTTTACTCCTCTTTCTCCCTCATGGGTTTCCTTTTTACGCTGCGGTAAACTATCTTTACTATTTTGAATGAGATTTCCTTTTGCTTTACCTCCTGTGGATTTCTCTTTTCCCCAATTTCTATTCTCACAGATTGAAACTGAGGTCAGAAGCCAAACTTTGTTTTATGAACTAACTCATAATTGCCTGCCATTTCTGCTGCTAATCATGCAGTTTTAACTCTCTGCTGTTCCACGAGTTCTCACTACTTTAGGAAGTGAATTTTTGAACCCCTCCAAAATAACAGTCTCTCTAAGAGCATCACATGCCTAGAATATTTTCAATGCTCTTATCCACCAATCAGAAGGGAGGCGATGGCCTAATGGTATTATCACTACACTATTAATCCAGAGACCCAGGTAATGTTCTGAGGATAGTAGGAACTGCAGATGCTGGAGAATCTGAGATAACAAGGTGTAGAGCTGGATGAATACAGCAGGAGAAGGGTCTAGGCCCAAAACATCAGCCTTCCTGCTCCTCTGATGCTGCTTGGCCTGCTGTGTTCATCCAGCTCTACACCTTGTTATCTCTAATGTTCTGAGGACACAGGCTGAATCTCACCACGGCAGATGGTGGAATTGGAATTTAGTTAAAATAATCTGGAATTAAAGGTCTAACGATGACCATGAAATCATTATTGATTGTTGGGAAAAGCCCATCTGGTTCACTAATGTTCTTTAGGGAAAGAAACTGCCATCCTTACCTGGTCTGGCCTATATGTGTCTCCAGACCCACAGCAATTTGGTTGACTCTTAACTGCACTCTGGACAATTAGGGATGGGCAATAAATGCTGGCCCGGCCAGTGACACTCTCATCCCATGAATGACTTTAAAAAATTACTTTGTTTGATTCTTTCAAATTCTAGTACGTCTGACAGGGTTCCCTTATTGTTGCCTGTAGATTTCTGGCAGTAACTCGTATACAATTAAGATGGTTTCCTTCATCTTCTCATACTCCCCAGATACCTCCTCTGATAGTGATGCAAACACCTCACTAGATCTACTGGCCGATTTTGTTTGAATCAACAATACCCACATGGCCATATCCCACATCTCGGTTTTCTCACATCTATCTTCCCAGTATTTTTTTTTAAACCACCAATGGTGCGACTGCATGTGCCCTATTTTATTACAGTGGTAACACCTGAGATTTTTTACTTCTCTTCCTCCTATCTCATAGCATTCTGTTCCCCCCAAACCCTCCCCAATGGGATCTCAACGTTATAGTGACAATAGCAAACTGAGAGCAGTTTGCTGTTCAGCTCCTACTCCCTGATGAATGCTCCACATTATTTCAGAACTGACCAGCTCAGTCTTCAAGCACAGGCTCTTTACTAGAACAGGCTGCTTTCCTCTCACAATGCAAACTACTTTCAAAGTAAATCTAAAGGGTGTAGGAAAACATACTTTAAAAAGGACCACGTTTCTGCATGTATTTGTGAATATTTCCATATATTAGCATAACTCTCCAGTCATTTTGACAACGCAGTCAACAGTTGAGACTTGGTGACTTTTTTTTAAAATTTCCAAGCAGCACATGGTCTCTGAATGTTTCAGAGACATGAGAAGGGTCTTTTTTTTCTGTAATAAAAAACTGGGCTGATGTTGCACGTCAAATTCACTGCCTGTATTGTAATTCACACCGACTCCCATTCCCTGACCAGCTCTGGTGGTTAGTCACCTGTATTAGCTCCTGGTCCAGTAATTTTGCAAATTTAGTACTCACGCCCTCGTCTCCAATCCCGGCCATGGTCACATTCAGCCCCATCTCTGTAATCTCCTCCAGCACTGCAACCTTCTGAAGTATGTGCGCCCATCCAATTCTGGACTCTTGCAATTATTCCAGTTTTAATTGTGAACCCACTGGTGGCTGTGTCTTCAGCTCATGGTTGTTCCAGGCAGACCACCTTCTTCACGTCTCCTTCGATGGGACATATGACCCACGTACCAGGTGTTGTACCAGCAGTGATCCATACTGCGTGACTTGTGATGGACAGAACGTCCTTTTGGGCTGATGAATCAAAGAGCACGTTCCTTGGGTTGCTCGTAGTAGGCTGAGTACAGACTATGTCAACCAGTCCATGCTTGCAGAACCTATTGAATGTCTACTGTCAGCTGTCATTCTGTGTTTTGGAAGCACTTGCCGAATAATTCCAAGTGCACAAGGAACCTCAAAGCTTCTTTTTGTGTCCAGGAGCTTGTGGGGCTTATAGTTTCCTATTTCCTTATTCATGGCAATACCTTGGACTATCTGAGTTAACTTGACAACCAATCGGCCCCTTGTTCTCCTGTAGTGCAAATTGAAATTTGGCATTCTTGCGTGTGTCCTGATGAATGCAAGAAAAACTTCAGTATTACATCCCTCAATTCTGCAATGTGAATAATATGAAATCAAATCTTATCTGTGGCAGAATGTGTCCCTTCGAAAAGGCAATTGAATTTCATCTGGACTTCACCTGAGCACTCTCCTTTGATGTTAACTTCGTCCTCACTTATAAAGTTGCAAGTGGTGATAATGACAGCTTGCACTTATAATGGTCCCAACCCGAAACGTCAACTTTCCTAATGCTCTGATGCTGCCTGGTTCCTTCAGCTCCACATTGTGTTATCTCTCACTCTTTGTGCTTATAATGCCTTTTTCACATAGTAAAAACATCTAAAAAGGTGGTTGCCAATATTATCCACAGTTAAGTAGCAGAACTCGAGGTAATGTGAGAGGCATAGTTGGTTAGCACATTGAGGTTTATCTGCAGTTGAGACTATGGCACTTCCTCAATGATGGGACGATGGATGGTGGGGCAGAATGTAATAACAGCATCATGAAACAGGGAATGCAGACACAGGAACTTAGGACAGAAAAATTGATACAAATATGTGACAAAAATGTGGGATCTGCTGCCACAAGCAGTGGTTGAGGCAAATGTCCTCAATGTACTTGAGCAGAAGGAATATACGTACATGGGGGAGACAGGAGTGGAAGGATCTAATAATCGTAAATAGGGGGTGAAAGTTCATATGGCATTTAAACACTATTATCAATTGCTTGCATCAAGTAGCCTCTTCCTGTACTGCAAAACGCACATGATTCAATGCAAAAAGAAACTTTGATAATGAATGAAATTTTGTTCCATGATGGTCATACACAGACAGGGCTTTGATACATTGTTGATGCTGTGATCCCTTCTCTCCTGCTCTCAATGATCATCTAATCACAGTTTCCCTCTCTCCCGTTCTCAATGATCGTCTAATCACAGATTCCCTCTCTCCTATTCTCAATGATCCTCCAATCACAGATTCCCTCTCTCCCATTCTCAATGATCGTCTAATCACAGATTCCCTCTCTCCTGCTCTGAATGATCCTTCATTCACAGATTCCCTCTCTCCTGTTCTCAATGATCCTCTAATCACAGATTCCTTCTCTCCCATTCTCAATGATCCTCCAATCACAGATTCCCTCTCTCCTGTTCTCAATGAGCTTCTAATCACTGATTCCCTCTCTTTTGCTCTCAATGATCCTCAAAGTAACATTCGTGCCACACAAAATTGCCAGGCAATGACCATCTCCAATAAGAGACAATCTAATCACTGACCCTTGATATTCAATGGTGTTACCAACACAGAATCCCCCAGTATCAACAGCCTGGGGGTTACCATTGACCAGAAACTCAACTAGACTCACCACATAAACACAGTGGCTACAAGAGCATGTCAGAGGCTGGGAATACTGTAGCGAATAATGTACCTCCTGAACTCCTGAAAGACTGTCCACCATCTATAAGGCACAAATCAGGAGTAGTAATGGAATACTCCCCACTTGCCTAGATGGGTGAAGCTCCAACAACACTGAAGATGCTTGACACCATCCAGGGCAAAGCAGCCCACTTGTTTGACACTAAATTGACAAACATCCATTCCCTCCACCACCAACACTCAGTAGCAGCGGTGTATACAATCTACAGGATGAACTGCAGAAATTCACTAAAGATCCTTAGGCACCACCTTCCAAACCCACAACCACTTCAATCTAACAGGAGAAGGGCAGGAGAAACATGCAAACATCATTCCCTGCAATCTCCCCTCTAGGCCACTCACCATCCTGACTTGGAAATATAATCGAGATTTCTTCACTGTCACTGGGTCAAAATTATGGTAGCGGATCCCCAAGGGCATTATGGGTCTATCTATAGCACAAGGGACTGCAGTGGTTTAAGAAGGCAGCTGATAATCACTTTCTCAAGGCCAACTCGGGTTGGGCAGAAAATGCTTGATTTGATTTGATTTATTGTTGTCATGTATACCGAAGTACAGCGAAAAGTTTTATTTTGCATGCAGTACAGGCAGATCATACCATACAAAGATCATAGGGTGATTGAACAGGACAAAGAATGTAAAGTTACAGCTGCAAGGAAGGTGTACAAAAAGCAAGATCAACATTAGATCTGAAATTTGAAAGGTCCATTCAGAAGTCTAATAACAGCAGGGAAGAAACCATTCTTGAACCTGCTGGTATGTGTGTTTTAAGTTTTTTTTTATCTTCTGTGTGATGGAAGAGGTTGGAAGAGATTATAACCAGGGTGGGAGGCATTTTTGACGATGTTGTCTGCCTTTTCGAGGCGACGAGTAGTATAGATGCAGTCAATGGATGAAAGGTTAGCTTGGGTGATGGGCTGGGCTGTGTTTACTATTCTCTGTAGTTTCTTATGGACCTGGACAGAGCAATTGCCGTACCAGGCCGTGATACATCCAGATACATGCCCTCTATGGTGCATCTGTAAAAGTTGATGAAGATTCTTATCGACTTCGCCTCATGAGGAAGAAGAGGTGTTGTTGTGACTTCTTGACCATCACATCAATGTGGGTGCTCCAGGACATATCGTTGGTAATCATCACTCATAGAGTTATAGTCATAGAGCTGTACAGCTCGTCCATGCTGACCAGATATCCTAAATTAATCTAATCCCATTTCCCAGCATTCCGCCCATATCCCTCTAAACCCTTCCCATTCATGTACCCATCCAGATGCCTTATAAATGTTGTAATTGTACCAGCCTCCCACTGCCTCTGGCAGCTCATTCCATACACACACTGCCCTCTGCATGAAAATGTTGTCCCTTAGGTCCCTTATAAATCTTTCCTCTCTCACCTTAAACTTATGCCCTCGAATTTTGGACTCCCCTACCCTGGGGAGAAGACCTTGGCTATTCACCCTATCCATGACTCTCATGATCTTATAAACCTCTATAAGGTCATCCCTCACCTCCGATGCTCCAGGGAAAATAGCCCCAGCTTATTTTTCCTCTCCCTATAGCTCCAACCCTGGGAACATCCTTATAAGTCTTCTCTGAACCCTTTCAAATTTCACAACATCCCTCCTATAGCAGGGAGACCAGAATTGAACACAGTATCCCAGTAGTGGCCTAATCAATATTCTGTACAGCAGCAACATGACCTCCCAACTCCTACTCAATGCACTGACCAATAAAGGCAAGCATGCCAAGTGTGTTCTTCACTGTCCTGTCTACCTGGGATGCCACTTCCAAGGAACTATGAACCTGCACTGCAAGGTCTCTTTGTTCAGAAACACTCCTCAGGACCTTACTATACACTGATTTGCCTTTCCAAAATGCAGCACCTTACAGTTATCGAAATTAAATTCCATAGGCCACTCCTTGGCCCTCTGGCCCATCTGATCAAGGTCCCATTGGACATCTAGGAACCTGAGGCTCTGAACCATCTCCACCTCAGCTCCACTGATTTGGATAGGGGTGTGCCCTCCTCCTTGCTTCCTGAAGTCGATGATCAACTCTTTAGTTTTTCCAACAGTGAGGGAGAGATTGTTACCTTTCCACCACATCACCAATCATTCTATCTCTTTCCTGTATTCTGTTTCATCATTGTTTGTTATTCAGCTGATAACAGCGGAGTCATCAGCGAACTTGTAGATGGAGTTCAGATGAAATTTGACCACATATTCATGAGTGTACAGGGGGTACAGAAGGAGGCTGAGAATGCTGCCTTGCAAGGTGCTGGTATCGAGGATTATTGTGGAAGATGTGCTTTTGTCCATCTTCACTGATGTGGTCTGTGCGTCAGGAAGCTAAGGATCCATTTATAGATGATGGATCAGAGAACTAGGTCTTGGAGTTTGGCAATTAGTTTGGTTGGGATTATTGTGTCGAAGACAGAGCAGTAGGCAATAAGTAGAAGCGTGACATAGTTATACTTATCCAGATGTTCCAGGGATGAGCATAGGGCTAGGGAAATGGTGTCTGTGTGGACCTTTTTTGCCAATAGGCAAATTGCAAGGGTCCGAGGCAGGCTGGGAGGCTAGAGCTGATATGCGCTATGACTAACCTCTCGAAGCACTTCATAATTATGGAGGCCAGAGCCATCGGGTGGTAGCACATTGCATGTGTTTTCTTTGGTACTGGTGGTTTTCTTGAAGCAGGTGGGGACTTCAGATTGTGGCAAGGAGAGGTTAAAGATGTCTGCGAATACTCCAGCCAGCTGGTCCGCACAGGATCTGAGTGCACGGCAGGGGTCTCCATCTGGGCCTGTCGTGTTCCTTGGATTCACGCTCAAGAATGCCGATCTGATGTCTGCAGCGGCGACTGAGGGAACATGTGCATCCGGGGATGGTGCTGGAGGTGACACCATTTCACTGACTTTCTGTTTGAACCGAGTTTTAAAAAAAATTGAGCGCGTTGAGGGTGAAGAGAAGTATATTCGTCTGCTATTCTGTCCTGCTTCACTTTGTAGCCCGTTATGTCGTGTAGGCCTTGCCACAGTTGGCGGGTATCTGCAGGGTTAGTTTGGGTTTCTAATTTAGTCTGGCAATGCCTCTTGGCCTCTCTAATGGCCCTGCCGGAGGTTATATCTGAATTTCCTGTAAAGGTCTTGGTCCTCTGACTTGAATGCTGCACATCTGGTCTTCGGTAGGTAATGGATTTCCTGATTCATCCATGGTTTCTGGTTGGGGGACATACAGGCTGACTCCTTTGCCACACGGTCCTCTACACATTTGCTAATGAATTCCATGAAAGTGGTGGCTCACTCATCTAGGTTGGCTATTGAATTCTTGAATAGGACCATCCTATAACATCCTATAATAGAGACATCCACATCCCATGAGGGACTAAACAAAAATCATCAATTCCCTCTCTCCTACTCTCAATGATTGTCCAAGCACAGATTCTTTCTGTTCCACTTTGCAGATCCTCCAATCACAGATTACGTCTCCCCACCTCTTAATCATCCTCCAATAACAGATTCTCTCTCTCCCAATCTCAATGATCCTTCAATCATGGAGGCCTTCTTTCCCACACTCGCTGATCCTCCAACCAGAGATTCCCTTGCTCCCATTCTCAATGATCCTCCAATCACAGATTCCCCTCAAACCCTGATCACCAACACCATTCCCCTCAACCTGAACCCCTTCACTTTCCCCTCTATCCCTGATCACCATCACCTTCCCCTCAATCCGTGATTGCCTCCACTTTCTCCTCAATCACAGATCCACTTTACGTTCCTCTCAATCTTTGATTCTCCTCACTTGACAGTCTCTTTTTCTGCATACAATACAGTCACTCTCTGTCTGCATACAGTACGGTCTCTCCTTATGTGGAGTACATTCTAGCTATCTCTCTGTGTGTTTACTATAGTCTCTGCCTCTCTATTTTGTTGTCACTTATATAAAATATATTATCTGTCCCCTCTCTGTATGTAGAACTAAAGATCACTCACTGCAGAGAGTACATTGTCTCGATCTCTGTATATTGAACAGTCTCTCTCTTGTACATTTTACAGTCCCTCTCCCTCTATGTATATTGTACACAGTCTCCCCCTTGCTGTATATTGTACGGTCTCTCTCACTCTGTGTATTGTACAGTGTCTCTTTCTGTCTCTCGCTCAGTAAATTGTAACTGTATCTCTCTCCCTCCGTATATTGTAGTGACTCTCTCTGTATATTGTACAGTATCTATTTGTATATTTTACATTCTCTCTCTCTGTATATTG
>NC_063366.1:17018556-17058344 GCF_021869965.1 Rhincodon typus
CCAACTTTAAGGGCATTTAAATGGTCATTGGATAAACATATGGATGAATAGTTTAGGTTAGATGGGCTTCAGATTGGTTTCACAGGTCGGCGCAACATCGAGGGCCGAACGGCATGTACTGCGCTGTAATGTTCTATGTTCTCTATGTTCTATGCTCTGGTATTTCAAGTGCTCATCCAGATGCTTTGTTAATGGTTAATTTCCTCTGAACCACTTATTCTTCAACTTAAATTTGTGCCCTCTGCTCTTCTGCAAGGAGGAAAAAATTCTCATGATCTTACCCTGTGTATATGTCTCATAATTTTGTACACATCAGTCAAATCCCCCTCTCGGCCTCTTCTGTTCCAAGGCCTATCCAGTCTCTCTTTATAACTGGGTTTTTTAATCCCAGGCAACATCCCAGTGAATCTCCTTTGCACCCTTTCTAGTGCAATCATGTCCTTCTGATAGTGTGACGAGCAGAACTGTGCATAGTATTCCAACTGCGGCTGAACCAATGTTTTGTAAAGTTGTAATAAGTATATTCCAAATCCCGGCTAAAGAAGGGAAGCATTTTGTACACCTTATTCACCATCCTGTCTACCTGAGCTGACACCTTCAGGAATTTATCCCTTTGTTCCTCACTAGGGACCTACCTTTCATTGTGTTATCCTTCACTTACTGGACCTCGCAAAATGCATCACCTCCCACTTATTGGGATTAAATTCTGTCTGTCATTGCTCTGCCCAATTTACCAGCTAATCAATATCAAACTGGAGCATGAGACCATCCTCTTCAGTATCACTACACCAACAATTTTTGTGTCATCTGCAAACATGGTAATTATACCTTCTACATTCACATTCAATACCTCTATGTAAAAACCAAACAGCAAGCGTCCCAGCACCTATCCCCATGGTACACTGCTAGTCACAGGCTTCCAATACAAACACAACTCTCCACCATCACCGAGATAGTAGGAACTGCCGATGCTGGAGAATCTGCGATAACAAGGAGTAGAGCTGGATGAACACAGCAGACCAAGCAGCATCAGAGGAGCAGGAAAGCTGACGTTTTGGGTCGAGACCCTTCTTCAGAAATGATACCCTCATCAATATATTTCGGAAGCCTTTTGAAAAAACTCAATTAAATTAGTCAGACAGGATCTCCCTCTAACAAGTCTGTGCTGACGATCCCTGATCAATCCCTGCCTTTCCAAGCACTGATGAATCTTGTCCCTCAGAATTTTTTCAATAAATTCCCTACCACTGACATCAAACTATTCCGCTTCAGGTGCAACCTGTCCAGCTTGTACAGGTCCTACCCACCTCAGAAGCTGTCCCCAAGATCTAAAAATTGGCTCCCCCTACACCATTCCTTTAGCCGCATGTTCTTCTGACATATCTTCCTTTTCCAATACTCAACAGCACGTGGCACTTGAAGTAATCCGGAGATTATAACCTTCATAGTCTTCGTCTTTAATCTGCTACCTAACTCTCTAAATTCCTGTTGCAGGACCTCATTTTTGTGTTTTACTTGAGTCGTTGGTACCGACATGTACCACATTGCTGGCTGTTCACCATCCCCTTTCAGAATGCCCTGCAGCTGCTCTGACACACCCTGACCCTGGCACCAGAGAGACAGCATTCGAGAGTCTTGCTTGCTGCCATGGAACTGCCTGTCAGCTGCCCTGACAATTGAGTCCCCCATTACTAAATCTCTTCCAGTCTTTTTCCTCCCTGGCTGTGCAACAGAACAACAAACCTGCCCGTTGTTGCTTCCACTTGAGAGGCCATTCCCCTGCCCAGCAGTATGCAACAAAGTATATCTGTTTGAGAGAGGGATACCCACAGTTACTAGTCTGGTCTCATCTTCCCCTTGTTATTTTTTCTTTCCATCCACATGGATTCAATGTCATCTGATACAAGATCATTTCTTGCTTTCACACCCATTCTATTCAGCACTAACAAAGATACCTCCAATACCTTCCCTTCTTGCCAGTCCTTTTTAAAAGTGACGTACCGCTGAGTATTTAGTTGCTAGTTTTGATCTCCTTGTAGCCATGTCTCCATAATGGCTGCAACATCGTACCCGTTGATGTCTATTTCATTTATTGTGCATTGAATACTACGTGCATTTAAATGAAGAGCCATTAACTTTTCCTTTTTGCCATTCTTTCCTCCCTTTGACCTTATTGTCTGCTTTTTAACAAAATATTTGTACATTCTGTCTTGTTTCTGGGTTTCATTACTTCAATAGCTGCTCTGCAATGCTGCCATATCCTTTTGCTATAGTAAACAGGAAAGAACTCAAGCAGGGAATTAAGAGAGCAAGAAAGGGCCATGAAAAGACCTTGGCAAGAAGGGTTAAAGAGAATCCAAAGGCATTCTATACATACATTAAAAACAAGAGGATAACTAGGACCACTCAAGGATAAAGGAGGGAACTTGGGCTTGGAGGCAGAGGATGTTAGTGAGATCCTAAATGAGTACTTTGTGTTGGTATTCATCCAGAAGAAGGATATGGAGCATAGTGAGATTTGTGTGGAACATACTATATGCTAGGGCATTTTGAGATCAAGAAAGAAGTAGTGTTGGGTCTCTTGAAGAGCATTAAGGTGGATAAGTCCCCAGGGCCCGATGGTATCTACACCAGGTTATTGAGAGAGGCAAGAGAGGAGATTGCTGGGATCTTGACCAAGATCTTTGTATCCTTGCTAGCCACTGGAGAGGTCCCAGAGGACTGGTGAGTAGCTAATGTTGTTCTTCTGTTTAAGGGAAATAGGGATCATCCAGGAAACTATAGACTGGTGAGTCTCACATTGGTGGTTGGGAAGCTGTTGGAGAGAATTTTTCTTAGGGATAGGATTTACACGCACTTCGAAAAGCATGGCCTAATTAGGGACAGTCAGCATGGCTTTGTGCAGGACAGGTCATGTCTTACTAACTTGATTGAATTTTTCAAGGAGCTGACAAAGGTGTTAGATGAGTAGAGCAGTGGGTATTGTTTACATGGAGTTTAGTAAGGCTTTCAACAAGGTCCCTCACGGTAGGCTTATCCAGAAGATGAAGATGCATGAGATTCACGGTGACTTGGCTGCGTGGATTCAGAATTAGCTTGCCCAGAGAAGTCCGAGGGTAGTAATGGAAAGTGTTTTTCAGGTTGGAGGTCTAGTGGCGTTCCGCATGGCTCCTGTTGTTTTGGTTTTGTGAATGAATACTTCCCATTATGATGTGAATAAACTAGAGCAGCTTCCTGGAGGTCGTCATCCCCTCTTTAGCAACCTTGTTGGTGTCTTGTTTTAATTGTTAATTTCAATTAGTACCTTTGGTTCTGAGCTTATGGTTTTATGGATTGCTACTAACAATTAGTCAATTTCAATTCTTAATTTCCCAACTCCTAATCTGGAATGAACAGCTGAGTTTTGGCAGAGAAATAGGAGCAGACTATTTCAGTTTACCCTGTCTTTCAATTATATTCTGGCTGATTTGTATCTTAACTCCATTAACACAGTGTGGTTCCACATCCATTCATACCCTCGCTCAACAAAAATCTGTCAAACTCAATCTTGGGAGTCTTCTGCTGACCCTTAAATTGTTTGGAGAGGGAGTTTCAGATTTCCCCTCCTTAAAAATTCATTTATGAGACCTGGCTGCTGTGGCTAGGTCAGTGTTTACTGCGCATCTCTAGTTGCCCTTGAGAAGGTGTTAGTGAGCTGCCTTCTTGAACCACTGCAGTCCGTGCGCTGTAGGTCAACCCACACTGTCATTAGGGAGGGTGTTCCAGGAATTTTGACCCAGCAATAGTGAAGGAATGTGATACAGTTCCAATTAAGTTGAGGTTTAGACAACGTTGGTGAGGCCTCTTCTAGGAAGGATATCATTAAGCTGGACAGGATTTAGAAGAAAAATTACCAGGATGCTGCCGGGAATGGAGGGTTTGAGTTTTGAGGAGAGGAACTTTTTTCACTAGAGTTGAGGAAGTTGAAGGTTGACCCTATAGAGGTTTATAAAATCATGAGGGGTATAGGTAAGGTGAATGGCAGTCATCTTTTCTCTAGGGTGGGGGATTTCAAGTCTAGGGGGCATATTTTTAAGGTGAAAGGAGAAAGATTTAAAAAAGACATGAGGGGCAACTTTTTTACACAGAGAGTGATTTGTGTGTGGAAATGAGCCTCCAGTGGAAGTGGTGATGTGGGTACAGTTAGAACATTTAAAAAAGTACATGAATAAGATATATTTGGAGGGATATGGGCCAAGCACAGGCAGTTGGGACTAGTTTAGTTTGGGATTATGGTCAACATGGACTGGTTGGACTGAAGGGTCTGTTTCTATGCTGTATGACTCGATGAGTGACTTGCAGCGAAACATACATCTGCTCCCCTGTTCTTCTAGGTGCTAGATGTCAATGGGTTTGGAAGGTGCTGTCGAAGGAGCCTTGATGAGTTACCGCAGTGCATCTTGTAAGTGGTACAAACTTCTACCACTGTGTGGAGTGAATGAATGTTTAAGTTAGTGGATGTGGTACCAACCAAGCAGGCTGCTTTGTTCTGAATAGTGACAAGCTTTATGGGTGATGTTGGAGCTGCACTCATCCAGGCAAGTGCCTTGTAGTTTGTGGACAGGCGTTTTGAGTTTCAGGAGGTGAGTTACTTGCTGCAGAGTTCCTACCTCAGACTTGCTCATGTAATCACAGCATTTATGCGGCTAGTCCAGTTCAGTTTCTGGTCAATGGCAGCCCCCAGGATGTTGATAGTGGAAGATTCAGCATTGGTCATGCCATTGAATGTCAAGGGGAGAAGGTTAGATTCTGTCTGATGGTTTTTTTCTTGGATTTATGTGGCATGAATGCTATTTACAACACTATCAGCTCAGGCCTGGATGTTGTCGAAGATTAGCCTGTCTCCAATTTTAAGATGGTACCCCTGATTTTGGATGCCTCACACTAGCGGAAACCCTTTTGATTCCCATAATCAATTTAAACACCTCCATTGGATCACCCCTTTATCTTGTATAGTCTGGAGCATATCTTCTATATTATGTGTTCTCTACTGGTCAGACAACTCGCTTTCAGTATTCTGGACAATATAAAGGCCAGTTTCTAGTGTAACTTTCTGAAACAGAAGTTCGTGATTTTGAGTCCCACTCGAGGACTTGAGTAGACAGTCCAGGCCATCACTTCATCTTCATGCCAGGAGAGGGCTGGATGAGCTGCTAAACCAGCGTCCTGTCAGCCTCTTCAAGTTAGATATAAAACAAAATCGAAGTTCAAAGCTTGGTCGGTATCCTGGTCAGTTAAAAACAGACAGTCCAACTGGTCATTCATTTCATTGTCATCTCTCAACATAAGCCGATCACTATCCAAATGAATGAAAGAATCAAATGAAGACTTGCATTTGTCCTGTGTCTTTCATGACTCAGTGCTTATCAAAGAACCATAGACACCGAGGGGACTTGACTGGGAGGATATTTTTTTAAACTTAGTGTCATAGCGCTTGACAGCATGGAAAAAGATCCTTCTTGTCCATGCCGACCAGATATCCTAAAGTAATCTAGTCCCATTTCCCAGCATTTGGCCCATATCCCTCTAAACCTTTCCTTTTCATATACCCATTCAGATGCCTTTTAAATGTTGTCATTGTACCAGCCTCCACCACTTCCTCTGGCAGTTCATTCCATACACGCATCACCCACTGCGTGAAAAGTTGCCCCTTAGAGTCTTTTTGATGAACCTTAGGGCAGTCCTCTGACCTCCAACATCGTCTGCTGTGAAACTCCTGCTCTCTCTCCTACTGTTTAAAGTATTGTTGTTTTTGATCTTTTATTTTAAAGTTTCAAAAACAAAACAAAAACTTAGAAAACGCCAATTACTGCTGCAAAAAAATCGTGGAAATCAACTCCAGCACTGAAAAGAAAACCTGAAAAAAAGGGAGTAGCTCTCACAGCCACGATGCTGTCCCATCCATCAGCGTTCGTGGTTCGTGGCGTTGCCAGTTAGGCTAGCATTTACAGTTCATCCCTGATTTTCGAGTCAACTACATTGCTGTGGGTCTGGTATCACATCTAGGCCAGATCAGTGATGGGAGCAGATTTCACTCACTAAAGGACATTAGTGAACCAGATGGGTTCTTCTTTTAATGACGGTTGGCCATAGTTACATGATTTTTATTGAATTCAAATTTCACTGTCTGCTATGGTGAGATTCAAACGCGTGTCCCCAGATCACAAGCTCTAGTTTTCCCTGTACAGTGACATTACCACTACACCACTGCCTCCCAATATGTTCCCTTGTGGGGAAGACTAGAATTGAGGAATGCAGTTTGAGTAAGAAGTCTCCCTTTTGAGATCGAAAGGACTTCTTTGTCTCTCTCCAAGGTGTCGTTTTTTTGAGAAATTCCCTTCCTGAAGAAAGCAATGGAGGTGGAATTATCAAGTACTTTCACAGCTCAGTTAGAGTTTTCATGGACAGGGTACCGAGGGTTTTAGGCAGCATACAGTCAGATCTGCCATGGTCTTATCGAATTGAAGGGCAGGCTTGAAGGGCCAAGCGGTCTACTCCTGCTGCTAAGTAGTATGTTCCTAAAATGCTTTACAACTGATGAATTACTTTTGCGGAGAGTAGCTGCTGTTGCAGTGTGTCACAATAGGCTGCCACAGACAACAGTACGATAATGACCAGGAACTCTGTTTTTGTGATAAATATTGACCATATACTGGTGAGAAAGCCCCGACATCTTCTGCAGAACGTTGTGGTGGAATCGTGTCCATCCACCTGAGAGGCCAGACAGACCCTTGGTGTAACATCTCTACTGAGAGATGGCACATCCGACACTGCAGCACTCCTTCCGTGCGCCTGCTGTTCTATAAGAGAGTTCTGTCGGTGCCTGTTTCCAACACCTCTTCTCTGGTGTCTGTCTGCACAGGGGAATGCGTGACTTCAGTCAGCTGCTGGGCAGCGTGAGACTAAGCCTCAAACACAGCCCCTTCAGAGCCACGATGCTTGTAAGTTCTTTCCTTTTCCCTTTTATACTGTGATACACTTATCTCCTCTCTCAAACTCGGGGACAAAACTAAACAGTGCCTCCTATTTCCGTACACCCCTCCCTCCACTTCACCGTCTCTCAACGAACACTTCCCTGGAAGGGAAAGCTGACAAGTGAGCCTTTTAAAATTCTGAAAGCATTCAGTTGTCCCTGCTGGGGACAGATACCTCCACTTTTCAACAGGGGATACCAAAATTAGGGACTATAAACATAAAATGGTCAACCATAAATACAAAAATAAGAAATGTGGGGGAGATTGTGGTGGGTAGCTGGTGTAGTGGCAATGGCCCTGGACTAATAATGCCAGGATCCTAGGCTAAAACTGTGGGGCTGTGGGTTCAAATCCTGCAAAATCCTGTAGATAGTGAAGATTTTAAGGGCAGCACGGTGGCTCAGTGGTTAGCACTGCTGCCTCACAGTGCCAGGGACCCGGGTTTGATTCCAGCCTCCGGCGACTGTCTGTGTGGAGTTTGCACATTCTCCCCGTGTCTGCATGGGTTTCCTCCGGGTGCTCTGGTTTCCTCCCATAGTCCAAAGATGTGCAGGGTAGGTGGATTGGCCATGCTAACTTGCCCATAATGCCCAGGGATGTTTAGGTTAGGTGTGTTAGACATGGGAAATACAGGGGTAGGGGAATAGGTCTGGGTGGGATGCTCTTCGGAGGGGTGATGTGGACTTGTTGGGCCAAATGGCCTGTTTCCGTACTACGATTCTATGAAGAGTGAAGAAGGCATTTGGTCTGCTTGCCTTTATTGTCAGGTGATTGTGGTTGAGGCGATTAGCCTTGATTAAATTTGAAGGCACACAGCTACATGAGGAAGGAATAGGAGGTACTGAAAAGGGGTGACAGTATAAATATCAATACATCCCAGCCCGTTTCTGTGCTGTACATACTGCAATTTTTTAATGTGTTTGTAGTCCCAATAAGAGACCTGTTTATTTGAAATAAACTAGTCAATGACGGTTAAATAAGTGTAAGCGTTATATTTTTAAAATCAGCAGTGACTCGGGTCTGGATTTCTCTTGCTTCAGTCTGTAACTGTTAGAGTGCAGCCATTCAGAGAACCAGCATGGAACTTGGGAGAAGGGGAAGTGATCACTAAAAACGTGAACATGACTTTGCGCATTGTTTTGAGGCGATTGGGTGTGGAGCAGTAGCGTGGTGTGGACGAGATGACCTAGTCACATTACTCCTTAGGAAGTTGGGAGGAGACAGAAACAAGGACTTGCATTTGTTTAGCACCTTTCACAACCTCAGGGCATCCCAAATTGCTTTACAGCCAACGTTCCCTGGAAGCTGCGTGTATGTGCAGTTACTCCAATGTGTTGGACTAATCGCGGCATTAACTTTCATTTTCAGAAGACTCTACCGCGCACAGGTCAAGGATACCCGTGCATTTTGAGAGAAATTTGGAAGGAACACAGCCATTTACAGTACAGTTGGAATATAGTTACTCGTGGTAATGTTGGAACTGAGGCAGCCAATCTGCAGAGAGCATGTTCCATTAAGCAGTAATGATCAGATTTCGTGAGTGTGTTCATGAGGGATTAATATTTGCCAGAGTGTCTTTTCTGTTGCTCTTTGAATAATGTCATGGGATCTTCCCATCCACCCAGGACGGCAGTTAGTTCAACGTCTCATCCAGCAGGCAGCACCTCTGACAGTGCAGAGCTCCCTCGGTCCTGCACTGGGCATGTTAGCACAGATTGTAGGTTGCAGTCTCTGAAGTGGGACTTGAAACCAGTCTTCCGTTGGAAGAGGGGAGGGTGCAACCAACAAAGCCATGGCTGACACCCGAGAAAGAGAGAGAGAAGAGAGTGGTGTGAGTATGGCTAAGAAGAGAGGTCCTGTTCCTGTGATTGAATCAACTCTTTTGAGATTGATTTGATTTCAGCAACTTTTCATGAAATTAACCATAGGTGAACATAAATGTTGATGGGGATGGGGCTGTCAGGATTGTTCCCTAAGCTATTTGGATGACGAGAGAGAGTTTGTTGAATGCTATATCTGGGTTTGAAAAGATGTGCTTCTGGGCAGTAGGGAAACAAGCTATTCAAACAGAGCCAGAACCTCCTCAACATAAAGTACTCCCAGAGGCATTAGGGGGAGTAGAACAGGGTGTAGTTCAGCGATCGACTGGCCAGGTCAGATTAGTGGGCAAACCAGGTGCACTGGGAATGAATGGGTTGATTTTACTGACCTTGAGTGTAAATTTGCCAGTGTGCGTGTGTGGGGGTGGGGTGTTCCTGTTATTTTCGTTCTGATCTGAGTTAGCAGTTTGTATGCATGCCACCTGCACTCACTGTTGTAGTGCTTAATTGCTCATTAAATAATTGAAGGCCCCTGGGCCCTGAAGATGGTGTGAACTGCTTGATTGAATGTCACTGCTGGACAGAGTGATTACTCGCCGTTGATCGTAGCTGACTGCTGCGTTCTCATGAGGCTTATTGACTGCTCAGTCTCTGGAACTGATGCCGGACAGGGTTTGAAGCATTTTGTTTCCCAACCTCTGCATTAATTCTCTGTCTTGGAATGTGGGAGCAGGATTAGGCTGTTCAGCCCTTCAAATCTGCTCCACCATTCAGCAAGATTATGGTTGATATGGTCTTAGCTCTACCTTCTTGTCGTTACCTTATAACCCTCGACTCTTTTGTCTATCAAAAATCTAACACAATCATGAATAAATCTAAGCAACTTTTCTGTGTGTGTGTGTGTGTGTGTGTCTGTGTCTGTGTATACATGTGAGAGAAAGACAAATGTCAGCCCTACTTTCACCACCCTCCTAGCTCTGTGCCCAGTGAGTCAGATGTAGACCAGCTTCCTCCTTTTAAGGGTGAGTGTGCTTATGCACATTCCTCACCCACATGAATGTAACATGCCAAATTTTTTTATTGATTCATGAGATGTGGGCATTGCTGGCTGAGCCAGTATTTATTGCCCATACCCAGTTGCCCTTGAGGGGATGGTGGTGAGCCACCTTCTGAACCGCTGCAACCCATGTGTTCCAGATAGACCCATAATGTCCTTCGGGAGGGAATTCCAGGATTCCATGAAAGAATGGCAATATATTTCCAAAGGGTGGTGAGGGCTTAGAAAAGAATTCGCAGGGGTTGGCGATGCTTCTGTAACCCTTGACTTTCTAGATGATAATAGTCCTGGGTTTGGAGAGTACTGTCTAAAGAACCTTGGTGAACTTCCAGTGTATTTTGTAAATGGGTCACACTGCTGCTATTGTGCATTGGCGGTGGATTGTGTGAATGTGGTGCCAGTCAAGTGAGCTTCCTTTGTGCTGTTGGAGTTTCACTCATCCAAGCAAGTGGGGAATGTTCCTTCACACTCCCTGAGTTGGGTCTTGTAGATCGTGGACAGGCTTTGGGTGTCAGGAGGTGAGTTACTCACTGCAGGAGTCTTAGCCTCTGACCTGCTGTTGTAGCCATTGTGTTTATACAGCCAGTCCAGTTCAGCTATTGGTCAGTGATAACCCCCAGAATGTTATTGATAGTGGTAATGCCAAAGCTGATGTTAGATTTTCTCTTGCCTATTGCCTGCATTTGAGTGGCATGAATGTTGCTTACCATTTGTCAGCCCAAACTTGATATTGTCCAGACCTTGCTGCATCTGAAAATGGACTGCTTTAGTATCCTGAGGAGTTGTGAATGAACGGTGCTGATCATTGTTCAATTATCAGTCAGCATTTCACTTCTGACCTTATGATGGAGGGAAATTCATTGATGAAGCAATTGAAGATGTTTGGTCCGATGGTAATACCCTGAGGAACTCATAACCATATTCCTTTTTGCTAGGTATGACTCCAGCCACTAGAGAGGATTCCCCTGATTCCCATTAATTTCAGCCTTGCTTGGGCTTTTTGATGCCATGCTTGGTCAACTGTAGCACAGTGGTTAGCTCTGCTGCCTCACAGCACCAGGGACCAGGATTCAATTCCATCCTTGGGCGACTGTCTGTGTAGAGTTTGCGTATTCTCCCTGTGTCTGCATGGGTTTCCTCTGGGTGCTCCGATTTCCTCCCACAGTCCAAAAATTGGCCATGGGAAATACAGCGTTACAGGAATAGGGTAGTGGGGTCAGTCTGGATGGGATGCTCTTTGGAGGGTTGGTGTGAATTCAATGGCCTGCTTCCACACTGTAGGGATTATGTGATGTCAAGGGCTGTCTTTTACCTGTGCCTCTCCTCTGTTATTCATTTTTTTAGTCGTTTAAACCAATGCTGTGTTGAGGTCAGGAGCTGAGTGGTCCTGATAGAACCCAAACTAAGCGTCAGTGCTTCTCAGGTGTAATACTTTGTTTTTGCTTCTCCGTTCCCATGAACGAATGTGATATGCTCTCCCCAAACTGGCACCTCACATTCACCCATTGTACAAGGTGTTAGGTGCGAATGGCCTGCAGATGTCCTTAACCTTTCAGAAGTTGTAAAGAGGAAAGAGTCTGTGCACTCCTGTAACTCACAGTACTTCAGATGGTACAGTGTATGAAGATAAGTCTGCTGATTTCCCTTGTCCTCTTCTGTCCTGTAGGCTCTGCTGTTCACACTGTTGATGTTCTCTGGCCTGAGAAGTGTGGGATTGAGACTGTTCTCCATGGCGACGGAAACCTACGTGTCTGGAACCCACTCTGCGGCCTTCATTACCTGCCCCAACATGGAGGTTGCTAAAGACATTGCTCGGTGAGACTGACTGTCCATGGTTTTCCAGTTCTTGTGTTTAAGTTGCGGATGAGTCTGTGTACAGGGCTATGCAGCTGGTTTTAAACACTTTAACCCTGCCCCCATCCCGACCACCGTAACCAGTCAAGTAACTTCATAGATTCATCCTGCATGGGAAGCCATTCGGTCTTGGGTGTGCCAGCTGTAAGGTACGTATATAAGACCTTATTGCCATCTCACACTCTTTCATGGTACCTAGCAATATTTTTTCCCTCAATTGACACTGTGGGTCAGTGGTTAGCACTGCTGCCTCACAGCGCCAGGGGCCCAGATTCAATTCCAGCTTCAGGTGACTGTCTGTGTAGAGTTTGTACATTCTCCCCGTGTCTGCGTGGGTTTCCTCTGGGAGCTCCGGTTTCCTCCAGGAGCTCCAGTTTGCTCCCGCAGTCCAGAAAAGTGCAGGTTAGGTGGATTGGCCGTGTTAAATTACCCCATAGTGTCCAGGAATGTGCAGGATAGATGGATTAGCCATTGGAAATGTGAGGTTAAAGGGGAAGGATGGGATGGCCTTTGGACGGTCAGTGTGGACTTGATGGGCTGAATGGCCTGTTTCCGCACAGGGATTTTATGATTATTGTTCCAAATGCCTGTTGAAAGTTACTATTAAATTCACTTCCACTGCTCTTTCAGTCCATGCATCCCAGAACACAACTCAGTGCACCTTTTTTGTTTGCTTCATGTGCTGTTGTAACTTTCCGTCTTGCGTTCAACAAGCCAATCTCACAAATATACTGGGTGCAGCTAGCCATTTCATGCTGCTATGATCTATTAGCAGTATGGAGCGGTATTCTCCACAAGCAAGATCAAGCCATCAAACCAAAATAAAATGTTCTGCTTCTCTCCGAAATTAGTAATCTGGTGTATGAGTTTCAGTGCTGACATGATGCCAGATACATAGGCTATATGTCCCAGTGGCTGGTGGAATGTATAAAACAATAAGCAATCACGTCAGGCAGAGAACTTACCATATTCAACCAGCCTGGGCTGCCAAAGCTCGGAGCTTAGTGTCCGATATTAAATGTGATTCTGCAATGGAAAATCACTTGCTCAACAATCCAGACTATTACAAATTACACTAACAATCAATTTTAAGACTAATGTGGCTCATATAGAAGTTGCACATATTCACACTCAGGGGCCCTGTCCTTTGCAAACAGGAAGAATGTGATTAGGCATTGCTCCGTGGCAAACTGAATAAAAATGGAGGCAGCCCTTTCCTGGGCCCGCTGCATGGCAATACCTTGCTCAGTCAGTGTCAGCTTGCCTGGTTTGATTACTCTGTTACATTTGCATGCACCATGGCAACACCTTTACCTATCACAGTCCACTTCCCAACCAATCAACATCCTCTTCTTGTGCACTAGTAATTATTGTTCTCTTTGAGATCTGATATTCTTGCGATGGTGTTGTGATGAGTGCAAGATAAAAAAACTTCAACAGCACTTTTTTTCTCCATAATAATACTCAATTCTTACGTCACTAAGTAACCATTTAATCCCTACTCCCTTTTTAACTCTGATATATCTTCTCATTTTTCCTGACTTTGAACCCCGCATGTCTCTCTTGGCCATCTTATCCATAGCCCCTTACGGATTCTTTTGATCCTCAGAATTAATCTCTATGACTCCTAGTTCAAAATTACCTGCACCATTAGACACCCCACTCTCTCCAGTCCTGGACCAAAACCACTGAAACGTTGAGATGTCCCGAACAGAATCCTCGAGGTCGCAATTGCCCACTTCTTTCTGGGAAACTGTGTATCCTGCCCTCCATTTCTTTTTTCAGACCCCCTTTTAAAACAGATTTACCCTCACCCTGGCACACCCATTCCCCTCTCTCTGACTCAGTATTGTTTCTGGGGCTTGCTGTGGGAAATTTGGCTGCTGCACATGAAGCAGATACGCTTCAAAAGCACATTGCTTGTCTTGAAGCAACACACTCTCACAACCCACTCCCCACCCAAAAACTGAAACTTTTTGTAGAACATAAATTAATTCTCTCTTTTATTGGACTTCATATCATACTTTGCAAAGTATGGCAGAGAATTAAAACCATGGGACCTGCTGCGTTGTAAACAGTGAAACATTGAAAATAGGAGCAGGAGTGGCCATTCGGCCCTTCGCACCTCCTCCACCGTTCCATATGATCGTGGCTCATCTTCCCATACCCTTCGATCACTTCAGATATAAGAACTATATCTAATTCCTTGTTGAAAACAATCACTGTTTTGGCCTCAACAAATTTCTGTCGTAGTGAATTCCACAGGCTGTCGCTCTGTGTCTCCACATCTCAGTACTGAATGGCCTACCCGGTATCCTTAAACTGTGACCCCCTGGTTCTGGACTCCCTAATCATCCTTCCTGTATTTACCCTGTCTAGTCCTATTAGAATTTTATAGGTTTCAATGAAATCTTCCCCTTTATTCTTCTAAACTGTGCAACCCTTTTTTTAAGCACAGCAATTGCTTGGCAAGAAAAAAAATGCCAATTTAGAAGTAAACCACTAATTTATTTAGTCAAACAAGCCCTCTTGATCCCATTACAAATCCCATTACAAATTGAACTTGGAGCAATTGACTGAAGCAATTCCCACTTTGCGGTGCACAATGAACATTGACATTTCTTGCTCTGTTTGATTCCTCAGGGGTGTTGTACAGAAGAAGCTGGCCGCCTGCGTGAACATTGTCCCGCAGATAACGTCTGTGTACGTGAGTCTTTTCATCTGGCGTGCAGCTGTTATGGGAGGGAAGATCAGCCTCGGTTCAGCACTTCTACACCACACGATCAAATGACCTTTCATCCTGTTTAGCTCACATTATCCCTTTGACCCCACTTCTTTCATCCACTTTAGCTGATCTAACCTTGAATGACACCCAGGCATCCATTCAAGGCCCTGAGACAAGTGATCAGTTAATCAATTTTGGTTGGTTCAGAGGTAGATATTTGCCGGTAGACTAATAGAACTCCATTGCAGCAGGATTATTCCACATATGCAGTCAAGAGGTTTGAACATTGCCACTAGCACTAGCATTTATTGCCCATCCCTGACCGTCCATGAGAATGTAACGGTGAGCTGCCCTCATCACCCACTACAGTCTGTGGGGCATCAGCACTCCCACGGTGCTGTTAAACAGGTCCTTTCAAAATACTGTACCCTGACAATGGATCAGTAGCATGGTGATCGTGGACCAAAGGCCAAAACAAACAATGTGGGCCATGGGTTCAGAATCCCTCAAGGTAGCTGGGTGAATTTAAATTCAATTCGTCAGGTTAATCTTGAATAAAAAGCTAGTCTCAGTAATAGTGACTGTGAAACCACTGGGCATTGCAAAAAACCTGCTTCATTCACTGATGTTCTTTCGGTGAAGGAATCTTCTCGGTCTTCACATGTGACTCCAGACCCGCAGCGATGTGGGGGATTCCTAACTGATCTCTGAAATGACCTGGCAAGCCACTGAGTTGCATTCAAGAGGGCAGTTCACTACCACCTTGAAGTGAATCGAATAGACGCTCACCTGTATGACGTGATTGTCTGAGGAGGATCCAAATGTTTTGACCCATTAAAGGGATTTACACAATTCAAGGTGACCCTCCGATATAGTGCTGCACTGTCACTGTTTGAATGAACTCTTCAGCCAAGGTTCCTCTCAGGTGAACGGGAAAGATGAAGTGGCATTATTTTCAAGAACAGGAGAGATATCCCTGGTGTCCTGGCTAATATTTAACCTTTAATCAAAACTGCAAAAAACAGATTAAAGTAAATTTCCCTGTGCCTTCTGTTTTTACTCTCTCTCCCTCCCTCTCTCTCCCTCTCTCTCTCGATCATATCTTGCTGATCATATTTATGAGTGGTCCTGCCTGCAGGCCTGTACATTCATGTGTTCAGCACCGACATCCCCCCTTAGTGCAGGTTCATAGTTCCTTGAAGGTGGAGTTGCAGGTTGACGGGGTGGTGAAGAAGGTGTTTGATACGCTTGACTTTATTGGTCAATGCATTGAGTATAGCAGTTGGAACATCGTGTTGTGGCTGTACAGGACATTGGTTAAGCCACTTTTGGAATACTGTGTTCAATTCCAGTCTCCCTGCTATAGAAAAGATGTTGTTAAACTTGAAAAGGTGCAGAAAAGATTAACAAGGATGTTGCCAGGGTTGGAGGGTTTGGGCTATAGGGAGAGGCTGAATAGGCTGGGGCTATTTTTTCTGGAGCATTGGAAGCTGAGGGGTGACCTTATAGAAGTTTATAAAATCATGAGAGGCATGGTAAATAGCCAAGATCTTTCATTTTCCCAGGGTAGAGGAGTCCAAAACTAGAGGGTATAGGTTTAAGGTGAGAGGGGAAAGATTTAAATGGGACCTGAGCGGAACTTTTTCACGCACAGGGTGGTGCACGTATGGAATGAGCTGCCAGACGAAGTCGTGGAGGCTGGTACAATTACAACATTTAAAAGGCATCTCGATGGGTATATGATTGGGAAGGGTTTAGGGGGACATGGGGCAAATGATGGCAAATGGAATTGGATTAATTTCAGATATCTTGTCAGCATGAACGAGCTGGGCTGAAGGATCTGTTTCCAAGCTGTACAACTCTATGAATCTAATTCTCCTTGTGTGCCAGATTCAGGGAAGTTTACTGTTTTTTGTCATTGCCCCGTTCTGTCTTGTGGGAGCTTGTTGTGACCAAATTAGCTGTCGTATTTCCTGCATTACAAATTATTCATACTTTGAAAAGTACTTCAATGGTTGTCAACTGCTTTGAGACATCCTCAAGTGGTGAAAGATACTCCATAAATGTGAGATTATTTTCCATTGTGGCAATGGAGGTTTAATTTGCATATATGTACATTTGGTTGCATAATTTTTTTTATTTTCCCCTTCAGATACGAGTGGAAAGGAAACATTGAGGAAGACAGCGAAATTCTGCTTGTGAGTTTTCAGATCATAACATAATGTTTGACCAGACCGAGAGCGATTGTACATAATTACAGGGTCCTTAGTGTGTTGTAATATGTCTGTGGGCTTCACAGCAGGAGGTTCGATTTGAGTAAGCCTGGAGAAGTGAAGGACTGTGGCAGACGATGTGGTCAGAGAGAGAGTGCGTGAAAGGGGACTTTTGAAGGTGTGCTGCAGGAATAGAAGTTTGGGGAGGGAGAACTCCAGTATGTAAGCCTTGGACCACATTTCCTTGGAGTTAATGAGATTGAAAGGAGATTTCATAAGAGGTGTAGAGATCATGACATAGGAAGAGGAGTAGGCCATTCAGCTCATCGAGTCTGCTTCACCATTGAAAATTATCATGGCTGATAATCCACTTAAATATCTTTTACCCCCACTATCCCATACTCTTCATACCATCGGTGATCAAAACAATTATCAACTCTTAAGTACTCTCCTCTGGGGTGGATTCATAAACCTCTGATTTAAAAAAAATTCTCCTCGTCTTGGAGCTAAATGGTGTTCTTCTTATTTTTAAATTTTGGCTCTCGTTCTCGACTTCTCATCTAGGGGAAACTTGCATCTCCCCTGTCTATTCCCTTGCGCATTTTGTCGGTTTCAATGAGATTGTCTCCAATTCTGCAAAACTCCAGAAACTACAGGCCCAGTTGTTCCACTCTCTCTTCACCAGACAATCCTGGCAACAAATCTGGTGGACCTTTGTTGCATTCTCTCTGTGACAGTCTCTTTCCTGAGGTAAAGAGACCAAAACTGCACACAATAATCGAGGTTCAGTCTAACTAAACTCCTATACAGGTTTCCATAAGGGAGACATAGAAATAATGCTCCTTTCAGCTGATGGTACAGGGACAAGGGGACTCAGATTTGAGGTCTTAGGCCAGAAATGCAGGGGAATGTGAATAACCTTTTTACACCATGTGTGTTAATAATCTGGAAGTCGTACCAATACGGTTCATCGAAGCGGGGGTGATCAATGATTTCAAAAGGCACTTGAGAATAATGTACTTGCAGGACTACAGGGTGAAGAGAGGGATTGAACTGGACTACTTTAGAGTGAGGCCTCATGTTGTCCTGTAATGACTCTGTGGTTCTGATAACTGAGCTGCGAGTGGTGAGAGAACAAAGAGAGGAAGAGGGAAAGTTGGGCTGGAGAGGCTGAGGCAAGTCCATTGTAGCTGGTAAAGTAAGTAAATTGTGAAGAGACCTCCTTACCTCGAGAGCGCGGTGAGAAGGTGGAGTCCTGTCTCACAGGGAGTGGTTAAAATGAGTCATATAGATGCCGTAAGGGAAAGCTAGACAAACAGATGAGGGAGAAGGAAATACAGGGATGCAGTGATTGAGTTAGATGTGGAAAAGTAGGAGGGCTGTTGAGTGGAGCTTAATCACTGGCTTGGCTGAATGATATATTTCTGTTTTTATTTATAACTTTCTGTCTATTCAGCAAGTGAACAAAAATGAATGCTCTAGACAATGTGTTTGTTCTTTGGTTGTCTACAGTTCTGACATATTCAGAAATATAATTACTATGGACCCGGCAGGTGTTCGCTGAGAAGTGTGATTGCAATTTTAAATATGGTGGAGTGTCAGGCAAAAGATTTGGTCTCTTACCATCCAGTAGTTGTGTTTTGTCGAAAGTGGTGATCAAAATCTGCTGAACTTCAGCTTGTTGAGTCAGGTCAGCTCTGATGGTGTGGTGCATCTGCATTTCTTCCTTTTATTTGCTGTTTTTTGATATGGAGTGGTGTACTGTTGGGCCACAGGTGGGGACAGGAACTCTTCAGTTCAGCAAATGCATTGATTTGAAAAGTAACATCTTGGAGCAGTGATTGGTCAAATTAGTCGGGTGGAAAAGTTGATGGAAACCATAGCAGACTGACTGACTCTCCTGCTGGTCTATGCAAGCTCCACGCTAGCATTTCCTATCCCTCTTTATTTCACTCGATCGGCATATCCTCCCATTCCTTTCTCCTTCATGCACTTACCTAGTTTTCCCTTAAATGCCTCTGTACTATTCACTTCACTTGCTCCTTGTGCTGCAATTTCCACATTCTAACCACTCTGGAGTGTGCAACTTGCTTGTGAATTCACTATCGAAATCAATGGTGACTACTGTATATTTATGACACCCCGTTTACCCCACCTTCCCCCCAGGTTTTCCTCCCTACAACGTGTAAAAATAATATCAAACCCCTTTTATAATTTTAAAGAGCTTCATGGTGTCTCCTCCTTGCCTTCTCTTCCTGGAGAGAGGTTTCAGGTAGACTCAAGTACTGACTCAGAATTAACCCTTAAGGTTTCATTTCTGTGCACTGCCCAGTGCTGATGAAAGGTCACAGACCTGAAGCAGTAATGCACTCGCTCTGTCACTTTCTTTTTCCCTCCCCCAATACAGGTTAGGGGTGACTCCCTGATATAATATTTATATATTATATATATATACTCATACAGGTAATATTTGGTCACATGGAATGATGAGAGAAATAATAATCCACTGCCATAAGTTCCATTGTAAAATTGAAACTTGTTCTGAACCACTCTTGTACAGGTCAAAGGGACTCAGAGAAGTAGGTTTGACTCGTCATTCTGGCAAAAAAAAACTTTGTCTTGATCCTGCTCCTTTTTTATCTCTGAGTTGGGAGTTTCATGCCAGTACTGAGTCATGGAAACAGCAGGGAATCATTCTTAGGACATCCCTAATGATAGTGTTTGGATCTGTTATCTTAAAGGTACATGCTGCATCTCACTGACAACGCATGGTGCCCTAACCACTTTCATTCCACAGTCAGTTCAGCTATGATCTTACTGAACGACAGGGTGAGCTCAAAGGCCTACTCCTGCTCCTAGTTCTCCATGTATGCCTGTAGAATGTAATGAGTGTGGACTTGTTGAGGAGTGGAGTTGGCCAGGCACACTCGGGGAATTGAAGAGAGATACAGGGGAAGGATCAACTGAGTGGGAGGGTTTTTAAAGGGTGACAGTGGGCTGGAATGCTCCCCGACTTCAGCACCATTGAAGATTGGTCATGTGTTGTATTAGGGAATGACATATTCCAATCTGGCTGGTTAGCCATCCCTGCTCAAATTCATTTCCAGTCCCCCAAAGCCTTAATTTTGAAAGATGTACAACTGAGATGATGTTTCTCCACATGGGACAGCCTAGGACCAGAAAGGCGCAGACTCAGAATAAAAGGGTGCAAATGTAAGACTGAAATGAGGAGGAATCTCTTCTCTAAGAGGGTTGAGAGTCTTTGGAACTCCCTGCAACAGAGAGAGCTTTGGGGATAGAGTGCTCATGGATACTTAAGGCTGAGACAGCCAGATCCTTGATCAGTCAGGGAATCAAGGGTTACGGGAAAAGTGGACATGAATGTCAGATCAGCCATGATCCCATTGAATGGCGGATCAGGCTCGAGGAGCTGAATGGCCTACCCCTGCTCCTATTTCTTTCGCCTCATGGTCGTAGTGCAGTGCTGAACTTCACTACTTCTCTAAGAGTCGAAAATGCAAGGCAGGCGCAGTGGGGCAGCTACATCTGTTCCCTGACTCCGCAGATGAGGGAGTGTGTTCCCAGCAATTCTCATCCCTCCCCATCCCCCTGTCTAAACAGAGATTCCCAGCAGCCGCAGTACTTTGGACTGCAGTTTTATTGATGGTTTGTTGTTGATGTGTTTTCTGGGTGATCTGAAATGCTTGAGCCAGACTTGTGACTCCTTTGACTTAGCCACACCGCATAGTGTCAGACTGAGTACAGCTCAGTTCTACTTAAAGGCATTCTGGCAGTGGCGCAGTAAGAACCTGTCCCATCACGTAGGAGCCCCCCAGGTTTGATGTGAAGGCTCCTGCTGTGACGAATCTTCTGTCTCAGCTGGCAGCTGGTCAGATCGTGGAAACCGAGCAGAAGGCATTATCTGTCACTCCCATGGGAGATGGGTCAGGGAGTGGGGGAGGGCATCTAGATGATGAATCATTTTGCAAAATTTGTGGTATTGTCACCTTGCTTGCCAGCAAAAGACAGAAAAAAGTTGCATTTCTGTCGTGCGTCAGGTCATGTCTTCTGGCCAGATGAGTTGCAGTAGCTGTTCTGACTGTAGGAAGCGTGGCGATCAATTGATGCACAGGACGATCCCACAAACAGCAGTGCATTAATGACCAGATAGTTTGTCTCCATTGGTGTCGAGTGTCGAGTATCCTGGGTCAGTATCATCCGCTGGTACCAATAGGTGTTGGCTGCTGTATTTGCAGCAATGGGCAGGGATGGAAGGGTGTGCTACCATCTCCCAATCCTGCCTTGTGGATAGATCACTGCTTCTTTATCATCACTGTGTCAAAATCCTGCATGCTCTTGCCAGGAGCATTGTGGGAGTACCTTCACCAAGTGGTTGAAAGAGCAGCTCAGCCTCGAGGGCAGCGAAGGATGGTTCATAAATGTTGTTCTTACCATTGACAGCTGCATTCTGTGACTGAATTTTTTAATAAAATGCTCTTTGGTGGGGGGAGGTGGTATGAGTGTTCTTGTGGTGCAGCGGTAATGTCCCTACCTCTGGAAAAGGAAACGCAAGTTCAAGTCCCATCTAGAATCCCTACAGTGTGGAAGCTGGCCATCCGGCCCATTGAGTCCATACCGGCTCTCCGAAATGCATCCAACCCAGATCTACCCTCTACCCTGTCCCTGTAACCCTGCATTTCCTCTGTCTCACCCATCTAGCCTGCATTTCCCTAGACACCATGGGGTTATTCAGCATGCCCAGTCCACCTAGCCTGCACATCTTTGGGCTGTACCTGCCCCAGATGTCTGTAATAACATCTCTGAACAACTTGATTTAAAAAATAGCAAAAAAGGAAAATGCTCTTTGGGGCATCCCAAGACCGTGAAAGGTGTTTTATAATTGCACACCTGTCTTTTTTTTATTCACTGGATTTATTTCTGGATGAACATTTATTGCATGTCCGTAGTTGCCCTTGAGAAGGTGGGGGTGAGCTGCCTTCCTGAACTGCTGCAGTCCATGTGTTGTAGGTAGACCCACAATGCCATTAGGGAGGGAATTCCAGGATTGTGAACAAGCCACACTGAAGGAACACGGTATATTTCCAAATCAGGATGGTGAGTTGCTTGGAGGGGAACTTGAAGGTGGTGGTATTCCCACGTATTTGCTGCTCTTGTCCTTCTAGATGGAAGTGGTCATGGGTTTGGAAGGTGCTGTCTAAGTATTGTGGCAGAACGCCTTGTTAAACCCTCAGCTGAGCTTCAGTCAGTGCAGAGCTGCCTTCAGGCTGATCTGGGCTGGCCAAGCAGAATAAATGTTGAGATTTATAGTGATATTTGAAGCTGTATGCGCTGGCACCTGAGCCATGAAACTTGATCGTGAAGTTAAAAACCAGAATAATTAGTAGGATTCATTTCCGTTAAGTGCCATTTTTAGTGTGCCTGTCAGTGCATTTACACAAATTCTCACTTGTGCTGTGTCGCTTTTATATTCAGAGTATGCAGGCGAGTGACTTGTTTAAAAACAGCAAAGGGAAGAACCTTTACAGAGCAATTTGAAGCATGCTGTTAAACAGATAGTACATGTGAAAATGTGTGTACTGTCAGAGAGGGCTCAAAGCTTTCACACAAAGCTTAATAAGCTTTTAGGAAAATAGTTATCCAGGATGTCCTTTGAGGGTGGGCAGAGGATGAAGGGATTGCAGCAGATGGAGAAGTGTTTAAGGACTGGGAGGTTAATCTTAACACATCATAGAGTCATATAGCACAGAAACAGACCTTCATCCCTCTGGTCCATGCCGACCAGATATCCCAAACTGAACTCGTCCCATTTGCCTGTGTTTGGCCCATATCCCTCTGAACCTTTCCTATTCAAGTACCTGTCCAAATGTCTTTTAAATGTTGTAACTGTACCCACCTCTATCATTGAATATATATTCAATGATCCTGCCTCCTCTGCTTGCTGTGGAAGAAAATTCCAAAGATACAGATCATTGGAGAAAAGGAATCTCCACTCGTCTCCATCTCACATATGAGGCCCCTTCTTTTTAAACTGTTCTAAAATCTTCCACATAGGGAAGCATCCCCTCAGCAACTGCTCTGTCATGTGCCCTCAAAAAGGCCAAAGTTTTGATCATGCAGTAATGTCTAGTAATCCAGAGCCCAAGGCTAACCCGGGGGGACATGAGTTCGAATCCCACCATCCCACCAATTAAAAAGAAATGGCCTAATGTGTCCACGAAACTGCTGTCAATTGTTGTAAAAACCCAGCTGGTTCACTAATGTCCTTTAGGAAAGGAAACTTGCCATCTTTACCCAATCTGGCCTACATGTAAGTCCAGACCCACACCAATGTGATTGACTCTTAACTGTCCTGTGTTGGGCATTTGCAGGTGGACAGTAAATGCTGGTCAGGATTGCCCACATCCCATGATCAAATATGGCGGAGCAGCCTTGAAGGGTTCTGAAGAAGGATCCTGACCTGAAACGTCAACTTTCCTACTCCTCCAATGCTGCCTGACCTGCTGTGTCTCTCCAGCTCCACACTGTGTTGACGTGAAGAGCCCATATCCCGCTCTGGGGTCATAGAGTCATAGCACTTTACACCATGGAAGCAGACCCTTCAGTCCAACTTGCCCATGCCGACTGGAAATCCTAAATTAATCTAGTCCCATTTCCCAGCATTTGGCCCATATCCCTCTAAACCCGTCCTATTCATGTACCCATCCAGATGCCTTTTAAATGTTGTGATCGTACCAGCCTCCACCACTACCTCTGGCAGTTCATTCCATACACACACTGCCCTCTGTGTGGAAAATGTTGCCCTTAGGTCCCTTTCATATATTTCCCCTCTCACCTTAAACCTATTCCCTCTAGTTTTGGACTCCTCTACACTGGGAAAAAGACTTTGTCTATTTACCCTATCTGTGCCCCTCATGATTTTATAAACCTCTATAACGTCACACTTCAGCCTCCAACGCTCTTGGGAAAATAGCCCCAGCCTGCCTATTCAGCCTCTCTCAATAACTTAAACCCTCCAACCCTGGCAAGATCCTTGTAAATCATTTCAGAACCCTTTTAAGTTTCGCAACAACGACCTGCAGTTTCAGATTTGCACAGGCAGCATTTGTTGGAAGCAAAAATTAAAAAAAAACTGCAAGTGCTGGAAATATGATATAAAAACAGATGGTGCTGAAAATGCACAGCAGGCCACTCAGCACTTGTAAAGCGAAGATTGGGTTAATGATTTGTGCATATGTTCTTAATCAGCCTGCCAGTTATTGAGCCTAGTGTCCTCTCAATGTGAATCCTTGGTCCTCTTCTTTCCCATCTTATTGAATTGTTTTACTTCAATCAATGTTTTCTTGGTAAAAGATGGCACCCTGAACAATTAACCTACCCTTTTTCCATTGTTCCTAAATGAGCTTTCCATCATTTTCTGATCTTACATCAGTTTTTGACATGTTCGCATCAGCTTGCATTTCTGTAGTGCCCTTAACCCAATGAAAAGTTCCAAGGGACTTTTCAGGTACGTTAACAATTTGAAACTGAACCAAACATGAGGGAAGATAGCCAAAAGTCTGACCAAAGAGGTAAATTCTAAGGGTTGTCTTAAAGGAGGAAGGAGAGGCGGAGAGGTTTAGGGAGATCGTTCCAGAGCCATTACCTGGGCATGTGAAGACATTGCCATCAGTCATGGAGCAACTAAAACCAGGGGTCTCAAGTGGCTAACATTGGAGGAAAGCGCATGTCTTTAGTGGGTTCAAGAGCTGGAGCTGGTTACAAAGGTTTTGAAGCCACAGAGCAGTTTGAAAGGAAGGCTGAGAATTTTAAAGTTGAGGTGTGGCCAGACCAGGATCCAGTATAGGTCAGTGACGACCATGGGTGATTTGGTGACATAGCTCGGTGCGAATCAGGATACAGGCAGCAGAACTTTTCACATACATGTGGCTACACCCAAAGCAGCCCACTCAGTCCGGTTCTCTCAAATTTATGTTCTTTCTTGACTTGGTGGCTGCAGCTGCTCGCGAGGGAAATAAATTGCCGCAAAATAGAGACTGCCTGAATGTCAGTTCTGAGCTGCGGCCTGATGCTGAGTAGCATTGTGCATCTGGAGCAATTCTGCAGGCCTGTCAGTTCTCCTGTGAAATGGTCTGACTCAGAAACAGCACCTGGGGCAGATGACAAATGTGTGTGCCTTCTTTGTCTGCAGAGGGCAGCCTTTATCAAGCGAACACAAAGAACTGTGGATGCAGGAAGTGTGAACCAGAAACCACACGTTGCATCTGTGGCGGGAAAACCAGAATTAACCTTTCGAGTCCAGTGACCCTCCATCAGAACTGAAGGGACAGGGTGAAATTTATGCTGATGACCATCAGAGTAGATGCTGCCAGACCTGTTCTGTTTCTCCAGCACTCTGTGTTTTTGTTTAATAAAGTGATCATCTCTTAGAGTCATACAGCACGAAAGCAGACCCTTAGTCCAACCAGTCCATGCTGACCATGTTCCCAAACTAAACAAGTCCCACCCGCCTTCACTTGACCCATATCCCTCCAAACATTTTCATATGTTCGTGTACTTGTAAGTACATATTCATGTACTTTTGCAAATGTCTTTTAAATATTGTAACTGTACCTGCATTCCCTGGAAACCAATTCTCTTTAAAAATACTGGCGCCTATCGAGACCCAGGCTGCAGCGTCTGTGTGGGGATTATGGTGTCTGTGCAACTCAGAAGTCTATTTGTGATTCTTCTGTGAGGAAATTAAGCAGTCAGAGAGGAAAAGAAATGCTTGCATTAATGTTGCACTTCTCACAGCCACCAAAGTGCTTTGCAGCTGAAAGAGTACCGTTCGAAAGGAAAGTAAGTAATTTGGAAACGTGATAGCTGACTTGCAAACCTCAAACCCCCACAAACAGCGATTAGATAATGATCAATAAGGTGTTATTGCTTGAGAAAAATATTAGTCAGGAGACTGGGCAGAACTCTACCTGCTCTTCATCAAAATAATAATCCATAAGATTGTTCGCATATGTTTAACAGACCTGCATCCATATGCTGAATTAACCAGCAAAGGACCTTCTGAAATTTGTAAGGGTCTTGTTGTAAATCTATAGTTCTGCACAAGCGCCAATTTTCTGCTTTCTCATCTGGACCCTTTCCCTGTCTAGAAGCCAACACCCCACTGGAGAAAGCTCACACTCTCTCTTTTTCCTGACCAACCTTTTCAGAGATGTTACAACATACCTACGGAGAAGTGTGGGCATTGAACCCAGGTCTTCTGTCTCAGAGGTAGGGGCACTTTCACTACCCTACAAAAGCCCTTCAAACAAAGCCCGATAGGCATCAACCTCTCTTCATCGACTTTGTTTGACCCTTAAAGGGACCTGAATTTCTAACACGGCACAGCACCCACCAGAGCAGACAAACCATGTCTCTTGTCTTCATGTCTCATGGTTAGGATGTCCCCCTCCAGCTATGTTTACCCCTTCGGGGTGTCTCAGTGTGCCTTGCAGTCGGGAAACTGTAGTCGCTGTTGTGATATGGTAAACACTGTAGTCAGCTCTCAGCCAGCACAGCCGCCCCCCACAAATAGCAACAAGGATAGTGTCCAAAATCTTTCTTTTAAAGTGATGATGGTTGAGGAGTAAATATTGGAAAAGTCTGCTGCTCTTTTCAAAGCAGCGCCACTGAATTATTTTTTAACATCCTGAAAGAATAATAGAGACTTTTGAGTCACAACCGAAAGATGTCTCTTTAGCCCTGCAGCTGTCCTTCAGTTTGGCACTAGATGTGTCAGCTTGTTGGAGTAAGTGCTTTGATTTGATTTGATTTTGTTATTGTCACATGTTTCAGATACAGTGAAAAGTATTGTTTTGCAAGCAAACCAGACAAATCATGCCTTACGTAAATACATTAGAGTAACAGAACAGAATGCAGATTATATTGTGTCACAGCGACAGAGTAGATGCAGAGAAAGATCAACTCTAATATATGAGAGGTCTGCTTATAAGTCTGATAACAACAGGAATGAACCTGTTCTTAAATCTTTCAAACTGTTGTATCTTCTGCCTAATGGAAGAGGGTAGTACAGAGTATAACCGGGTCGGGAGGGGTCTTTGATTATGTTGGCTGCATTCCCAAGGCAGCATGAAGTGTAGATGGAGTCAATGTATGGACTGGGTTGCATTCATAACTCTCTGTAATTTCTTGTGGTCTTGGGCAGAGCACTTGCCGTACCAAGCTGTGATGCATCTGCATAGGATGCTTTCTATGGTACATCGATAAAAATTTGTAAGTGTCATTGTGGACATGCTGAATTGCCTTAGCCTTCCGAGGAAGTAGAGGCGTTAGCGTGCTTTCTTTAGTGTAGCGTGAACGTGGATGAGCCAGGATAGATTGCTGCTATCTACTCCTAAGAACTTGAAGCTCTTGACCCCTTCCACCTCAGCACCAGTGATAACAGACAGGGATATGTCCTCCACTCCACTTCCTGAACTTGATGACCAGCTCCTTCGTTTTGCTGACATCGAGGGAGAGATTGTTATCTTTACACCAGTGCTGTGGAGCTGGTTTTGAACTCATGACATTCAGTTTGGAGGTGAGGTTCCTAACCACAAAGCCAGGGAGCTGTTAGAGGTCATTTGTTGCAGGCTATTGATATCAGTGTTAAGAGTTTCTCAGGGCTGTTTCATACAGTTTGGATTAACCCCAAGAGAATTGAGAATTGGGTTGTGTGTGTGTGTGAGAATTGGGTTGCACAGGTTTGTCTTGATGTCCCTTAAGTTAAGAAAAGTGCAGTAATCCCTCAGTATTGGGCTGAAGTGTCAGCCTTGCTTTTTTCACACTTCGGGATTGGAGTGGGTCTTAAACCCAGAACCTTGTGAGTCAGAGGTGTGTGCACTAACAACTGACGCATGTCCTACACCTAGGGTCAGACCACATTTGGAATATTGTGAGCAGTTTTGAGCCTCGTATCTAAGAAAGGATTTGCTGGTGTTGGAGGGGATCCAGAGGAGTTTACAAGAATGACCCCAGGATGAAGGGCTTGTCATATGAGGAGCAGTTCAGGACTCTGGATCTGTACTCGTTGGAGTTTAGAAGGATGAGGCGGGATCTGATTGAAACTTACAGAATGCTGAGAGGCCTGGACAGAATGCACATGGAGAAGGTGGCACAGTGGTTAGCACTGCTGCTTTGCAGTGCCAAGGGCCTGGGTTCAATTTCAGCCACAGGTGACTGTCTGTATAGAGTTTGCACGTACTCCCCATGTCTGTGTGGAATTCTGCCCAGTACTCCAGTTTCCTACCATAGTCCAAAGATGTGCACGTTAGGTGGATTGGCTAAATTGCCTTGTAGTGTCCAGGGATTAACCATGGTTAACATGGGGTTGTGGGGTGGAAAGGTAGGGAAGTGGGTCTGCGTGTGATGCTCTTTGCAGGGTTGGCATAGACTTAATGGGCAGAATGGCCTCCATTTGCACTGTAGGGATTCAGTGAAAGGCTAGATAGTCTAGGCCTGTATCATCTGGAGTTCTACAATTGTATAAGACATTTCCACTAGTAGGCCAGACTGGGACCCGAGGGCACAGACTCAGATTGAAACGACAACCCTTTACAACTGAGATGAGAAGGAATTTCTTCAGCAACAGGGTGATGAATCTGTGGAATTCATTGCCGCAGAGGCTGTGGAGGCCAAGTCATTGAATGTATTTAAGACACAGATCGATAGGTTGTTGGTTAGAGAGGGGATCAGGGGTTTCAGGGAGAAGGCAGGAGATTAGAGTTGAGAAACATAGCCATGATCGAATGGTGGAGCAGACTTGATGGGCCAAATGGCTTAATTCTGCTCTCTTATGAACCAGTCTGCACCCTATAAACCTTTAGCATATAGCAGTGTGATAACGTCCAAGATATTTACTTTAGTGATGCTGGGTGAGGGATGGATGTTGATGAGGACCAGGGACGAGACACTTGTTTTAACATCTTTAGTCTTGGGTTACCATATGTCTGACACCTTAGACAATGTAGCACTGCCACACTGCTGCACCTGAAGGTATCGTAGACTGAAACCTCTGGATTAGACCTCGCGTCTCATGGCTCAGTGTCAGGAGAGTTAAGCACTGAACAAGACTGCCACTTCACAAATAAAACTTGAAGTGTGTTTATGCTTCTTCAGAATAACAGTCACTTTATTTCTCTTTTAATCAGATGATTAAAACACGAAGCACCAAAGTGGGCGATTTAGCGGCGTACGTGCGGTAAGTGAGGGGACTGGGTTAGCCACAGACTTGGAATGGAGGAGGGCAGAAAGGCAGGCAGGCTGTAATCATCTGTTTCCCTCGTGCTGTCCAACAGGGGTGATGGGCAGCTACAAAGCAATGCCAGCAGAGAGACTAAGGAATTTGCTCCTTGGCTGCCCCTTGCACACTGCTGCTCATTACCTGGCAGATACAATTATTCCAAAAATACAGCCTGGCTGCCGGTGCAGCACTCCTTCAGTGCTGTGCTTCTCACTTAAGAAGGCATTAGACACGTGCCTTATGTGTGTCCATTGTTGGTGGTGAAATAGGAAGTCGTAGTATTTTTGTTTGCTGCTCAGCCCCCTGTTGGGAGAAAATTGCACACTCGTCTTGGCACGTGAATCTATCACCTTTTAATTCTGAATGCGTTACTGTATTTAGTCAAATGGCAATCTGAGTGCCGTATCCACAATGGTAGTGTGACACAGTTCAGGTTAACCCCAGGTGATTCAAGCCAAGGGCAGGTTGCACAGGCTTGTATTGTAATCCCTTTCATACAGAAGATTAAGGAGTGAGTCATAGAGTTGTACAGCATGGAAACTGACCTTTCAGTCCAACCCATCCATGCTGACCAGACATCCTAAATTCACCTGGTCTTCTATGCCAGCATTCGGTCCATATCCCTCTGAACCCTTCCTATTCATATACCTATCCAGATGCCTTTTAAATATTGTAATTGTACCAGCCTGCACCACTTCCTCCGACAGCTCATTCCATACATGCACCACCCTCTGCATGAAAAAATTGCCCCTTAGGTCACCTTTATATATTTCCCCTCTCACCTTAAATCTATGCCCTCTAGTTTTAGACTCCTCTATCCTGGGAAAAAAAGACCTTGGCTTTTCACCCTGTCCATGCCTCTCATGATTTTATAAACTTCAGTAAGATCACCCCTTAGCCTCTGACATTCCAGGGAAAATCGCCTCAGTCTATTCAGTCTCTCCCTATAGCTCAAACCCTCCAACCCTAGCAACATCTGCGAAAAGCTTTTCTACACCCTTTCAAGTTTAACAATGTCCTTCCTATGGTAGAGAGACCAAAACTGAATGCCGTATTCCAGCAGTGGCCTAAGCAATGTCCTATACAGCCACAACATGACATTCCAACTCCTATACTCAATGCGCTGACCAATAAAGGCAAGTGTATCAAACACCTGCTTCACCACCTTCTCTACCTGCAACTCCTCTTTCAAGGAGCTATGAACATCTGTAATACTGTGTGCAATATCGCCCACTTTGTGACAGGGAGGATGTAACTGGTTTACTAGATTAATACCTGGAATTGGAGGATTATCTTAGACAGTCTCGTCTCAATCCATGGAGTTTGGAAGACTAGAACGTGAATTGAAGGTTGATGGAAACTTATAAGATCCTAGGGGTCTTGGCAGGTTGGATGTCCACTCTTGTAGGAGAACTAGAGGCCACCATTTTAAAACAGAGGGTCCTGAGTCTTTGGAACTCTCTACTCAGTGAAATGGCAGAGGTGGAACCCTTAACTAGCTTTAGAGTCGAGGGAGGTAGATTCTTGGTAACCAAGAAATGTAAAGGTTATTAGTGGCCAGTGGGAATGTGGATTTGAGGTTGCAATTAGATCATCTCTGATTTTATTGAATGGCAGCGTGGGTTTGATGAGTCGAATGGCCTTCTCCTACTCCTTGGTTCAGATTTTCTCCAATAAATATAGGTCCAACCTGGTCACCCCTTCCTCATGGGAGGCAGACCCCTTCATCCCAGGTGTCAGCTGCCTGAGCCTTCTCAGAACTAATTCCAATGAAAACATACCCCTCTTGAAGTCAAGAGACCAAACTGCACATGGTATTCCAGTTGTGGGCTCACCAATGCCACTTTTACACTCCGCCCCCCCACCCTCCACCCTGCATGCTGGCTCGGTGGTTAGCACTGCTGCATCATGGCGCCAGGGACCCAGGTTCGATTCCAGCCTCAGGCGACTATCTGTGTGGATTTTGCAAATTCTCCCCTTGTCTGCGTGAGCTTCATCCTAGTAGGCGGGTTAGGTGGACTGGCCATGCTAAATTGCCCATAGTGCCCAGGGATATGCAGACTAGGTGGATTAGCCATTGGAAATCCATGGTTACAGGGATAGGGTAGGGAATGAGACTGGGTGGGATGCTGTTCAGAGGGTCAGTGTAGACTCAATGGGCCGAATTGCTTGCTGCCACCTTGTGGGGATTCTATGATTCCGCCCTTGCTATAAAGGCCAAAAGACAGTAGAAATTTGGACCTCTGCCTCAAAATGCTGGTGAGGCTGGTGGTGAGGGTGTGTAGTTGTGCAGTTGGAATGTTCAAAACCCAGACTGATGGATTTTCATTGGGTTCGAGACTTCCAGGTTACAGAACCACATAGGTAAATGAAGTTGAAGTTCAGGTCAGCCTTGATCTGGTTGAACGGTAAAGTAGGTTCAACAGGTTGAGCGGTCTCCTCCTGTTCCCATGACTCGGATCCTTTCCGGAGCCTTAGAGTTGTCTACTGGTGACGCGTCAAGTGATGTTTCTCCACTCCATCTCCTCTCAGGTCGGTTCACCCTTATGAAGTGGCAGAGGTAATCAGTGTGCCGATCGACCAGGGAAACCCACCGTACATGAAGTGGCTGAGCGACGTGGTGCCGGAATAAAGTCCTGGGCCTGCGGCCAGAGGAGAGAGACATCTTTCAGGAGCAGCGGCAGGCAGAGAGCGGCTGTTCCCTTGAGCCCCGCATTTGCTTTGATTTGTTTGGTCCTCAAAGGACCTTCTTCTTCAAATCTCTCCGCTTCTGGTTTTTCCCCAGCACTAGGCTTCCTGATCTAATTCCTGCTTCCAGCCCACAGCCTGCCACGGCTAGAAAGGCTTTTGTGTGTCTTACTGTGCCCTCACGGTGAGAAGGCACTTGTGGCAAACACTCTCACCTGTAGGGGACACTTGGTCTGGTCACTGTAATGAAGGACATACGATGTGCTTCAGAACATCATGTTAAAGTATTATGTTAAATATCGTGTACATGAACTTCACTAACAATGACCTGTTTAGTGGTGTTCCCTCTGTTAATTTCTAATTAAAATTTTGATCAGATTTATTCTTCTTCTCGTTTTAGTTTGCAACATTTCATAGCGCTTGTTACTGTGACATCTGCTATGAAAGAGGGCAGTAGAGGTTCTAGAATATAGTTTTTTGAAAATTGTTTTCACCTGTATTTTTTAATTTGAGAGTTAACCTGGTGAAGTTTTATTTATCCAACTGAAAATGCACCTTCCCAAAGGAAAAAATATTTTTCTCATGGTCTTAAGTTAGTTGCACTGAGATCCAGTCGTCCTTTCCTTTAGCTACATTTTTTACAAAATTTGTAGCATTCAGCACTGCAGCTGAGAGTTAGTGAGGTGGAAACCAACAAGACAAAGGTAAACTTACTGGAGTTTTGTGGAAATCACATTTCTGCCCCAATATCTTCTTATGGTTTTAAGTCATCGTGCTTCCTTCTGCATTTGGTGTTTGGTCAAGTTTAACATGTTACTTCAGGCAAGAATCCCATATGATCCTCAGTGTTTCTTAGTTTTTTTGTCTGGAGCAATCCTTTGTATCAGTATTGCCTATTATTGACTATAGAATCATACAGCCCAGAATGAGGCCATTCAGCCTATTGTTAGAGTGCTCACTGTTTGAAAGAATGAATCTTTCAATTAGACCCACTCACGTGTTCTTTCCCTGCTAACTCACGTCATGTTTCCATTCAGGGAGTTTTGAATCCCTTTTGTAAGTCATCATTAAATCTGTCTCCGTGGATCCTTGTAGGCAGCATTTTGTGAACGCGACCATTCGCCACGGAGACAAAAATTTCCTCTCTGTTGCCCCTAGTCGATTTACCAATTGTCTGAAATCTGTAACTTGCAGTTATTAGACCGTGAAATGCAGAAACAGAAGCAACCCATACAGCCCACTGAGTCTGCTCTGCCATTCAATGGGAGATCATGGCTGATCTCATAATCCTCAACTCCATTTTCCTGCCTTTTTCCCCATAAGCCTGGATTCCCTTCCTTATTAAAAAATCTGTCTGTCTCAGGCTTGAATACCTTTAATGACCCAGTCTTGACAGTCCCCTGTGTAAAGAATTCCACAAATTCACCACCTTCTGAGAGAAGAAATTCTTCCTCATTGCTGCCTGAAATATGCAACCCCTTATTCTGAGGTGATGTCCTTTGGCCCTAGACTGTCCCACAAGGGGAACCCACCTTTCCCCATCTCCCTTGTCAAACCCTCTAAGAATCTTGTATGTTTCAATGAGGTCACCTCATATGCTTCGAAACTCCAATGAGTGCAGGCCCAACCTTCTCAACCGCTCCTCATAAGACAGCCCCTCCATGCCGGGTATTGGGATAGTGAACCTTCTCTGGACTGCCTCCAATGCCAGTAAATGTTTCCTTAGATAGATCCTTCCATGATGGGAATCAGTTTCTCCTTATTTACTCTGTCAAAGACATCTTGAGCAAGTCTCTGCTGGACATTCCCGGCCCTGACCAAATCAGCCTCAGTTTCAGTTTCTGGCAGGAAACTTCAACAGAAGCAGAACAATTTCTGAACTGATGAAATTTACGTTGAGTAGAAAGTGCCTCAGATTTTCCCATACCTTTCATTGAGCTGCTGTACTGGAGGCAGCAATGATGAGAAACTCACTTCACTGCAGCCCTGTACAGGGGAACTAAGACCGATATGAACAGGGTGAGCAAGTAAGTCTCTCCCTGACCAATTGTTGCAAAAATGTGATTTCCCCTGGCACAGGTAACACCTTGAGTCCTTAGCTCCTCGGTTAGGCAGCATTCTTTAAATACACCATGTTAATGGAATTCTGCACTCCCAGTTTCTTCTGCCTCCCCCATCCTCTCCCCCTTCTTCGTACACCACCCCCTGCCCTGCCCCAAAGACAGTATGAATCAGGAAGTTTCTGTTATTGTATTTAATATTGTGTCAAACGTTTGCCAAAATGAAATAACCAGACAGAAAGATGTTATCAGGGTGGGGAGATAACAGAAACTAAGAAAAGGTTAACAATGTATGATTTGAATAAAAAAAACTCCAACCATGATTCAATACTGAAGGAATGAGATTCCATGCTTGCCAAAGTCAACTTTTGGTTTCAAAATGCTTTTGTTTAGTTCTTTCAATGGATATGGGAGTTGCTGTCTAGGCCAGCATTTATTGTCCATCCCTAATTACCCAGAGGGCAGTTAAGAATCAAGCACATTACTGTGGGTCTGGAGTTACATATCGGCCAGACCAGGTAGGGACAGCAGATTTCCTTCCCTAAAAGACATTAGTGAACCAGATGGGTTTTTCCGACAGTCGACAACATTTAGAAGGTCATCATTAGACCCTTAACCCCAAATGATTTCTTTATTAAATTCAGAGCTAGATCGGGACCCCGGTTGCCAGAACATTACCTAGGTCTCTGGATTAACAGTCTAGCGATAATGCCACGAGGCTATCACTTCCCCCAGCCAGAGTGAGTCATCTTAAATCAACTTCACTTTTGTAATAAATTGCAGAAGACTGAGAGGTTATCTTTTCAGATTGAAGAAATTCTTCCTCATATTAGTAGTAAGATTTACCCCATTGTTAAACATTCAACTACCCTGGAATGGGCAAGTCTTAATATTTTCCCAGAGGTTTAAGTACACTCTGGTCATGTACTTGAGTGCAAGAGTCTCAGCAAGCTATCATTCCGGTGCACGGAGATTGGTTAGCTCGGTTGGCTGGACAGCTGGTTTGTGAAGCAGAGAAATGCCGCTCTGGCTGAGGTTACCATAAAGGTTTGTCTGTCACAACCTCTGTCCTCACCTGAGGCATGTTGATCCTCAGGGTTGAAAGACCTGTTTCTGTGTGTGTCTCCTATGTAGGTGGGTGTGGGTTGGCTAGCTCAGTTGGCTGGCAGGCTGGTTTGGTTAATGCAGTGATACGAAGAGTGTGGGTTCAGTTCTGTCACCAGCTGAGGTTACCATGAAGGTCCTGTCTTCTCAACCTGAGGAGTGGTCACCCTTTCTGACCCTTAGGTTAAACCACCACCAGTCATCTCTCTGTCTCTCTTAATGAGAGAGCAACCCAATAGTCCGATAGGATTAAGGTGACTCTAGCTTTTGATTCCAGTGAAACCTTTGGAGAAGCAGAGCCAGTAACCCCATTCAAATGTATACAGATAGTCCCCAGAGATTTCTGTCAGCTTTGTCACTTAATATTGGTGAGGCCTGAAATCCTCACTGTCGTTTCTAGTACAAAATTAAATCTGTTCATGCTGTTTGTGAATATCACATTCTAACTACAAGTCACACCTTAATAGTATCAGTTCATCACAGAATCTCTACAGTGTGGGAGCAGGCCATTTGGCCCATCAAATCGACACTGACCCGCTGAAGAGCTCCCCACCCAGACCCCCCCCCCCACCCCTGTAACCCTGCATTTCCCATGGCCAATCCACCTAGCCTGCACATCTTTGGACTGAGGATGGAAACCAGAGCACCCAAAGGAAGACCACGCAGACACAGTGCAAACTCCACACAGTTGCCCGAGGCTGGAATTGAACGCAGGTCTCCAGTGCTGAGAGGCTAAGTTCTTGTTTTCTGAAGTTGCATTTTGTCATGGATTAACTTGGTGGTGGGGGTAAGAGAAATCTGAACTTGTTGCCTTTGAAACCCAGGAAGGTAAGAGGCATTTTAATGAATGTGTTCACCATTATCAGAGTTTTGACACAGCAAGTGAGGAGAGACTCTTTCAATCAGCAGGAGAGTCAGTTACCAAAGGACACAAATGGAAGATAATTGCAGTTGTTACAGGGGTAAATGCAGTTAGTTTTTTTTAATTTAGTGAAGTGCAACTTTGAGCAGAGTACTGGGATTTGGGCGAATCATGGGAATCTTAATTACTTTCCATAAATATAATTTTGTTTGTCTTTCATGTATAAAATATAACCACAATTTAATATTTAAATTCTGAGCTTCATGCAGAGTTGAACAGAGATAGGTGCTGCCATGGAGTGCAGCTGAAGTTAACTCATTACAGAAACTATCTTAAATTGTTTATTTTTGTACCTGCGGCTAAGCTAACTCAAAACATTTAAGCACAGGCTTTGAACTGAGTGTGACCTTGAACAGAGTGCTGGGAGTTGGGTGAGTAAGGGAATTAAATGAAGAGGTGGAGCAGGTGCTTCGTCAATTTATCCAACTTTTTTCGCCTTGGAACTGGCTCTTATTCTATTACAGGGGACGGGATTAGTTGTTTGGTGAGTATCTGGTGAGTGGACAACATCTATTCCGAACTTTCAAAATAGTACATGGTCATTGAGTAATAGAATCATACAGCACACAAACGCACCCTTCGGTCCAACCAGTCCATGCCGACCATAGTTCCAAACTAAACTAGTCCCACCTGCCTGCACTTGGCCCATATCCCCCCAAAGATTTCCTATTCATTTACTTATCTAAATGTTTTTTAAACGTTGTAACTATAGCCGCATCTACCACTTCTTCTGGAAGTTCATTCCAACACGAGCCACTGTGTAAAAAAAATTGCCTCTCATGTCTTTTTTTTAAATCTTTCTTCTCTCACCTGAAAAATATCTCCCCTAGTCTTGAAATCCCCCATCCTAGAGAAAAGACCCTTGTCATTCACCTCATCGCTTATCTATAAAGTCACCCCTCAGCCTCCTAAACTCCAGTGGAAAAACGTCCCAGCCCATAACTCTGTTTATGACTCAAACCCTCCATTCTCGGCAACCTCCTGGTAAATTTTTTCTGAACCCTCTTGAGCTTAATAATATCCTTCCTATAACATTGTGACCAGAACTGGACACAGTACTCTGGAAGAGGCCTCACCAAAATCCTGTTCAAACTTAACATGAAGTCCCAACTCCTATATTCAAAAGTGAATTAAGGTTGTCGGGGGGTGGGAGTGTTGGTGGGGAGGGAGGACAAGTTACCAGGATTTTTTATGCCTGGAGAGTGGTCACTACCCTGAGAGTAGGATCTTTCTGATTTGATCAGCTATCAGGGACAGGGAATAGCTCCAGTTGAGGCAGGGTAAGAGGGTAGGATGCTGGAGCTGTAGCCTGTCCAATTCTCCATCAAGTTTGACATTTTCTCAGCCTGTTTGGATGAGAATGGGTGCTGCACGCTAGGATGAGCAGCTGACCATGGCATTCTGATACAGGAAGCCATTCCAATGGGGACACACAAAAAGGAATGTGATGGCACAGGATGACAGTATCGTGAAGGGGATTGACATCATTCGGTAACAAGAGTCTTGGTGACTGTGTTACCTGGCCAGTGATGGTTTTTAGGCTCAGGGCTAGAGAAGAACTTTCAATGGAGCACTGGGGGTGCATGTAGGGACCGACAGCGTTGCAGAACAAGGGGGGAGGTCCTGCATAGCCAGTGTAAGGAGCTAGCAACTAAATTAAGAAGCAGAAGCTCAGAGGCAAACATCTCTGGATGAGAACAACATGAAAACTGGCATAGTGTAAGTTAAGATTCCAGAAATGACTGCGTGGCTTGATGATGTGCAGAAGTTGGTGATTCTTGTCTTGTGGGGCACTGGAGAAAGTGAGGACTGTATTGTTATACTCCATCTGAACTGTGTTGGCACCAGTGTCTCAGTGAGCTGCATACCTAGGGATGGAAAAAGGCTTTGAGATGAAATAGTGGAGGCAAGGGATCAAATTTGGGAGGACGTAGTAAATCAGTGGCAACAAGGCAAGAGAGAAAGATATTAGTGTAGGAAATAGTAAACAGACTGTGACAGGATGTGATAGAGAGGACAGAGCTGAGGATAAATCAACAGATAAAGATAGAGGGTAGAAAAATAATGAAAGGGCAACAGTAAAGGCTCTGTATCTGAATGAATATTCAGAAGAAGCATCATATTAGATTCAAAATGTCAACACTGTTTCTCTCTCCAGAGTATCACTAGACCTATTAATCCAGAGACCCAGGTAATGTTCTGGGGACCTGAGTTCGAATCCCACCATGACAGATGATAGAATTTGGATTCAACAAAATATCTGGAATTATATGTCTGTCTGACCAACCATTGTCAATAGTCAGAAAAACCGATCTGGTTCAATAATATCCCTGCTTCAGGCAAGGAAACTGCTGACCTTATCTGGCCTACATGTGACTCCAGACCCACAGCAATTAGGTTTAGCCTTAAGTGTTGTCTGGGCAATTTAGGGTGCTGGCCTGTCCAACGACACCCAGATGTTGAGAATGATTAAAAGAAGAGATGCTGCCAGGCCTTTTGCGTTTCCCCAGCACTTTGTATTAGAATTCAGATTTCCAGTCCACACTGTCCTAATTATTGGAAATAAGCACTTTGGGCAATTATAATCATATTTCACAAGTGTAACACAAATGGTTTCTTCCATGTCAAGTTGTTGCCTGATCTAAAAATTGGGACTTTCTTTGGGAATGGTGGAAATGCCGACAAAGACAATTTGGTGACACAGCTAAAAGACAACAGGAATGAGCATCTGTGTGATTACCACCCTGAAGCACCTTCTCCATATTATGTGGTCCAGAATTCCTTCAATTTCATTGATCTCAGATACACGGACATCCTGGTGGGTATATCTTGTATTCTGGTGGAGTTAGGCAATGATTCAATTTTAAAATTCTCAATGTTGTTTTCAAATCCTTCCACGGCCATGGTCCTTCTTACCTGTATAATTCCACGGATTTTATGATAATCTCCTCCAGTCACATAATCCTCTGAGATGTCTACACTTCCATAAAACTCATCTGTTGTTTATTCCCTGTGTTTGATCATTTTGCAGCAAGATGTTGCCAATGTTGAGAGCTTAGGCTGATGAGTGTCAAGTACCTCACAGATGCCAGGCAAATCTCCAATAAGAAACAATCTAACAATTGCCCCTTGACATCCAATGGCATCACCAGGACTGAATCCTCCACCATCAACATCTTGGAGTTTACCATTGACCAGAAACTGAATTGTCTAGCCATATAAACATAGTGGTACAACGGCAGGTCAGAGGCTAGGAATCCTGCAGCAAGTAACTCATCTCCTGACTCCCGGAAGCCTGCAGTCTAGCTAAGGCACGGGTCAAGAGTATGCTGGTACCTTCTCCACTTGCCTGAATGAATGCAGCTCCAACAGTACTCAAGAAACTTAATACCATCCTGGACAAAGCAGCCCGCTTGATTGGCACCCATTTTAAACTGTCTCCACCAGCAACGCGCGGTAGCAGCAATGTATACTATTTACAAGACGCACTGCAATAACTCACCTCCCCCAACAGCACCTTCCAAATCCATGACCACTTCCATCCAGAAGGACAAGGGCAGCAGATACATGAGAACACCGCCATCTGCAAGTTCCCTTCCAAACCATCCACCATCCTCATTTGGAAGTATGTCTCTTGTCACTGGGTCAAGATCCCTACCCAACTACATTGTGGGTCTAGCTACAGCATGTGGACTGCAGTGGTTCAATAAGGCAGCTCACCACCTTCTCAAGGGCCAACTAGGGACAGGTAATAAATGCTGTCCTTGCCAATGAAACCAACGCCTAATGAATGCAGACAAGAAAGCATTGTTCCACCATTGATGTTTCCTGTTGCCTGGGTACCAAAATTCCTTCCCTGAACCTCTTCACTTCGTGAGATGTCTTTCCCCCTTTAATTCACTCCTTCAAACCTACCGATAGATCTATCTTTTATCATCCTCGCCAATAGCCCCTTGTGTGACTTGGTATGACACACTCCGTGTTGTGTGTTTGGGCATTTTATAACCTGAAAGATGCTATCTAAAATAAGAGAT
>NC_063366.1:17058744-17078496 GCF_021869965.1 Rhincodon typus
TTGGCCTGCTGTGTTCATCCAGCTCTACACCTTGTTATCCTTGTATGCAGGTACAGCAGGTAATAGGGAAGGCAAATAGAATGTTGATACTTAATGCTAAAGGAATAGAGTATAAAATTAGGGCGGTGTTTCTACAACCGTACAAGGCATTAGCAAGACCACCCTGGAGTATTGTGTATAGCTTTAGTCGCCTTACCTGAGGAGAGATGTCATTGTATTGGAGGCAGTTCAGAGGAAATTCACTAGATTAATTCCTGAGATGACAGGTTTGTCTATGAAGAGAGATTGAGCAGTTTAGGCCCATACTCACTGATGGGTAGAATTATGTGAAGAGATCTAATTGGGGTATAGAAGATGCTAGAGAGGATTGACAAAGTAGACATAGAGAGGATATTCATAGAGAGGATAACAGTTCTGAGGAACTGATAACAGTTCACCAGACCCAAAACGTTAACTCTGTTTTCTCCTCCACAGATGCTGCCAGACCAGCTGAGCTTTTCCAGCAACTTTGTTTTTGTTCCTGATTTACAGCATCTGCAGTTCTTTCGGTTTTTATAGGGAGGATATTTCTTCATGTGGGGCAATCTAGAGTGAGAGATCATAGATTTAGGATAAGGGAGTAGCAGTTTTAAAACAGAGATGAGGAGAAATTACTTTTCTCAAAGTGTCATGAATCTGTGCAATTCACTACCCCACAGTGCAGTGAATGCCAGGACATTGAGTAAGTTTAAGGAGGAGATAGACAGATTTTTAGTTAGTAATGAGTTGTAGGGTTATGGTGAGCAGGCAGGAAAACGGAGTTGAAGCCGAGATGAGATGAACCATGATCAAATGGCAGAGCATGTTCATGGACTGAATTACCTACTCCTGCTCCTATTTCTCATGTTTGTAAGTTCTTACACTCCAGGAGGCACAAACTGGTTTAATACCACAGTTCTGGAAAGACTGGTAAGTTAATTATTAATTCCCTTCTTAAAAATAAAGTGCTTATGCCACTAGTTTGAAATCCAAACTCCCAAAAGAAAAATGTATAAAAACACCATTTAGAAAAGAATAGACCAGATTAATAATTTCTTCTCATTTGTTTTTATGAAATTACAGTGAGATGTGTATAAGTCACCACAATTCGGCGCCATTTGAATTTTGGAAATTATTAAAAGAAATAATTCAGACAAAGTTAGGATAAAGTCCGTCTTTTCTTCCTTCCACGGCAGCCTGGGTTTATGGAGTAGCTACAGGATGTTGCTGCTGAAGTTGCCCCTGAGGCTACTAAAGCAAGGATTGTAAGGGTTCTATGATTCTGTCTAGACCAAGTGAAGTATAAGAAAATATTCTTTGCATCTACAATTACCATTCAAGATATGCAGCTACATTGACGGGTGTGAGGGCTGTCTTTTTCTCACTGATTTGGAGGAGGCAGGTCAGTGGCTTGTGGGAGAAGTTTTCAGTATTGAGCAGAAAACTACTGATAATTAGGATAGGGTTTTTTGTTTAGTACGTAGCACCCTTGAGCTCTGATGTGAACGAGAACCTGGGCAGAACGTCAGGGTAAAATAAATATTCCATCTGCAGCAAAGGAATGCGGTCAAACCAGGTAGAGATGCCAGTTCAGGGTGTCAGATAAAGATATTCTCATCCTTCACAGCCTTTTCTCTGAAAATAACTTTTTATCACCTAAAATGAAAGAACTAAAATGAAACCTTTCTCATCCCCTTCAACCAACTTAGCTTCTCCACTGAAGCTGTCAAACCTACTTAGAGTCATAGAGATATACAGCACAAAAACAAACCCTTTGATCCGACTCGTCCAAGCTGACCAGATATCTTACATAAATCTAGTCCCATTTGCCAGCATTTGGCCCATATTGCTCTAAACCCTTCCTATTCAAATACCCATCCAGATGCCTTTTAAATGTTGTAATCGCCCCAGCCTCCACCACTTCCTGTGGCAGCTCATTCCATACGCGCACCACCATCTGCATGAAAAAGTTGTCCCTCAGCTCCCTTTTAAATCTTTCCCCTCTCAACTTAAACCTATGTCCTCTAGTTTTGCACTCCCCCAGCCCTGGGAAAAGACCTTGTCTATTTACCCCATCCATGCCCCTCATGATTTTATAAACCTCTATAATGTCACATCTCAGCCTCTGACACTCCAGGAAAATAGCCCCAGACTATTCAGCCTCTCCCTATAGCTCAAACCCTTCAACCCTGGCAACATCCTCGTAAATCTTTTCTGAACCCTTTCAAGTTTCACACATCCTTCCTATAGGTGGAAGACCAGAATTTGCATGCAATACTCCAAAAGTTGCTGAACCAATTACCTGTACAGCCGCAACATGACTTCCTAACTCCTATACTCAATGCACTAACCAATAAAAACAAGCATTCCAAATGCCTTCTTCACTATCCTATTGACCTGTGACTCCACTTTCAAGGAAGTATTAACCACCACTCCAAGGTCCTTATTTCCTCCTGCATTTTTCTGTTCTCTTCTATTTCAGTGTTGCATTTGGCATACGTCCATTATGTTGAGCACATCATTATCTAATCCAGGCTGACAATGTGGTGCACTGTGCAGTTTGAGACAAAAACACATTCAGACAGTGAGTGGGTAGGGTTTGGAATGTACTGCCTGGAGGTGTGGCAGAGACAGGTTCCATCTCGAGGCCATAAGGCAATTATTTCAGAATAAAGTGCAGCGTCTTCGAGAAAAGGCAAGAGAGCCAGCACTCCCTCGCGGCGTTCGTTCAGAGAGACAGTGGGGAAAAGGTGGGACAGATGCCATCTTTGTGCGGCACCACAATTCTGTGATAATGATAGAATGCTGAACCATCAGAGGTGGTGGTGCCCCCTCAGATCAGGAGCTGTACTGAGGCTCTGTCTGAGGTCTCCAGGGCACTCAATATTTCAAAGAGAGGGTCAGGCCAGTGTTTATCCCCACACAGAAACAGCACAGCGCAGAATATTCCTGCCCATCACACCTTGCTGCACACAAAGCTGGTAGTTCTGTTCCTGACACCACACCAGTGATAACCTTTCATCAGCTAAACAGCCTCCTCTTCCTATTCCCTACATTTCTAAAAACTTTCTGCGGTCTCTGCAAAATCTTGAAGCGTGCAAATCTATTGTTCTCAGATTTACAGCAGTGAGCCCTATTGTCACTGCATAGGAACAAGAGTGGCATGGTGGCTCAGTAGTTAGCACTGCTGCCTCACAGACCCATGCTCGATTCCACCCTCATGCGACTATTTGAGTTTGCACATTCTCCCCACGTCTGTGTGGGTTTCCTCCGGGTGCTCCGGTTTCCTCCCACAGGCCAAAGATTTGCATGTTAGGTGGATTGGCCATGCTAAATTGTCCTGTAGTGTCCAGGGATGTGCAGGCTAGGGGAGATTGGCCATGGGAAATGCAGTGTTATGGGGATAAGGTGGGTCTAGGTGGAATGCTGTTTGGGGGGTTGGTGTGTCCTGCTTCTGGGTTGTATGGTTCTAAGAGTGGACGATTCGATCCCTCAAGCCTGCTCTACCAATCAATACATCTGACCATCTCCCTCACTTTCCTGTGCTATCTCTGTATCCCTTGATGTTATTAGCCTCTAGAAACCTATCAATTTCTATTTTGAACCTACTCAATGACTGATGTTCTACAGCACTCTGTGGCAGAGAATTCCAAGGCTTCACCACCCTCTGGATGAAGATATTCCTCCTCATAGCTTGCCCTATGTATCCTGATATGACATCCCTAGTTCCAAACTCATCAGCCATTGACCACATCCTAGCTATTTTTCTGAAGAAAGCACAACATTAACTTTTTAGGGAGAGTAAATGGAGGGTCAAGAATAATGAAACCAGGAGATTTTCCTTGCACAATGTTTTTTTTTAACAAGATTTGAGGACTGGAAGATATTCAGCAGAACACATTCAGAACCTAGAAAATAACCTGAAGGTTGAAATGGGTCGAGTGGCCTGATCCCACACTTAGGGTTCTATGATTCCAAGAATGGACTATTCAACTCCTCAAGCTTGCTTTGCCATTCAATACTCCATCTAATTCAACATATACTTTCCTGCGCTATCTCCCTATCCCTTGATGTCATCAGTCTCCAGGAACCTATCCATTTCTGACTTCAGACAGCAAGATCTACAGATGCTGGAGTCTACAGAGACTAGAGACAACACAGTGTGAAGCTGGAGGAACACTGCACGCCAGGCGGCATCAGAGGAGCAGGAAAGTTGATGTTTCGTATCGGGACACTTCTTCAGAAACGGGAGGGGGAAAAGAGCTCAGAAATAAATAGATAGAGGATAAGTGGGGCTGGGGAAGGTAGGTGGAATGGTGATAGGTAATTGCAGGTAGGGAGTGGTGGTGATTGGTCAGTCAGGTCGGAGGAGCGGACAGGTGGGAGAGAAGATGGACAGGTTGTGTCAGGTCAAGGAAGCTGGGATGAGAGGGAGGGTTGGTCATAGGATGAGGCTGGGGGTGGGGAGATTTTAAAACTGGTGAATTCCATGGTTAGGCCTTTGGGCTGTAGGCTCCCGAGGCAGAATATGAGGTGTTGCGCCTTCAGTTTGCCAGTGGTGTCATTGTAACACTGGAGGAGGCCCAGGATGGACGTCACCCAGGGAGTGGGAAGGGGAGTTAAAATGGTTGGTGACCGGAAGGTGGTGTTGTTTGTCACGAACAGAGCACAGGTGCTCTACGAAATGGTCTCCAAGTCTACGCTTGGTCTCACCGATGTAGAGGAGACCACATCGGGAGTAGTGGATACAGTAGACCAAGTTGGCGGATGTGCAGGTGAACCCCTGTCTGATATGGAATGTTTGCTTTGGGCCTTGAATAGAAGTGAGGGGGAATGTGTAGGGGCAGATGTAGCACTTCCACCATCACCCCACCAACCTCCGCATCAAGCGTATCATTCTCCGCCACCTACAATCTGACCCCACAACCAGAGACATATTTCCCTCCCCACCCCTAATGCCTTTAATAGGGACTGCTCACTCCACGACTCCCTTGTCCGCTCCACACTCCCCACTAACCCCACCACAGCTGGCACCTTTCCTTGCAACCGCAGGTAGTGCTATATCTGCCCCTACACATCCCTCCTCACTTCTATTCAAGGCCCAAAGCAAACCTTTCATATCAGACGGGGTTCAACCGCACATTTTTTTTCTTTATTCATTCACGGGATGAGGGTGTCACTGGCTAGGCAGCATTTATTACTCATCCCTAATTGCCTAGAGGGCAGTTAAGAGTCAACCACATTGCTGTGGGTCTGGAGTCACATGTAGGCCGAAAGGACATTAGTGAACCAGATGAGTTTTTCCGACAATCAACAATGGATTCATGGTCATCATTCGGTTCTTAATTCCAGATATTTATTGAATTCAAATTCCACCATCTGCCGTGGCAGGATTTGAACCCGAGTCCCCAGAACATTATCTGAGTCTCTGGATTAACAGTCCAACTGATAATACCACTAGGCCATCGCCTCCCCTCATCAGCCAATTTGGTCTCCTGTATCCGCTGCTCCTGACATGGCCTCCTCTACATCGGTGAGACCAGGCGTAGACTCGGAGACCGTTTCGTAGACCACCTGCGCTCTGTACGCGACAAACGACACCTTCCGGTCGCGAACCATTTTAACTCCCCCTCCCACTCTCTGGTTGACATGTCCATCCTGGGCCTCCTCCAGTGTCACAATGACGCCACCCGGAAACTGGAGGAGCAGCACCTCATACTCCCCCTTAGGGCCTTAACATGGAATTCACCAGTTTTAAAATCTCCCCGGCCCCGGCCTAATGTCATGTCCAACCCTCCGTCTCATCCCTGCATCCTTGACCTGATACATCTTGTCCATCTTCTCTCCCACCTATCCGGCCCACCCATCCCAATGACCAATCCCCACCACTCCCTACCTGCACTCACCTACCACCATCTCATCACCTTCCTCAGCCCCACCCCTCATCTCTCTGTTTATTTCCCAGCTCCCTTCCCCCTCCCCATTTCTGAAGAAGGGTCCTGACATGAAACGTCAACTTTCCTGCTCCTCTGATGCTGCCTGGCCTGCTGTGTTCCTCCAGTTCCACACTGTGTTGTCTCTAGTTTCTGACTTGAACCTGGTCAATGACCAATGTTCTACAGCCCCCTGGGGCAGGGAATTCCAAAGCTTCACCACCTTCTGGATGATGATATTTTTTCTCATGGCCTACCTCATGTATCCTGAGATTATATCAGTCAGGGACCACATCCTAGCAACTTTTCTCAAGAAAGTGCAACATTAGCCTTTTAGGGAGAGTCAATGAAGGTCAAAAATGGTGAGACAGGAAGATCTTTCTTGCACAATACTTTTTTTTTAACAAGATTTGAAGATTGGAAGATATTCTGCAGAGTCTTGAAAAAAAAACTCAAACGTGGAAATGAAACATTTCACTTTTATTTATTATCACAATCACTGCATTTGAAATTACAGTCAAATAAACATTATCCCTTAAATATCATGTATGATTAAAAAGATCATTAGATTCATACAGCACCAAAGGAGGCCAATAGCTCCACCTTGTCTGGATGAGTCTTTTAAAAGAGCCATCAAATTAGTCCCACTACTCTCCTGCTTCTCCGTAATTATTCCCCATTTATGTCAGCAACAGTGTGTTAGATCACACCATAGAATGGTACAGGATAGAAGATGGCCCTTCAGCCCATCACACCTATGCCAGCTCTTTGCAAGTTCTATCAAAATTGTCCTGCTCCCCTGATCTTTCCCTACAAGCTTCCAAATTTCATCATCACATAAGCCAGCCAGTTATTGAGCAGGCAGGTTACGATGTGAATTGCAGAGTCACTATTGCCTGCTTTCTGGCACTGTCCTGGGTGCCATTGGCATCTGGAAAGGTCTCTGAAGGTGCCCTCGAGTGGGTGAAATTGTTCTTGGGGTGGGTGGGGGAGTGCCAAACAGGGTGAATAGAGTCATCTGGCCATTGCCCCCTCCCCTTGTCACATTGGATTTGACTTTCTCAATGCAGTGGAGTGACAGACTTGGTGGGGGTTGGGGTGGAAGGTGATAAAACTAATTAGAAACTTGGCATTCTATTCCAGGATGAAACCTAATCCGAAAACCCTCATGGCAGGAATGGAAAGAGGCACCCTGCAGGAACGTGGCAAGGTTTGTCCCCAGTCACCTTCCCGACCTTCCATGGAAGGTTAGCTCTAGGGAGTCGATGCAGAAATTCCAAGATTTTCAAATTCCAAGAAATTCCAGAATTTCAGATTGTGAAAGACGGAAACGTCTTGGACCCTTGGTGTGGAGGTTAGTCAATGTCAAATGGGATGTTCCCCTGTCTGCCTCTCACTTCCAGGGATTTCCATTGCAATCTCGATTGTCATAAGGAGCAGCTAAATGGAGGTGATAGTCAGAACCTGCTTTAATCCTGCCTTCATCTATGTGACAAAGAAGAGGAAGGCTGCCCCTATTTCAACGCCTCTCACAGCTATAAAGAGATGACTCTCAGCGAGTCAGCTTTGCAGCTGGTGCTGAAATAAGGGTAGAGCTTCTCCCTGAAGGTGTCACTGAAGGTGTAGAGATGGGACATATCTCCCGCATCGTAAAACGTCACCCAGCCCCCCTCATAGTCCAGGTAGATTCCCAGCCTTTTGGGTCTGGCGTTGAGGGTGAGGCAGGCAGGGGGCGAGCTGAGGGCTTTGTACCCGTCCTGCCACCTCAGCTCAATGGCCCACACTCCCGCCTCGGGTGCCAGGGGCAGGTTTCCGCACCTCGAGATGGATTCGCTCACCACGCCCAGCACCCAGAAGGTACAGCTCCCCACGTCCACCTCCCAGTAGTGGCGTCCACCGGTGAACCCCTTGGATCCCAGCACACAATGCCGGTTGCTAAATCTTTTCGGGTTGTAAGAAACTGCCTGCGCTGTCTCGCTACGCCTCACATGGCTCAGGTCGTCGGAAACCTTGAGGTGTGGGTGTGCCGTCATCGGGTCTAGAGTCACAAACTTGGGGGCTTCGAGAGAAAAACAAGAATAAATAATGAGATTAAAAAGCCCGGATAAATTTTACTCATTTGATTTGTTTAGACAAGGCACATTTTCAACTGTACACACAGCAATATTCACTGACAGTGCAAAGTAAATTTACATGATCAAACTTTAGAATTTAGGGAGGCCATTCGATCCATCATATCTAAACACTGCTTGACCTTCGATCTGGTTTGCATTGTTTGTGTCAATTCTGAATTTTTAAGAGATGTATTCTTTCTTGAGGTGTGGTGCGACCTGAGTTAGGCGTTTTTTTATTTAACCGGTGCAGATTTGATGGGCCAAAGGGCTTTTTATTTCCGTGCTGTAGACCCCTATGTCTCTATGACCAGTGTTAATGGACCATCCTTAATTGTCCAGGCAACTCACTGAAAGGACTTTCAGGGGCTGGTTAATAGTAAATCACAATCTTTTGAGGCATTCTAGAGGGCACGGGGTGATTTTTAGATAGAAACGGTGTGCGAGGATGTGGGGGAAGAAAGCATTAAGATTGGCACCACGTGGCGATGCTTGCAGGAAGAGCCAGTGCAAGCCCAATGGGCTGAATGACCTCGGTCCGCATCATTACAATTCTGTGATTGCATGAAGTGGAGGTGGGGTCTGGATTCACTGGTAGGCCAGACCAGGTGAAGGTGTCAGATTTCCTTCCCCAAAGGGACATTAGTTCCTAGGGCTGCATGATGGCTCACTGAATAGCACACTACCTCCCAGGTTTGATTCCACCCTCAGGTGACTGTCTGTGTGGAGTTTGCACTTTCTCCCTGTGACTGTGTGAGTTTCTTCTGGGTGCTCTGGTTTCCTCCCACAGTCCAAAGATGTGTAGGCTAGGTGGGTTCGCCTTGAGAAATGTAGGGTCACAGGGAAAAGGTTTTTTGGGTGGGTGGAGGTTTAGGTCTGCGTGGGATGCTTTTCGGAGGGTCAGTGTGGACTCGATGGGCCGAAAGGCCTGCTTCCATATCGTAGGGATGCTATGGCTTAGTGAAGCAGATACTATTTTTTAAGCGATAACCGATGATTACAGTCACCGTTGCTGAGACTGGCTTTATACTCTGAAGTTATTGTAGTTTTACAGTCACCATTGCTGAGACTGGCTTTATATTCTGAAATTATTATACAGGGGCACAGTACAGCCCCCTCCCCCCAGTGCGTGGATAGACTATGGGTGTCTGCAACATTAGCCACGACTGTTCTGCAGCAGCCAAATTCTTACATTTCTCCTCTAAACGTCAGTATCCCGTGTTCCATGTGAAACAGAGTCAATAAACAGCCTGATGTGGCAGGGCCCAGCGGATTGTTTATACTGGGTCTCCTTCAGTTCTGGATAGCACACAGCTTCCTCAGTACATCCGGCAAGAATAATGCAAACAGCCTCTTGGGGGGTGTGTGTGTGTGGGTGGATGTGCGCGCATATATATATGTGTGTGTTTGTGTGTGTAGGTGGATGTGCGCATGTATGTGCACGCATATGTGTGTGTGTGTGGGTGGATGTGCGCGTGTATGATGGCGCATATGTGTGTGTGTGTTTGTGTGTGGGTGGATGTGCGCGTGTATGTGTGCGCATATATGTGTGTGTGTGTGTATGAGAGTGTGTGTATGTACGTATGAGTTTAAGCATGTGCTCATGGTGCTGCCTGCTGTTTGCAGCATACACAACCTTCAGGAGGTGGTAACTTAGCGGTAACGTCACTGGAAGGAAACGTGCCATCTTTACCTTGACTGGCCTACATGTGACTCCAGACCCATAGCAATATGGTTGACTCTTAACAGCCCTCTGGGGCAATTTAGGATGAGCTGTCAACGTTATCATCACATCCCATGAACAAATACTATTATAAAAATTCCTAATCTATTAATCACATAGCACATCCCAAAAGAATTCATGGTGAGATTTGAACCCATGTCCCAACAGCATTAAACTGGGCCTCTGGATTATTTACACTGCCATCTTTTTTTTGTAAATTCATTCACAGGATATCGGTATCACTGGCTAGGCCAGCATTTATTGCCCATTCCTAATGGACAAGAGGGCAGATGAGAGTCAATCACATTGCTGTGGCTCTGGAGTCACATATAGGCCAGACTGGGTTAAGACTGCAGTTTCCTTCCTTAAAGGACAATGGTGAGCCAGATGGATTCCCCTGTCTCTCAATTATTTTGTGGTCATCAACGAACCTTTAAATCCAAATTTTGAATCCAAATTCTACCACCTGCCATGATAGCATTCAAACCCGGATCCCCGGAATATTACCTGGGTCTCTGGGTTAATATTCCAGTGATAATACCACTAGGCCATCAACTACCCATCAATCCCTGAAAAGGGCTATTTCAATTTTATTACAGAATCACACACAACACGGAAGTAGAGATTGGGAGGAAAGTATCAACCTTTGTTGAATCCTTCGTGATGACTTCACACTTTCACTCAGAGTTACCCGTTTTATGGGTCAAAGCTTGACTGAGTGCCAATGTCAAATTGGCAGCAGCAAGATGGAAGCTTGTTAATCATTAAAGTCAACCAAAATAACAAGTGGTCAGCAGTGGGGTAAAATGGACTTCCTACTTCCTGTGACCCATTTAACACTACCACCCACAGGCCACTCAATATTAAATGTCACTGTGACGTTTTAAGGCAGCCCTGTCTGTACACAGATACATTTCCAGGGAGAGTCATCTCCGAACAGTCATGAGCTGGAGATTTGTTGCATCAATAACCTGCTGTTTGCACTGTATCAATATTCAGTTCCACTGTGGGAGATGGCAAACTTTCTCTCTACGAAACATTGTGCTTTACTGGGCGAGCAGATTGGTATAAAGCTGAAATGTTCTCAGCCTTTCCCCAATGCAGTGAGACTCCAGAGTCCCTTCCAGTAGCTATTTCTGTGTCTGGTTTAACAGAGAGTCATATAGCATGGAAACAGACTCTTTGGAACAACTAATCCACACCGACCATGTTCTCAAACTAAACGAGTTCCACTTGCCTGTGTTGGCCCATATCCCTCCAACCCTTTCCTATTCATGTAGTTATCCAAATATCTTTTAAATGTTGTAATTGTACCTGCATCCACCACTTCTGCTGAACATTTATTCCACATACGAACCACTCTCTGTGTAAAAAAGTTGCCCCTCATGTTTCTCCTGTCACTTTAAAGATATGCCCGTTAGTTTTGAAATTCTACATCCTAGGGAAAAGACATCTGCAATTCACCTTATCTATGCCAGTCACAATTTTATAAACCTCTGAAAGGTCACCCCTCAATGTCCTACGCTCCCATCTATCCAAGCAGATTTTATAACTCAAACCATCTATTCCCGGGAACATCCTGGTAAATACCTTCTGAAAGCTGTCCAATTTAATAATGTCCTTCCTATAGATTGTCACGGATTAGAGTTGCTTGGCACCAGCGCTAAACTAGTCACCGTTTATAGTTTGTAAAGAAACAGCTGTGACTCCAGCACCTGTTCTCAAACAGCCCACGAACAGCTTCACATAATTCAGTAGCACATGCTATCTGTTGTACCTTAAACAGGAACAGAGGACATGGCTTTACCTGGATTGATGGTCTGCAGCAACCGTCTCCATGTGATATACTGCACTGGTCCAATGACCTCGGCCAGGTTCAGGTCAACAGAAACTTTGGTGGGCTTCTTGAAGTTATTGTGAGACCTGTACAGAACAGGAGCTAGCTGTTTAATTCTTGATGCTGACTCTGAGCTGAGCATTTAATCCCATTGCTGACAAGTGCCACTGAACGCTAGTTAAATTTATTGAAGTACACATCCCTACTCACCATGCCTCCCCTTTCATTTGTAGAAACAACTTAAAACCTTAGTCCCTTTGGGTGACTCAGTGGTTAGCACTGTTGCCTCATAGTGCCAGGGACCCGGGTTTGATTCCACCCCTGGGTAACTGTCTTTATGGAGATTGCACATTGTCCCTGTGGGTTTCCTCCGGGTGCTCCGGTTTCTTGCCACAGTCCAAAGATGTGCAGGTTAAATGGATTGGCCATGCTAAATTGCTGATAGTGCTCAGGGATGCGCAAGATAGTTGGATTAAGCCATGGAAAATGCAGAGTTACAGGGATAGGATAGAGTCTGCGTGGGATGCTCTTCAAAGGGTTGGTGTGGACTTTGTGGGCTGAATGGCCTGCTTCCATATTATAGGGATTCTATATTGTGGCGGATTCTTTAACCTCAGGGTCATTTTCCTGCATTACCCTCTGTACTTTAATGCTTTAATATTGAGAATATTCTTCTTCACCTCTGTCCTAAAGAGTGCCTTATTTGGAGACTCTGTCTCCTGGCTGTGGACTCCCCACCTTGGGTGGGGGAAGGGGGAAGGATGAGGTTCTGTCTGGGAGTTGAACCCTAGTCTTCTGTATGCCAAGCAGGAATCCGATGAGACGGTGATCAGGACCTGGTGCTCCAAGTTGCTTGTAGCTGTGCTGTCATTCAAAGTCATTCTAAGTAAGTACCCACTATTCATTTTGAAGACAAGGGCTCGATAATGGGAAAAGTATTGTCACTGCATGTTTTGAATCACAGGTGAGGGAATTATGAAGCAAATACGAAACCAAGAACATTTACTCACCTTAAACGACCATGTGGAAAGCAAATTTCCCATAAAATCATATTTGACTGTAAACTGATTTAATATTTCACATCCAAATGTAAAAAGATCATAAGAAATATCATACCTGTTGATGATGTATTTAGCAGTCTGCAAAAGAAGTGAAATGTCGTCAACAAAACTTGCAAATCATTTTGTAGAATTTTTTAGAAATCTGGTGAACCTATCAGTTCAGGACTGAGTGCTGAGACTTTTTTCACTTGCGTGTAGGAGGCTGACGGTTGACCTTATAGAGGTTTATGAAATGATCAGGGGCATAGATAAGGTGAAGAGCAAAGTTCTTTTCCCTAGAGCGTGGGAGTTCAAAACTAGGGGGCATATTTTTAAGGTGAGAGGAGAAAGGTTTAAAAGGGACTTGAGGGGGCAAGTTTTTCACACAGAGGGTGGTTTGTGTGTGGAATGAACAGCCAGAAGTGGTAGATGCACGTACAGTTACAACATTTAAAAGTAATTTGGACAGGTACATGAACAGGAGAGGTTTAGATAGATATGGGCCAAATGCAGGCAAGTGGTTTGGGAAGTTTAGTTTGGGAAACTTGGTTGGCATGGACAACTTGGACCGAAGGGTCTGTTTCTGTGCTGTATGACTCTATGCATCAAGCATCTCAATGAATGATCCCAATGTAAACAGTGCCCAATGTAGTTCCATAATGTGAAATTCTGGCCAATAGATGACTCTATACTACCCATCTATCTATCTACCAGAAATATTTGTCAATGGGCAATGGGCTGAGCATAAATATGGGTCACTTTGCTCAGGTGGCTGGATGACTGGCTCATGGTACAGAATGATATCAAGAAAAGATGGGTTCAATTCCCGCACTGGCTGAGCTTGCAATGAAGGCTCTTTGCTCACCTGAGGCATGGGACCCTCAGGTTAAACCACCACTAGTCGGCTCTCTCTAATGAGAGAGCAGCCCCATGGTCTAGTATGACTATAGCAAATTTGTCTTCACTTTTACATCGGCCTCCTTCTGTATTTTCTTAATCATTGCATTTAGTGCAGATTATGATCTTGTTCTATTATTACAAACAATGTATATTGCAATTATAGTTAAGTCTTTCTTAAATTCTACTGCTCTGAGCCCTGAGTCAGTTGCTCCAGGGTTATTACAGTAGACAGAACCCCTGAAGAAGAGTCACACTGGGCGGGTTAACTCTGTTTCTGCCTCTGCAGATGCCACCAGACCTGCTGAGCTTCTCCAGCATTCTCTGTGTTCGCCACTGAATCTAATGCTTCCTGTTCTTTCTGGAATAGTTTCATGGTTTAACTCAGGTAGTCATTTCCCTGAGTTTTGTTCTTTAAGGGGGACTGTAGGTGTCGTTGGTGAGACCACCATTTATTACCCTACCTCCCATTGCGAAGGAGGCAGTGAGCTGCATTTCCTGAATTGTCGCACGGTTGCAGCATGGTGGGGTAGGGTAATACTAACTCTCAGCCGCTTTTGCTAAACCTCTGTTGTTCTTCACTCACCTTGGTATTGTTTCTGAACCTGCCTGCTCACCTTAACTAATTCCTCCTCTTGCAGATGCAGCGCTTCTTGGATGTCTGTTATGAATTTTCTAATTTCCGCACTTTCCTCAGAACTTTTCTTCATATTGTCCTCTAATTGTACAATAAGCTTCTCCTTGTTTTTAAGCTTCATCATGAATCTCCGTTCTTCATCTATCAGAAAGCCATGCAATTTGGTAAACTCCGCCTGGATGTCTTCCTGCAGATCGCTGATTCGTTTCTGTTCAAATACATGGAAATCTTATTTAGGAATTTAAATACAAGTGTGGAAGAATAGTGCTGTAAAAATAGAGCTGTAAAAATAAAGCTGTAAAATATAACTGTAAAAAAAAGCGCCTTGTTCTTTCGGGATATTGACCTGGTCTTTCCCCAATCTTCTGATATACATTCACCCAAAATCAGGGTGCAAGCAGTTTCCTGATTTATTAGATGCTCATCAGAAATGATTTTGTCAAGTTGCAGACCGCTGCATTTTCTGCACAATCCTCTTCTCACTTTTACTTTCACAAAGACACAAAACTGAGGGCTGAGAGGGAGAGAAGCCAGCTCAATTTCCAATGAATTTGGACCATATCAGCCCTAGAACAGCCTGAGATCTTTAGATTAGCTGAAAAGAGTGATGTTTCACCTTCTTTCATGCTCTTCAGGGCACAAGCAAGAATGCCAAAGCATCATGGCAGTTTATACTGCAGGATATTTGCCATATTCCATGGCAACACCTCACCAATCACAGTCAATTCCCTGAGCAATCAGTAGCCTTTTCTTCTGCAGTATATATTGTTATGATGTTTTGACATTCTTGAATTTGTCCTGATGAAGTGCATTGAAATCTTAAAGAGCCACTGGCAAAGGAACAAGAGCTCTGGACATTCAGCCCCTTGAGTCTATGCATTTTCGAGAATTAGTTTTCAATCTAACTAACTGTGTACACATCATACAGATAATTGCTCTTGGTACTTGCCCTTCCCCAAAGTGACACTGGTACTTTCAACTGTTGGAGTCGCAAGCTGCCAAGTTCCCAGATCCTGATGGACTTCTTCCGAGGATCTTACAGGAAGTGGCTAGTGCAATGTTCGATGGATTGGTTTTCATTTTCCAAATCTGCCTTGATTCAGGGACAGTCCCATTAGATTGGAAGTTAGTGAATGTGAATCTTTTATTCAAAGGAGGCAAAAAACAGGAAAGTACAGGCCAGGTAGCTTAACATCTATCACAAGGAAATTGTTAGAATCTATCATTAAAGATGTTGTAACAGATACTTGGATAAGTTCAAGGTAATCAGACAGAGTCAACATGGTTTTGTGAAAGGGAAATCATTTGTTCAACAAATCTGTTGGAGGTCTTTGAGGAGGCAATACATGAGGTGGATGAAAGGGAACTTGTGGATCTATTGTACTTAGATTTCCAGGAGGTGTCTGGTAAGGTGAAACATTATTGAGGAAAATAATAGCTTATGGTGCAGGGGTAACATATTAACATGGATAGAAGATTGGTCAGCTGACAGGAAGGAAAGACTGGATATAAATAGCTCTCTTTCAGATTAGGAAGATATGAGTGGTGTGTCACAGGGGTCGGTATGTAAATGACTTAGAAGAAGAGTCAAAAGGTATGGTTGTCAAATTTACAAATGACACAAAGGTAGTCAGGAAAGTGCACTGTGAAAAGGATATAATGAGATTTCAAAATGTTATTGATAGGTTAAGTGAACAGGCAAAAATGTGGTAACTAGAGTATGGTGTGGGAAAATGTGAAATCCATTTTGGCAGGAAGAATAAAAAGTAGTGTGTTATCTAAACGTTGAGAGACTGCACAGCTGAGATGTGTGCATGAATTGCAAAACGGTTAGTACGCAGGTATAGGAAGCAATTGGGAAAGATAACAGAATGCTATTGTTCGTCATGAGGGGAACTGAAATCAGAAGTAGGGAAATTATGCTTTGGTTATACAAGGTATTGGTGAGACCACACCTGGAGTACTGTGCAGAGTAATGGCCACCCTGTGGAAGGAAGGATGCAAATATATTTAAGGCAGTTCGGAGAAGGTTTACTGGTCTTAGAACTGGAATGGAGGGACCTGTCTTGTAAAGGCTTGGCTTATATCTGCTGGAGTTCAAAAGTGTAAAAGGTGACTTGATTGAAACAGATATGATCCTGATACGGAAGATAGGGGCGATATGGAGAGGATATTTCCTCTTATGAGAGAATGTATAACTGCGTGTCACATGCCAAAACACAACTACTTACATTGAACTCAAGTCCATACTTTTATGTGAGAGCTTTATTTCAGTTCATCGCACTCTATAAAACTCTCACTCCACTGATTGTTAGCTCCCCCTATCAGTGCAACCAGCTCACACCCAAGTAACTCTTAATCAATAAATATCCATCAGCCATTCCCTCAGTGTCTTAGGTCCCAGACATTCCTACAGACCATATTAGATAATAACGTAGGGGAACAATGTAAAAATCAAGGTTTCCCCATTTTAAACAGTGATTGAGTAAACACCTTTCTCGGTGATGATCATGAATATTTGAAACTCTCTTCCTGGAAGTGGAGGCCTTGAAGCTAGATAGATTCTTATTAAGCAGGAGGAGGGGTTGAAGGGTTTCCAGGGGTAGGTGGGACTGTGGACTTGAGGTTACATTCAGGTCAGCCATGGTCTTATCGAATGACGGAGCAGTCCTGAGGGGTTGAATGCCCTACCGCAGCTCCTGATTTATGTGTTTGTGTGTAATACCTCACCTTTAGCTTCACCTGATCTGCTTTGTCTTCACTCTGACTTTTGGAATACTCTTTTAGTTTCGATTCAAGGGATCCCTTCAGTGCTCTCAGTTCCTCCTGCAGCAAAAATGAGCCAAAACACAATGAATATGTGCAGAGAACTGTTCTGAATTATTCATTCCATCGCTAGTTAGGGGACTACTTAACCCACCGATGCCCAGACAACTGAGGGCACTCAGATCCCACTTGGCACACAGCGCTGACTCCATCCACAAAGGGTATTAGTTTGGATAACCTGATCCTGTCAGGAAGGGGTTATAACCCATCCAGCTCTCCCCAGTCTGACTGGGACCCTCTGACCGATGGAACCCAGTCAACCATAGGAAAGCCTTAAAATAGTAGCATTTGAGCCACAGTGACTACACAACGGGCCGATATGGAAGGTGGCAAACAGGTTTCATCAGAACTTCTCTTCCATTTGGAATAGGTTGAGGCCAATTCAGCACTTCCAGCCCAGCCTGCCATACCATTAGACCCTGACTGAGCTATGCCACAAATCTCTTTTATCTGGCTTTGCCCCATATCCCTTGATGTCCTGCCCAACTGGAAATGAGGCATCTCAGTGCTGACCTTCCAATAACCACCTCACCCCACTGTCAAACCCCCCTCCCCCATTCCTCCTCCAGCCCCATCCACAGGTTGTTTGTGGAAGGGCAGAGAGGTGCAACCGATTCCACATGTGATGAAGTGCTTCCTCTATTTGGCCTCGCTCTGACGTAACGGCCTGAATCTTCCGATCTGGTTCAGAATCCCAATTTCCGACACAGAGCAGACTTGACGTTGCCCCGTTATCTTCAGGGGAGACTCCCAATCGAAGGACCGCAGCCCAGTGGAGGAATCTACAAAGCCAGCTGCGGAGTAGATTGGAACTGAAACCAGGTCCCCTATTCCCTCAGGAATGGCCATGTCATTTTTGGTTACAAAGTACCTCACACACATTGACAGCTACTGAGTTAAGGTGAGTGCTTAAGATAATTGAGAGGCTAGGGTGCAAGATGGGTGAGAGGGTTGAGTCACAAGTGAGTGAGAAGATACAGTGGATGTTGGGGTCAGAATACAGGTGAGTGAGGGTGTAGAAAGACAGGTTGGTGAGGATGTGAAGGGGGTAAAGTTGTAGTGTGGCTAAAAGGGGTAGAGTGGGTGAGGGAGAAGACTGGGTGAGGGCATACAGTAGGTGAGTGTGAAGAGTGGATGAAGGTGTGGAATGACAGATGGGTGGGGGTTTGCTTTGATTTGAATTGATTATTGTCACATGTACTGAGATACAGTGAAAAGTATTGTTTTGTGTGGTAACCAGACAAATCACACCTTACATTAGTACCTTAGGATAATAGAACAGAATGCAGAATACAGTGTTACAGCTACAGAGAAGGTGAAGAGAAAGAACAATTTTAATATATGAGAGGTCCATTCACATAAATCAGTCAATATGTCTTTGGAAACTTTACTATCTTCTACCCAACAGAAGAGGGTAGAAGAGAGTATAACCGGGGAGGGACAGTCTTTAATTGTTTTTTCCCAAGGCAGCAAGAAGTGTAAACTGAGTCAATGGAAGGAAGGCTGGTTGCATGTTGTGTTGAGCTGTGTTCACAACTCACTGTAATTTGTTGCAGTCTTGGGCAGAGCAGTTACCATACCAAGCTGTGATGCACCTGAATAGGACGCTTTCTATGGTTCATCAATAAGAATTGGTAAGAGTGTGTGTGCACGTGTAGGGCGACAGGTAGGCAGCTCTAGGGCATAGCTGTGGAGGGGTGGGTTTAAGGCTGCCTATAAAGATAAGTGGTCCATGGCAGAGACTGTAAGAATCAGGTCAGGGATGGATCATCGAGCTTGGTGACTGCTGACAGCGGAGGGGGGTAAAGGTGGGATGGGTGGGAAGGAGGCAATAGTCAGTGATTGAGTGCAGGTTGGGGAATGGGGGAATGGTCGGAGATTGAGTGAGGAGTGGGGAATGGTCAGTGATTGAGTGGTGGGTGGGAAATGATCAGTAATTGAGTGGGGAGGGGGCGAAAGGGAGAATGGCCAGTCATTAAGTGAGGAGTTGGGATGGGGAATGGACAGTAATTGGGTGGGGGACAGGGAGGGGGGAAATGGTCAGTAACTGTGTGGGAAAGGGGAGGGGGAATGGTTGGTGATTGAGTGGGAAAGGGGGATGGTCAGTAATTGAGTGGGAGAGGGGAGGGGGGAATGGTCAGTGACTGAGTGGGGGGGTGGTGAATGGTCAGTGACTGAGTGGGAGAGGGGAGGGGGGAATGGTCAGTGATTGAGTGGGAGAGGGGAGACGAATGGTCAGTGATTGAGTGGGGGGGGGATGGTCAGTGATTGAGGGGGGAGGAATGAGTGATGAGTGATTGAGTGGGGGTGGGGTGAGACGGGGATTAATCTCTAATAGTTACCCAGAAGGTCACCCTCTGTCTTGTAGATCCCTCCATCCCCCTGCTGGTTGCCTATCCAGGGCTGTGTGTGAGTGAGGAATCTCCAGAAACTGGACTGTTTCATAGGCCAGTGAGTGTCTCTAACTTCCTGGGGTAATCCTGCAACGTGGTCCGCGCTGTGGCAACATTTCTCTGGGGTAACTCCCTGCCCCTGCTCCCTTTTTCTCAATACCTCCAGCCAATGCACCCCTCTAGCAAATGCAATGGACGTGACAAAATGCAGGGAGAGTTGCAACATTGTGCAACCGTGCACTGGTTAGTTGCTTAGTTTAAAACCAGCCAAATGTTTGCATCGAATCAGAGATAGTAGGAACTGCAGATGCTGGAGAATCCGAGACAACAAGGTGCA
>NC_063366.1:17078896-17120018 GCF_021869965.1 Rhincodon typus
AGGGAGTCACGGAGAGAGTTGTCCCTCCGGAAAGCAGATAAAGGTGGGGAGGGAAAGATGTCTTTGGTGGTGGGGTCGGATTGCAGATGGCGGAAGTGTCGGAGGATGATGCGTTGGATCCGGAGGTTGGTGGGGTGGTACGTGAGGACGAGGGGGATTCTTTTTTGGTTTTTATTGCGTGGACGGGGTGTAAGGGATGAGGTGCGGGAGATGTGGGAGACACGGTTGAGGGCGTTCTCGCTACCTACACTCACCTTTCCTGGCCCCATCCCCGCCTCTTCGACCTGTTTGTTTCTTCTCCACCTATCCTCTCCTCCATCCCTCTTCTATCCGCCTCCCACTCTCTCCCTATTTATTTCAAAACCCCCTTCCCCTCCCCCTTTTCTGATGAAGGGTCTAGGCCCGAAACGTCAGCCTCTCTGCTCCTATGATGCTGCTTGGCCTGCTGTGTTCATCCAGCCTTGCACCTTGTTGTCTCAAATGTTTGCATCCAGGATGTTGCAAGGAAGGCACTGGCTCACCTCACATATCCCGGCCGCGTCCTTCAGCGGTACGACCGCGTGACCCCTGTGATCGTGGGACGCGCTGCAGATGATGCAGATCGGTTTGTGGTCGTCATGGCAGAACATGTTGATCCTCTCGTCGTGGCTCCGGCAGCGGCCACCTCTCTGGCTCGGGGTGACGCTCAGCTTCTGGATGCTTTCGACCAGGCTGTGGAGCAAGCGGTTGTTGCGGAGCTCGGCGTCCTCGGGGAAAGTCTCCCTGCACTGGGGGCAGCTGGCCGCTCCGCCCGCCGCCTCCCACCGCTTCACCACGCACGCCCGGCAGAAGTTGTGGCCGCACTGCAATATCATGGGGTCCCGGTAGAAGTCCCGGCAGCAGGAGCAGGTCACTTGAGACCTCACCTTCTCGAAGTCGTCTGCACTCGCCATCCCAACCTGCAAAGCTGCCTTCCCTGCTCCCTCAGTCCCAGCGCGAGTGAGGGGAAGTGTTCAGCTGTTGGTACAAGAGGAGAGTTCTTGGAATCAGCCAAGAAGTGGGTGTTCCCTTCAGATAACATCTACTGAAGGCACGTCGACTTTCCTGTTCCTCTGATGCTGCCTGGCCTGCTGTATTCCTGCACCTCCACCTCCACACTGTATCGACTCTGACTCCAGCATCTGCAGTTCTTGCTATCTCCCAAGGCAAATGGTATGTTGGCCTTCATAGCAGCGGATTCCAGCACAGGGACAGGGATGTGTCTTGCTGCATTTGTACACGGTCTTGGCGAGAACACATCTGGAGTATGGTGTGCAGTTTTGGTCTCCTTATCTGAAGCGGGTTGTTCTGGCTATGGAGGGAGTGCAGCCGTTGTTTGCCAGACTGATTCCTGGGATGGCAGGACTGACTTAATGGACAAGAAGAATGCTCCCTGTCACAGAAAGCCGTTAACGCCAAAACATTGACTGCTTTCAAGAAGGAGATATAGCTCTTAGGGCTAAAGGGATCGAAGAGTATGGGGTAAAAGCGAGAACAGAGTTGGATGATCATCCATGATCACACTAAATGGTGAAACGGGCTCGAAAGGCGGAATGGCCGACTCTTGCTCCTGTGTTTCTATAATGATTTGATTTGTCAATGTATCATCGAAAACTTGCTGGTATAGACTGCACACCAACCCATTGTTTTATCCTTTTATTTTGGCTACATATATTCACGTACAGGACCCTGTTACTTGTAGGCAATACGATTATGTCCATGTGTATAGTTTGCCTTCCTCAATGAGAAAAAGTCTATTGTGGGGAGCAGTACTTGCTTTGTGGCACCCATGACAAAGGCCTGTTCAATCAGGGTTCTTCTGCCTGATCCGATTTTTAATCAACCAACTAAGATTGACAGCTAACTGCCCCTCTTGCATCCCCTATAGACCTACTATGATCCAAGCAGCACCGTCTTCTCATGCTATGTATAAATTTGCGATCCCAGTTTTGTTTTCTTGCATCCTGGTCCTGATGAGAGAAACATGAAAGGCTTCAACTCTTTTTATCAATGTTTATCTTTTCAGTTTATTAATCCACTTAACAAAACTAAATAATTGGATAACTGGGTGGACTATTAATCAGGATAGCCAGTATGCAGACAAAAAAAAATCAATAGTCAATATTATCCAATTTAAATATCAGTCAATAATTTGGAATTACTTTCAGATTTGAATAGGTATGGTAAGTGAACGCCTCCTGGGTTTCATCACTTTTTACCAGTCTCAGGATCAGAAATGGAGAATGCATGGTCTTCAAATTAGAGCGAGGCCATATAAGGAGAGAATTGGGATACACAGTCATGCAGAGCACTGAAATGTGGAAACACTCTCTGGAAGGCTGGGCGCAATTGTGATAGACTTGTGTTAAAAACTCTGTAAAGAGATATTGTGTTAAGATTTGAGACACCAAACCAGCTGTGACTTAACTGAATTGCAGATGCTCTTGGGGCTTGAAGTATTCCTCCTGTGCCGTGAAATATGAAAATGAAGGTTGAGGTAATCTGATGGGTCGTGTAGCTCAATATTCCCTCTGTATACTGGAAATGCATTGAAATTGCACACACCACCCCCAGCCCACCCCCAACCCTGCCATTCCAGTCAGTGCTGCAACCCTTTATGATTAAGCCTCACTAAGAAGTCAATAAAGTGTTAAATACAGCTTTACACAGTTAATTGCAGCTGGTTCACTACCTTTGATCAATGAGACTAAAGTCCCTTTTCTTGTCCAGAATTTCCCTTGGCTTTCTTCCATTTTGTGTCTGAAAGCTTGCTCAGCAGTTTATCCAGAGTTAAATGTTCTATATCTCTATTGCTGGTATTGTAGCCATATCCCTGTCCTCACAGCTGATAGACCAGTCAATAAGACGGACCTCATCCTGTAACCTCCCAGTCCCTATCTTCTCTCAGACACCCTGGTTGCCGAACTACATTTTACGCCACGATTTTGGCTCAGGTCAGCATGAAAATCATAGAATCCCTACACTGTGGAAGCAGGTCATTCAGCCCATTGAGTTCACACCAACCCTCTCAAGAGCATTTCCCCCAGAACCACCGTATCCCCATAACCCCGCATTTGCCATGGCTAACCGCGCCCCCTAGCCGGCACATCCCTGGACACTGTGGGTAATCTACCATCACCAAACCACCAAACCTGCACATCTTTGGACTGTGGATGGAAGCCAGAATACCTAGGGGAAACCCATGCAGACATGGGAAGAATGTGCAAACTCCACATAGACAATCACCCAAGGGGGGAATTGAACCTCAGTCTATGGTGCTGTGAGGCAGCAGTGGTAACCACTGAGCCACTGTGCCAACCACTGTGAGAAAACAGTTTACCAAGTCTACCTCAGCCAGGACAGGAATTGAACCACACACTGTTGGCATTACACTGAACGCAGTCTAGCTGCCCAGCTATATGAACCATCCAAATCTCCTTCAACTGATTAAAAATTCTCTTTGGAAGCTTCCCCTTCTATCAGCCAAATTATCATTGGGATATTTCATTTTATTATTCATCGGGCCACACTCTCACTTCTGATTCAGAAGTTCACCTTCCATCTCTAAGACTTGTGTGCAAAATGCAGACTGATGTGGCAGTGCATTACAGAGGGAGTGCTGCACTGTTGTTGGTGCCCTCTTTTGAATGAGGCCTCAGAATGAAGTGCTGTCTACTCTCTCCAATGCAATTAACAGGTCCTAAGGTGGTATTTCAAGAAGAATAGATGAGTTGTTCAGAATGTCCTGGCCAATATTTATTCCTCTACCAACATTACCAAAAAAAAACTGGTCATCATCTTATTGCTGCTTGTGGGAGCAAATTAGTTGCTGATACCTATAGTATAATAGGGACTACACTTCAAAGGCACCTCTGTAGCTGTAAAATATTTTAAAGCCATCTGGGATTGTGGAGAGTTCGACATAAATGTAAGTTTTTATTCTATTTTATTTCTGCACTTTTTTCACAATCAAAATTCCACCAGGTGCCTTGGAATGTTTGTTCATGTTAATCGAGTTGATGTTATGGATGTACAGTGATGAGAGTAGAAATTGTTCCAGTTTACTCCAATTTATCAATTTATTGAATTGTTGCAGGTGAATGTTTAAAATACCTGACGTTGTTAATGTTGAAAAGTATACATTGGTATTTTATGTAGGAGTTAACCTTAAACAGTACTTTAGGTGGATGCATTATGTTGTCTGCTTGATTTGATTTTAAATTCTGTTGAGTAGAGCAACATAGGACAGGGGTGTGAGAAGGCGTCTCAGCTCAAGCCTCCCAGCCTACCTTGGTCCCCTGCAATGTGCCGGTGAGTGAAATAGGTCCACAGCAGATGCCGTTTCCCTAGCCCTACACTCTTCCCTGGAACATCAGGTCAACAAGGACACCTATGCCTTCAACACTATAATGCCCTCCAGACTGATCCCAAAACTCTGAGACTTAGGTCTATGCTCCTCCGTCTGCAACCGGACCCTCAGCTTTCTGACCCACAGACTGCAATCAGTGAAGGTAGACAACTGCACCTCCTCAACAATAACCCTCAACACTGGAGCCCCCCCAAAGATGCATTCCCTGCTGTATTCCCTCTACATCCATGATTGTATAGCCAAATTCCGAATGAACACCATCTACAAGTTTGCTGATAACACTTCCATGGTAATATGGATATCAAACAATGATGAGTCAAAATATAGGAAGGAGATAGAGGGCTTGGTGTTGTGGTGCAATGATAACAACCTCTCTCTCAATGTCAGCTAAACAAGAGAATTGACTTCAGAGAGAAAGGAGGACGACACGCCCCCATTTACATCATTGGAGCTGAGGTGGAGAGGGTCGAGAGCCTTGAGTTCCTAGGAGTGACAATAACTGACAGTGTGTCCTGGACTTCCCTTGTAGATACGACGGTCAAGAAGGCACGACAACACCTGTTCTTCCTCAGGTGCCTTAGGAAATTCAGCATGTCCATACGGACCCTCACCAAATTTTACAACTGCACCATAGAAAGCATTCTATCCGGGTGCATAATAGCCTGGTTCAGAAACTGCTCTGCCCAGGACTGTAAGAAACTGCAGAAACTTGTGTGCACAGCCCAGACCATCGCGGAAGCTACCCTCCCATCCATGGACTCCATTCACACTTCTTGTTGCCATGGAAAGGTTGCCAACATCATCAAAGACCCCTCCCACCCCAGTAATGCTCTCATCTAACCTCTTCCGTCAGGCAGAAGGTACAGAAGCTTGAACACATGCACTAAAAGGTTCAAGAACAGCTTCTCCCCCACCCTTATTAGACTGCTGAATGGACCTCTGTAACTTTAAATAATGTTGGTCTTGCTAATGTTGGTCTCGCTTTGTGCACCTCCTGTGCAGTGTAAGCTGTATGCCTCACTCTGTCTAAGCACCCTATGATGTGTATTTCTTTGTTTTCTATGATCTGCTTGTACTGCTCGTGAAACAGAGCTTTTCACTGTACTTAGGTACACATGACTACAATAAATCAAATCAAATCAAATTAAGTATGCTCTGCCATTATGTGCAATAGGATGACGCAGTGGATCAGCGGTTAGCGCTGCTGCTTCACGGTGGCAGGGACGTAGGTTGGATTCCAGCCTTAGGTGACTGTCTGTGTGGAGTTTGCACATTTTCCCCGTGTCTGCGTGGGTTTCTTCCATGTGCTCCGGTTTTCACACACAGTCCAAAGATGTGTGGGTTAGGTGGATTGGCCGTGCTAAATTACCCATAGTGTTCAGGGATATGCAAGCTGTGTGAGTTAGTCATGGTTAAATGTGGGGTTATGGAGATAGGGTAGGAGTGTGGGTCTGAGTGGGATGTTCTTCAGAAGGTTGGAGCAGACTCGATGGGCCATGTGGCCTCTATCTGCACTGTATAGATTCTATGAAATAATGGCTGATGTGCACCCCAGTTTCACTGAAGGCAATGGAACTACATATTGGATGGGGGTTGTAACTGATGGTCTAAAGGCTGCTGCCCATTTTGTGTGGGGGTGGTGATAATTTCGCTTCACTAACCCCCAGGCTAATGTTCTACAGACATTGGCTCACATCTCATTGTGACAAATGGAGAAATTTGAATTAAGTAAAGACCTGGAATAAAATGCTAGCCCATTGTCATTTAAAAGCCCATTGGGTTCACTAATGTCCTTTAAGGAGGGATCCTTACTGGGTCTGGCCTCCATGTGAATCCAAATCCACAGCAATCTGGTTGACTCTTAACTTCCTTCTGGACAAATAGGGGTGGGAAATAAATGCTGGCCGAGCCAATGACACCCACATCCCACTAATGAATATGAAAAAACCAACCGATCCCATTACTTGTGCACAGATTACATATCTAGAGCAAATGGAACAAAAAAGTAAAATACTGTGGATGCTGGAAATCTGAAACAAACACAGAGGAATGCCAGAGAAACTCAGCAGGCCTGTGGACAGAGAAACAGATTTAATGTTTTGATTCAAGTGTGACTGTTCTTTGGAACTAGAAAAGCAATAGAACTTTGACTTGTGGCAAGTGTGACTTTATGTGATAGAAAAGGCCACTGAGATAGCAGTGGGAGTTTTTCCAATTGAATGCTATTGGACTTTCAGTATCATCTGAATATTATTAGTCATCATATTGCAGTTGCCACATAGTGCAAAGTTCATTTAGCTTCATCGACAAACAAACAAACAACAAGTTGCCTGCACTAAACGTGATTTTCTTCTGAAGAATTTTAAAATATTTTGGTGACAACATTCAGAGTGATGAGATTACCATCAATCCTGTAGATGGTTGCAACTTCAAGAGCATATACAGAGAGCAATCAAAAGGCCCCAATAAGATGCTGATTTTTATATGTCAAAGGCTAGCGAGGGTGCAGAGTCATGGTTCAGCTATACTGAGCTTTGGACCAACCCCACTTGGAATGTTGTGTGGACCACTGTGTTGGGAGACATGTTTGCCTCAGATGGAGTATGACTGCAGGGCATTCTTCTAGGGGAAGGTGAATAGCCAGAGTGGAGGTCCACGTTAGCACCAATGTAGGGTTGTGGTCCTGCACTCATTATTTAGGGAGCTAGGACGAAAGTGAGCAAACAGTCACCTTAAATGTAATAATCTCCAGATTACTCCCAGTGCCACATGCAAGGGAATACAGAAATAGAATGCTTGGCTGGTACAGGAGGGAGGGATTTGGCTTCCTGGGAAACTGGGGCTAGCTTTGGCAGCCGAGCAGCTTGCACCTGAACTGAGACCCTTGTGGGTTACTTCACTAGTGCTGTCAGAGGGTTTTAAATTAATTTCACAAGTGGGTGGGAACCAAGAGAGAATTTAAGAGAAAATCCCAGGGTTCATAGGATTCTTGGTGAGACAGATGGCGCTAGCGTAGAACATAGAAAGTCAATAAGTGAAGTTGGAGTAAGGCAGTACATAATGCAGACTAAATTGGATTTACTGTACTCTTGTATGCACAAAGTGTAGGAGAAACAATTGGGGAGTTATAGGTGGATGTTGGCTTCTGGAATTATGATGTTGTGGTGGTGAAGGAGACTTAACTCAAAGGAAGGGAAAGGCTGGGTGTTAAATACTCCTAGGTACAAGATGGTCAGAAACAATAGAAAAGAAAGGAAAAGATGAGGGGTAGCAGCATTGGTTAAGGAGGGCATTGTAACGCTGGAGGAAGAGGGTGTCACAGATGGTTCAAATACAGAATCAATTTTGGTTAGATCAAAGGAACAAATAGGGTAAAGTTACATTGCTTGGTATAGTCTATGGATCACTAACTAGCAAGAGGGACATAGTGGAACAGAGCTGCAGGGAAATTACAGAGATATGCCAATCTTATGGAGTGGCTATAATGGAGGGCTTTAATTATTCAAACGCAGAATGGGATACTGAATTATGCAATCTGTACGGACTGGAAAGAGGTCATTTGGCCCATTGAATCTTCATTAACCCTCTGAAGACTGTCCCACCCATCTCCAGCCCCAAACCTTATCCCCATAGCTCCACATTTCCCATAGCTAATTCACCTAGCCTGCACATCCCTAGACACTGTGGGGCAATTTAGCATGGCCACTCCACCTAATCTGCATATCTTTGGACAGGAGGAGGAAACCAGAGCACCCAGCAGAAACCCACACAGACTCTGGGAGAACATGCAAACTCTACAACAGTTATCCAAGGGTGGAATTTAACCCAGTTCCCTGGTGCTGTGAGGCAGCACTGCTAACCATTGAGCCATTGTGTCACACCTACTGATTGTATAAGGGGACTTGAGAGTTCCTAGATAATTCTCAGGAGAATTTCTTACAGCAGTATGCATTCAGTCCAAGAAGAAAGGATGCCATGGTTCTTGGAAATGAGGTGGGCCAAGTGAATATTTAGGAGGCAGTGATCATTGCATCATTATTTTAGAATGAAACCAGAGAAAATCAATTATTAATCCAGAGTAAGACAATAATCAATTTGTAGAGAGTTGACTTCAGCCGGGCTGTGCTTAGTAGACTGGAATCAAAGGCTGGCAGGATAAAATGTACCTGAACGATGGGCTACCTTCAAAGAAGAGATGGTACAGGGACAGTCAAGATGTGTTCTCCCAAAAGGGAAAGGCAAGACAAACAAACCCAGATCTCTCTGGATGACAAAGAAATTCAGGAAGAGGAAAGAAATGTGCTTGTGACTGGCATCAAGAAGTCAAAACATTTGAACAACCAACCAGAATACAAAACGGTCATAAGGGAAGTGAAAAGCATATTAGAGAAGCAAAGAGAAATTATGAGGAAAGACTGACAGCCAATATAAAGGGGAATCCCAAAGTCTTTTAGTCCATAGAATCCCTACAGTGTTGTAACAGGCCCTTCGGCCCAACAAATCCACATGACCCTCAGAGCATCCCACCCAGATCCATTCCCCAAACCCACCTAATCTACACCTCCCTGAACACTATGGGACAATTTAGCATGACCAATCCAACTAGCCTGCACATCTTTGGACTGTGGGAGGTAACTGGAGCACCTGGAGGAAACCCTCACAGACATGGGGAGAATGTGCAAACTCCATACAGACAGTTGCCCGAGGGGGAATTGAACCCAGGCCCCTGGCACTATGAGGCAGGAGTGCTAAGCACTGAGTCACTGTGCCGCCCTAAGTAATGAGGGCTCATCTGGGATATAAACCAGGGACCTTGCGCATATCCACGCTGTACAATTCCCCAAAGTGAGAATCATACCTCTAGGCATTTAAATAGTAAAAGACTGATGAAAGGAGGAGTATGGCCAATGTAGTGATTGGAATGAAGTCAGTCAGATGGGTGTCATAGTATATTATTTCCATGATAGGGGCTGTTAACCTGGTCCAATCAGGGAGCCCTGGCTGACAGATGTAAACAGGAGTGTCAGGGGTACTGTTTATTCTAGGAGCCAGCTCTGAGCTTGCTGGGTCAGTGTTATGTACTATGCACATGTAAATAAAGGGTGACTTGGTGACTGGATACTGGTCTTCATGGCATTATTTCAGCCAATTTAAAACCAAAAAGGGGATTTACACATGGAGGAAGGGGACATGGCTGTGGAATTAAATGAATACCTGGCAGAGGATTTCCGTCGCAAAGGAGGACACTGAGTCACTGGAAGAGTTCAGAATTAATGAGGAAGATGTGTTGGATAGACTGTTGATATGGATGTGGCACTGGAACTGGGTGAGATGTATCCAAGGATTTTGAAGGATGTGAGAGTGGAACATGCAAGCACATTGGCCACAATCTTTCAGTCTTCCCCAGACTCAGGAGAGGTGCCAGAAGACTGTAAAATTGCAAATGCCACGCCCAGCAATTACAGACCAGTTTTAGAATTTTTTAGAATTAGGTTTATTGTCATGTGTACTCAATTTGCTAAAGAACAGAAGTACCGTGAAAATTTTACAATGTCACCAACAAATGGCACCATCTTAGGTACAAAATACCTAGGTGCAAATCTTGGGTACAAAAAATAGAGGAATTGAAGAAAAAAAGTTATGCTACATTACAGATATATGCAGTTTAAGTTAGGAAAATAAGAAATAAAGCTAAGAAGATAGTCATTACAGTCTTTCTATAAGGGCTCCCATGAGGTCTGAGCGGGCTCCATAGGTTCCTAACCAGTAGCCATCTTTGCTTCGGGCTGCAGCTTAACTTCAGGATTGGGAAAGACTCTGGAAACACGTGTTCGGGATACAGTTAGTTGTCACATGAAGAAGGGTGGATTGATTAGCATGGATTTCTAAAGGGGAAAGAGTGTTTGACTAACTTGCTGGAGATTTCTGAAGAGGGAACGGAAAGGGTCAGTGAGGGTAATAGTGTTGATGTGGTATTCATGGATTTCAAGAAAGCGTTTAACGCAGTGCCACACAACGCTGTGAGAAAAGTTATTGCTCAAGGAATTGAAGGTAGTAACATGGCTATAAAATTGGCTGAGGGTTGGAAATGGAGAATAATGCATGGGATGGAGGAAGTTTAGTAGTGGAGTTTCCTCGGGGTCAGTATTGGGACCCTTGCTTTTCCTCATATATAATAGTTAGCTGGATCTTAGCATGCATGGGACAATTTCAAAATCTGTGGGTGATACAAAGCTTGGAAGACTTGTATACTGTGAGGCCGATAGTGTGAACTGAAAAAGGATACTGACACATTCGTAGAATGGGCGGATAGGAGGCGGATGAGGTTCAATGCAGAGAAGTGTGAGTTATCCATTTTGCTAAGAAGAATATTGAAAGACAACATAAAATAGGGGGTATGATTCTAATAGGGATGCAGAAGCAAGAGACCTGGGTGTATTTGTGCACAGATTATTGATGGTGGCAGAACAGGTGGAGAGAGCAGTTAATGTAGCATGCAGAGTCTTTGGCTAATCCTTGTTATCTACCACTAATAGTGTTGAGCAATTGAGGAAGTATTGTTATGGGGAAGTGGGAAGGGGAATTCCCAAAGAAACTGCCAGTAAAATCAGAGAGAAGCTCCCACATCATCTGGTGCTAAATTATAAACCAGTGTGACCAGTGTTAGCACCAGTGCAATTTTTTTTATTATTCCATACGGGAAATGTATCAGAATTAGCCCTGGAATTCTTGGTTAGGGTGTGGAACAGTACACGAGGAAATTAGTCACCTTCTGCATTTTCCACTGACCCTTTTTTGTTTGTACATACCTTTCCCGTTACAATAGGAATTCATCAACTCAAAGCATTTGTTTTTTCATTTGCATGTTTGTACAGTCAAATGCTCCAAGCTGATGCTGGTCACTGACTGTGAACAAGTTTTTAAGATTTAGACTTTATTGTCACGTATACTCAAGTACAAAGTACAGGAGTACAGTGAAAAGTACCTAGTTACAAAACTTAAGAACAATGTAGAACGAAATAAGGAACAAAGTTAAAAGTTAAATGTTACAGTCACTCTCAGTAAGTCAAAAAACAAAGAAATAAAGCTAAAAGTTCAAATGTTGCAGTCTTTCTTAAATGCTTAGCCATGCTGGGACCTCATGTCCTACAAGGGCTCGATCTCCTTTGCTTTGGAATACTTTCCCCGCGCTGGCTTATTCTCCCCTGCTCTCGTCATCGCAGCAGATGTCAGGGGGAACCTCCATCATCGCATTGGGTTCGCTCCTGGGATCTCACACTGCCAAAGTCCTGATCCAGGCACCGTCCAAGTCGATAAAGAAGTGGATGATAATTTTACTTAATGGACTGTGCAGGTAATCAGGGGATTTCCGGCCTTCCTGGCTGCTAAACCACTTGAAATTTATTCTTCTTTGAATGAAACCACAGTGAGCAAAATGACTCCTGATGTAAAACAGCGCTCTAACGTGATTGAGGTATCGAGCTGCTGAGATGGTCAAGTTCAAATTAGTGCTCAACGATGGCATGTGATTAAATTTCAGAACTGTGGAGCCCACCTTGAACGTGTTCCTGACTGGTTTCAATGCGAGGTGTGTGGGTCTTAGGGACGATTAACCTGCTCTCGCCAGGCTATTTGAATGTGCTGTTGAGGTTGCGCGTCTCAGTTCTAAGAGACCTTGATCTATCTGGTGTGGTCCAAGTGCTCTAAGGGGTCAGGAAACCCAGCAGTTGAAGGAGAGACAGAGAAGCCAGATCAATCATTTATTGCCCATCCCTTGTTGCCCTTGAAAATGTGGGGTTAAGCTGCTTTCTTGAACTGCTGCAGACCATGTGCTGTGGGTTGACCCACGATGGCCTTAGGGAGGGAATTCCAGGATTTTGACCCGGCGACAGTGAAGGAACGGTGATATATTTCTAAGTCAGGATGGTGAGTGTCTTGGAGAGGAACTTGAAGGTGTTGGAGTTCCCATGTGTCTGCTGCCCTTGCCCTTCTAGATGGAAGTGGTCATGCGCTTGAAAGGATCTTTGGTGAATTTCTCTGGTGCATCTTGTAGATAGTAAAAGCTGCTACTACTGAGTGTTAGGGATGGAGGGAGTGGATGTTTGTGAATGTGGTGCCAATCAAGCGGGCTGCTTTCTCCTGGATGGGGTCAAGCTTCTTGAGTGTTGTTGGAGCTGCAGCCACCCAGGTAAGTAGGGAGTATTCCATCCCACCTCTGTCTTGTGCCTTGTAGATAGTGGACAGTCTTTGAGGAGTCAGGAGGTGAGATACACGCTGCAGTATTCCTGGCCTCTGACCGACTCTTGTAGCTACTGTATTTATACGGCCATCCTAGCAATGCTTATGTAGCACAGGTATTAAGAGTTGGAGGCCTCAACACCAACTCCTTCCAGCTCCATATTCATGAGCTATTAAGTATCCTGATTCATCCCTGGCCGGGACACAGACTCACATGCTAGTTGTTCCATACTCCATATCCCTGGTCTAACAGCAACATAATATTCTTTGAGTATCGGGACTTGTTTGCCTTTGAAAGTGACTTGTCATGAAACACTACATCAGTCTCTAGGGCCAAAATGAATGAATCTTCTCAGGTACCTCTTTAATACTGTCCAGCCATCCCTAGATAATGATCCTTTGTAACTCTTGTAGTTACTCATCTTGGGCCAGTTGGCTCTGGCCAAAGTGAAACAGATCAATCTTCAGACTGTCTTCTAAGTTCCTTCAGGGAAGGAAATCTGACATCTTTACCTGGTCTGGCCTACATGTAACTCCAGACCCATGGACATGGAGTAGATGCTTCACTGCCCTCTTGGGCAATTAGGGATAGGCAATAAATGCTGAAGAAGCTCAGCAGGTCTGGCAGCATCTGTGAAGAAAAAAAATCAGAATTAACGTTTCAGGTCAGTTCTGAGGAAGGGTCACCGTACCCGAAATGTTAACTCTGATTTTTTTCTTCACAGATGCTGCCAGACCTGCTGAGCTTTTCCAGCAGCTTCTGTTTTTATTCCTGATTTACAGCATCCGCAGTTCTTTCGGTTTTTATTTAAATGCTTGTCTAGCCCGTGATGCCCACATCTCATGAGCGAATAAAATAGATTTTAATAACTGATTCAATTTTATCACACTTCATGAGCCTAATGTGGTTTGTATCTGATGAATTGTGACTATACTGAAAGCTGTGCTTACTGCTACTCCAGCTGCCTGGTACCATTGGTGTATAACACGGAGAAGATTTTGGAAGGTCAAGATTGTTTTTTTCAACACTGCGCTGTAATTCTGTCAATGCGTGGATCCAGATTCAACGTATTATTCTCCACCACTTCTGCCACCTGCAATCTGACCCCACAACCAAAGATATATTTCCCTCCCCACCCCTATCTGCCTTCCGCAGGGACCGCTCTCTCCGCGACTCCCTCGTCCGCTCCACATTCCCCACTCACCCGACCATCCCCGGCACCTTTCCCTGCAACCGCAGGAAGTACTACACCTGCCCCTACACCTACCCCCCCTCATCTCCATCCAAGGACCCAAGAAAACCTTCCACATCAGGCAGATGTTCACCTGCACATCCGCTAATGTGGTCTATTGTATCCGCTGCTCCCAATGTGGCCTCCTCTACATCGGTGAGACCAAGCCGAGGCTCAGAGACCACTTTGTAGAACACCTGCGTTTTGTTCGCAACAAAAGACAACACCTTCCAATTGTGAACCACTTCAACTCCCCCTCCCACTGCCACTGCCTGGGTGATATGTCCATCCTGGGCCTCCTCCAGTGTCACAATGACGCCACTCGGGAACCGGAGGAACAGCACCTCATATTCTGCCTCGGGACCCTACAGCCCAATGGTCTCAATGTGGACTTTACCAGTTTCAAAATCTCCCCAGCCCCAACCTCATCCCATGACCAACTCTCCATCTCATCCCCGCCTCCTTGACCTGACACAACCTGTCCATCTTCTCTCCCACCTATCGGCCCCTCCCACCTCATTGACCAATCGCCACCACTGCCTACCTGCACTGACCTATCACCATCCCACCTACCTTCCCCAGCCCCACCCCTCTTCTCTATTTATTTCAGAGCCCCCTCCCCTACTTTTGAAGAAGGGTCTCGACCCGAAACGTCAGCTTTCCTGCTCCTCTGATGCTGCCTGGCCTGCTGTGTTCCTCCAGCTCCACACTGTGTTATCTCCGACTCCAGCATCGGCGGTTCTTACTGTCTCTTTAGATTTATGACATGTGGTTGCTAATCAGATGAGCTAAGGAAGGCTCCTTGCCAGGGTCAATCCCGCTGAACAAACCGGAAGAAAGACCTAAATCGCCTCCCGAACTGTGGACGATCCGGGGGAAAGTAAATGGCTGCTAACCTAGAGATTGATTTGTGTTGTCCTGTTTGCCTGGATGTCTACCGAGACCCGGTGCTTCTCCGATGCGGCCACAACTTCTGCAGAGTCTGCATCGAGAGATACGTAGAGGAGTCAGAGGAACCACTGACCTGCCCTTTCTGCCGAGCAGAGTTTGAGGAGGATTCGATCTATTGCAATCGGCAACTGGCCAACGTGATAGCCGGAGTGTTGGACCTCCGGGTCAGTGCCGGAGCGCAGGATGGCGACCTGCAATGTGGGAGACATAGGAAACCTCTGGAACTTTTCTGTCAGGACGACAAACAACTCGTCTGTTTGATCTGTGCACTCTCCCAAGATCACAAAGGTCACAACTGCGTCCTGAAAGATGAAGCGTATGAGGAATGCAAGGTTAATATCCTTTAACAGATTCACACACCAGCATGTTCATATAATCACTTCCAAACTGGTTGGGTCGGGATTCCCGTTGTATGTGTTCGGGTAGGGTGGGCAACTCGGGAACTTCCCCTTTCCGGTCCTTAGTTTTGTGAGTAACCTTCAGTTCCTTGTCGACTGGGACGTGGGTGTCACTGACTGGACGAGCATTTCCTGCCGATCCCTACTTGCTCTTGAGAAGGTGGTGAGTTGCCTTCTTGAACCGCTATGGTCCGTGTGCTGTTGATTGCCCCACAATGCCATCCGGGATGGAATTCCAGGATTTGGACCCAGTGACAATGAAGGAACAGCAATATATTTCCAAGTCAGGATGGTGGGACTGGCTTGGAGGGGAACTTGGGACAAACCCCATCTGAAGGAGATTGGGAGATGAGTGGAGGCTGGAGTTGGTTGGAGGTGTGGGCATGGGGACAGGACGTGGGGGGCACGGTTGGGGTAGTTTGCTGAATGGTCTGCTTTTCTGCACTCAGTTGGCTGGTTAGCTTAATGCGGTAATGCTAACCGCAGGGGTTCAGTTCGCACATAGCTGAGGTTGCAATGAAGGTCCCAGCTTCTCAGTCACTCCTGAGGTGTGGTGTCTGTCGGGTTAAACCACCACTAGTCATATTTCTCCAATGAAAGGGCATTTCTCTGAGACTATCGATGGGGACTTTACTTATGAATTGATTAAAACTTCGTCTGCTTCCGCTAGTCCCTTCCCCCCCTAAGTGTGAACACTTTTTCCCTCAGTCTGATCTGACTTGGACCCCTTGGTGTCCTTGCTTGAGGAGGGATGTAGTTGTAGCAGAGAAGGTTCATTAGATTGATCTTGGAGATAAGGTGTTTGTCTCATAAAGTGACATTGAACAGTTTGCAGCCATACTGTCTGGAGTTTAGAAGGATGAGGGGAGATCTAATTGAGGACAATAAAATGCTGAAGGAGGTTGACGATTAAATGGAGAGAAACTGCAGAGTGCTTTGGCGCAGAGGGATCTGCGTGTTCTTGTGCATAAATCACAGAAAACTAGTATGCGGTACGGCAGGTAATAAGGAAAGCAAATAGAATGTTAACACTAATTGCTAAAGGAATAGAGTATAAAAGTAGGGAAGCGTTGCTACAATTGTGCAAGGCATTAGCAAAACTGCATCTGGAGTATTGTGTAAAGCTTTGGTCCCCTTACCTGAAGAGATGTAGATGTATTGGAGGCAGTTCAGAGGAGGTTCACTAGATTAATTCCTGCAATGAGAGGTTTGTCATCTGTGGAGAGCTTGAGCAATTTAGGCCCATACTCACTAACTTTTAAAACAATGAGGGGAGATCTAATTGAGGTACAGGAGATGCTAGAGGGGATTGACAAAGTAGACATAGAGGATGTTTGCCCACATGGGGCAATCTAGCACAAGAAGTCATGGTTTCATAGGTTTGCAGATTTAAAGCAGATGAGGAGAAATTACTTCTCTCAAAGGATCGTGAGTCTGTGCAATTCATTCCCCAAGAATGTGGTGAATGCTGGGACACTGAGTAAATTTCTGGAGGAGATACAGATTTTTAAATAGTAATGGGTTGAAGGGTTATAGAAAGTGGGCAGTAAAGTGGCGTTGAGGTCAGTCACACCACCATTAAATGGTGGAGCATGCATGAGGGGCTGAATGGCCTACTCCTGCTCCTAGTTTGTATATTTGTGATTGAACCTGCACCAACATTCCATGTCAATGAGCAGTGCCCAATCACCAACTTATGACTAGGAAGAAATCTTTTGACGATTTGCTCTGACTTGTGTATCTTAAAGGAAATACTGAAATGTGAAATTGCATCGCTGGAAGAGGAGTTTAAAAACTATACGACAATGCGCATGTCACAGGGGCAAAACATCACTCGACTATTGGTGAGTTTCTGAATAGTGCATTTAAACATTGTGCACAGAACGTTATTTGCCACAGTACCTTGTGACTATTAGTGACTCTTCTTTGACAGGAAGGATAACAAAGTGGAACTTGATGCTGGGCAGAAGTTGAAATTGGGATGTTGTTGTTATGCCCTTAGCCAAGTATTCAGTTCCACTTAAGTCAATGGATTGGAGTATTCGACTGTAGGATGGTGGAGGGGGATAAGTGAGGTTGAGGGCAGTGTGAGATGGATTCAATACTGCCTGAATACTTCATCTCTAGAAATAAAATTCAATTTCGGGTGTGGGACTAAGTGATAGGGACTAACAGATTGAGACAATAACTGTCGCTTTAAGGTTAGCCCAAATGAAAGGGGTTTGTGGCCTCATCTGATCTGTTCTGCAATTATGCATTGTTAGAGACATAAAGTGTGACAATACTGTGTCGGTGAGGTGTTAAAAAGGTGTATTTTGTTCTGGGATTTTTATGAAGAAAGGTTGAAACAGAGGTGATGATCAGTCTGCTTCAAAGCCCATAAACAGTTTGAGGCCTTGGTTTTTTTCCAAGGCTGGAACAATAGGAGCAGCCTGAATGGTTGGGGTCAAGCTCCCACAGAACCACTTTTTAGTTTTAGGTTTCCAATAGCAGTTGTTGCCAGGGTCTTGCAGCTGCAGTACACCTCTCCCTGCTACTCTCTCTCCTCCCTCTTCCCCCTCCTCCCCCTCTCGTTCCCAACATTTTCTCTTGATGTTTTTCCTCCTGGACTGGAGAATTGCATGTGAGACGATCTATTTTACTGAGTTTGCCTTAGCCAAAGGTATGTTTATGGGATGTTATTCTATCGGAACAGTTAACTAGTAGTAGTTAATAACATCTATTACTTTAAGTATTTTGATAAAGTTGCAGTTAAGCCAATTCTCTTACTTTTATTTTGTCTGTATTTTAACTGTAGTGTAAAAATAAAGTTTGCTTTACATTGAATAGTTTTTCCAATCAAATTGCATCTGGAATGCAACACTTCCTTATTTTGAAAGTAAAATGTAAAGCTAGAGTCTGAACTATTTTCTCAACATATTTTGAGGGGGTTTGGTCTGGTCCATAACAAAAAGAAGGCTTAGATTCTTTTGCAGAGAAGGTGCAAGGTATTTAATAGGGTATTTGGAGGAGAACAGATACTGTGTCTCCTCAAGCCCCCAGATGCTGTTGAAGTTTGAGTTGTAGACAAAGGTGCTATACATTGTCCACCCCTTTCTAAGATGAAAGGGAGTTGGGAAGAAGGACTGCCAACTATTATTTCTGCCTCAGTGTTTTGTGTTGCCAAGGATGGCAGATCAGACCAATCAATAAATATCATAGGCAGACAACAGAGATTCAGCACAGTCAGGAGAGAAAAGACAGTGTGACTTGAAATAATATCACAGCTGGCTGTGTGTGATGGATTCAGTCATTAGTTGTTGAGATGTATCCAGGAGTCCAGAAGATTTGTCCTGGCATTGCTGGCAGAAAACAAATGATTGAAACAGGTTTCCCTGCTGGTGCTGGATTTAAGGAGCTCTCCAAAACCTGGTGAAAGTGCCTGGGCTGGTCACTCAAAATTGGCATTCGGTGAAATGGAAATACAAAAACATATTAGAAGCTATTTAGTTGTTTGCTGTAAGGACTGTAATTCTGTGGAGAGTGTAACAATTGAGAAATATAAAATATGAACATCTTTCTTCTGCAAAAAAAAAGTTTAGCCAATAGTATTTTTTGGTCATTTGTTACAGTAAAAGTCTTAATGTGAAACCTTTGTGGGTCTTTCCTTCAGCTAATGATTGGAAATTCAAATCTCTTTTTTTAAAAATGATCAGTCTGTATGGAGTTGTAACAGAATCCATGAAAATGTTGATGAGAATGTTGCTATCAACTCTCTGTAGGACATGACAGAAAGCTTAAGAGAAGAAATTGCAGAGAAATTTGAAACCTTGCACAATTTTCTGAATACGAAGGAATGTGCAATCGTACAGAACCTTGCAGAAAAAGAAGAACATATTCTGAAACAACTGGAGGAAAATGTTTTGATACTTTCAAGAGAGTGTGACAACGTGGAAGCAATAATACAAGACATCTCTGTCGTGGTAAAGTCAGAAGACAGCAACCAGTTATTGAAGGTGTGTTAGTCTTCGGAGTCTGCAACAGAAATGATTTGACTTTACATTCTGGGACTTATCTTCTAAAAATTGTGCAGTAGCTCTCAAAGATGATCCTGTAAAATAACAATCTGTTTTCTCTCATTCTCAGGAATTTGCCAACCTTAAGAAAAGGTATGTATACTGTATGCATTTGTGTTGAACGCATTGTGTCTAAGCTGATTTAGTTAAATTTCTAGCTACCTTCTGCCATAATGGCACATGTCGGACCATGCAAATGACATAATTAACTAAATGGGCCAATCATGCTTGTTGTCCACTTTCTAATTGATGTTGCAGTGAAAAATTGGGAAAACATTCAGTGAGAGGACGATTCATTTTCTTTAACTCCTCTTTAATTGAAATTGGACCCTATATCCCGGTTGAGGCTAAACCAAAGATCCATACAGATTCATTTATAACATCCTGGCTTTTGTACTTCATGCAGTATTAAAAGACCAATGCTTTATTCCAGAATTTCACAACCTGCCCTGATACCTTTAATCACTTTTGTACTTTTAACCTGGCCACCTCCTTTTAAATTGTACCGTGTAGTTTAGATTGCCTCACCTCATTTTTCCAACCAAAAGGAGTCACCTCTGCATTAAACTTCACCCTCGTTTGCCCATTCCACCAACCTATCTATGTCTGTCTTCCTGAATTCGATCACTACCCTTCATCTCTGTTCACATTGACTGATCTTGCACAGCAATTCCAGTTTCAGCTGATCCCTGTTAGCCCCTGGACTGGTTTTGTGGCTGCCTGAAGTGTGATGACCTTCAGGTTAAGTTCTCAGTATTTGGAGAGGGGGGCCTTGGTGACTTTACTTAACTGTTTGGCACTAGAGATTTGAAGGATGTGGGGCATTCCCTGGCTTTTGGATGGGGAGTATTCAAAAATTCACAACTTTCTGATCCCCATACGCTGAGGCCCCTGGTTCTAGACTGTCCAAGCAGCAGAAGCAACCTCTTAGCATCTGGCTTATCAAGTGCTTGCTTGCTGTGCTCTGTTTTGTACACGTGTCTGAATGTGCTCCTTGTATTCATTAACCATTCAATGATATAATGACATTTCAGAACTGCATAATATTAGATATATACAATAATATAATACCGCCTTGAATCCAGTAATAGGCACTAGTAAACCTCACTGCTTTGCTGGTGTGTATTGATGAAGAGTATCTGTATTTTTCACTGTTCTAATTCATCTTCAAGAGTTCAGTCAGACCATGTTAAAATGCTTGGGTTTCAATTCTATTTTTTCTAAAGAAACAGCATTTTAATTATTATTTTAACCCAATTAATTGGTGGGTTTTCAAAATTATTTTACCTTTGAATTCATTTGTTTTGCATGATCAGGGTTTGTCAAGGTCTGGCAGCATCAGCTGGTTTTCTGTGACCAGGTGTATCTTAATGTAACTTGCAGTTAATTCTCATTTTCTGCCTGTGACTGATAGGGGATGTAAGATGCTTTGTTTAGAAATGTTTTGCCTCCTCCTGCCATTCCTATTGATACCAAGGGTGAGTGGGGAATCCCCCATACTTCCCTGGTGTGTTGCCTTTCAGGAGAGGGTACACGGTTGTGACATATTAGCAGCATTTACACCTGTGGACTTCAAAGTCAATGGCAGAAAATGTCCATTTTCCACTAGCATCCAAAGTTAGTTTTATCCCTTGGACTGCTCATTTGCCAGAAGCCTCCCCTGATTTTGTTCTCTCTCCAACTCTCCTGCTCCTGTATTTTTGAATGGATTGACAACTTGATTGCTTGCTCTGCACTGACTGAGAAACTTGGAACATTATGAAACAGGATGGCGAATTTCTCCTCTCCATTCATCCCATTCTCTGAATTTCCTTTTTCATGTTAATTTCTTGCAGGGAACCAGAATCGGGAAGTCTGATTATTTAGCATTGGCTGTCCTGTTTAACAGATCAAAATGGATCTATTAAATTAGACAGCAAGAGACTTAGAATGCTTTTATTGTAAAATTGTAGTTTAGCACAAACACCAGTTTCCACCTTTCCCTTCTGGATCTTTGCTCTGTCCAAAAGCCAACCCCTGTACCCTTGGGAAAGAACCAAGCTCTTCTTTAAAAATTTGTGAAATCCACCACCTAACCACCCAATTAGTGAAAGACAAATTGCAGTATAACAATATAAGAGGGAACCAAATCAAAATAATGTTGGAGGGGGAGACAATGTACTCCGCCTGCCCACCTCCCTCTAAAGGCTTCAAGGATACTGATGGGCAATGCAATGAAGAACCCAATTTTTATTTTTAAATCAACCTGTCCAGAGATGCTAGTGCATACCTCGAGCACAGATAGATAGGATTTGAACCCAGGCCTCTTGGCACAAAGGTAAGGACTATCACTGTGCTACAAAAGAGCCCCAGATCACAACTCCTAAATTACAAATGAGCATCACCTAATCTCAATCATTGTTCTGCTTAACCTTTCAAGCAACCTTCATTTCTAACATTGATAACACCCTGAGTAGTGTTGTGGAACAGAGACCTAGGGGTTCAGATATGTAATTCTTTGAAGTTTGCATCACAGGTAGACAAGGTGTTTAGCATATTTGCCTTCATTGCTCACTCCTTTGAGTATAGGAGTTGGGACATCACATTGAGGTTGTACAGGACGTTGATGAGGCCTCTTCCAGAGTACTGAATGCAGTTCTGGTTGCCTTTGCTATAGGAAGGATATTATTAAACTGGAGAGGGTTCAGAAAACATTTACCAGGTTGTTGCCGGGAATAGAGGGTTTGAGATACAAAAATAGACTGGAAAGACTAGAATTTTTTCACTAGAGCATAGGAGGTTGAGGGGTGACCTTATTGGAGTTTATAAAATAATGAGGAGCATAGATAAAGTGAATGACTGGGATCTTTCCCTAGCACAGGGGAGTTCAAAACTTTGGGGCATATTTTTAAGTTGAGAATTTTTTTAAAGAAAAAGACTAGGGACAACTTTTTTACAGTGGATTGTGTGTGGAATGAACTGCTAGAGAAAGTGATGGATGCAGCTATAAGTACAATGTTTAAAAGACATTGGGATAAGTTCATGAATGGGAAATGTTTGGAGATATGGGCCAAATGCAGGCAGATGGGACTAGTGTTGTTTGGGAACATGCGCGGCATGGATTGTTTGGATCAAAGGGTATGTATAATTCTATGATAGTTGGAGGATACTAAAGCAAATTAAAATCTGAATCATTGAGTTCAGGTCTTTTCTGTGCATGGTGAAAAATACAATGCATCACAGTACCTTTGAGAGGCTGTTGATCAATCCAATGCCATATTCCTGTTAACTGTTTAATCTTTCATGTTTTGCTAAGTAGACGACAGTCTGAGATGGTTAGATCCTGCTTTTCATTACCACTTTGGCATCCATTTTTGCCAAATTATTCCACAAACACAGTAACACAAGGAGTTGTACCTTTCTGAAGAAATAAACTCAGTTATGCTTGCATGTTACAGATCTGAATCAATTTACGATCCGATACTGACGAGACCAGATGTCAATTTGGATGAATTTTATGGTCCTCTACAGTATGGAGCTTGGAAACAGATGAAGAAAGTCATTAAAATAGGTTCATTCAACATTATCATTTTTCTTTGTCTTTAGTTATGGTGCTTCTTATGCTTGGAACATGTTTCATTTAATTTGGAGCTTTTAGTTAAGAATATAATAGGAGCAGGAGTAAAGCTTGTGTAAATGGTCTCTGAACATCTATCCCAACAATTTCTCTTATAATTTAAGACCTGTTCTGAACGTCTTCTTAACTTTCTCTGATCTAAGGAGAACTAACCAGATATTTTTGGTCTCTGTGCTCAACCCTGGTACCAAGGAAGCAATTGCATCCAGTTGCACCAACTCCAGTGCCTTGACATCAAAAAATATGCCCCAGGGCATGTATAGTGAACATTGATGGGCATGAGAACAAAGTTTTTTTCTTTCTCCATTCCATGTTTGCTACAGTGAACTAAAGAGAAGTTAATTGGCTGCTTATTTCTAATTCCCTTCCAGTTCCGAGTCCAGTTCGATTTGACCCCAAGACAGCCAATCCTCGCCTTCGCATATCAAATCTTGGACGTAAACTGATTTACTGCGAAATACAATCGGAGCCGCCAGCAACTCCTGAGAGATTTACAAACCACCTCAGCGTTGTCGCCTCGTCTGGATTAACCTCCGGAATTCATTACTGGGAGGTAAATGTGAGCGAAGGCTCTGACTGGTATCTCGGAGTGGCCACAGCATCCGTCAACAGGAAGGTGCGTGTCGTAACCAAGCCGGAGAACGGCTATTGGACCATAGCCCGCAGATGTGGGGTAAATTACTTTGCTTATGGCAGAGAAAGAGTGATCATCAATCCTGATATTAATCTAGAAATGGTTGGCGTTTACCTCGATTACGAAAGAGGGAAGCTGTCCTTTTATGATGCCGAGGATATGTTCCATATTTATACGTTTAGTGATACGTTCACAGAGGAACTTTACCCGTATTTTAGCATCAATTGCAATGAGCAGTCTGTAGCGCCGACCTTAGAGCTGTTTCATCTGGATTTGTGATCACCTCCTTTTGATTCGGAGCTTCTCTCACAGTAAAAAAATTGAGCATGACAAAGGCAAAAACACTGAATCTAGCATTTTCCAACGTCATCTTCACTCTTAATTGCCCTGAGTGGGTTGCTTGGACAGCCAGAGGTTTTTCTATAAAGAAAACATAAGAACGTAAGAACTAGGAGCAGGAGTAGGCCATCCGGCCCCTCAAGCCAGCCCCGCCATTTAATAAGATCATGGCTGACCTCTTTGAGACTCTGCTCCACTTACTCGCCCACTCACCATAACCCTTAATTCCTTTACTGTTCAAAAATTTACCTAGCCTTGCCTTATAAACATTCAGCGAGGTAGCTTCAACCGCTTCACTGGGCAGGGAATTCCACAGATTCACAACCCTTTGGGTGAAGAAGTTCCTCCTGACCTCAGTCCTACATCTGCTTCCCTTTATTTTGAGGCAATGCCTTCTAGTCCTAGTTTCACCTGCTAGCGGAAACAACCTCCCTGCTTCCACTTTATCTATTCCCTTCATAATCTTGTGTTTCTATAAGATCTCCCCTCATTCTTCTGAATTCCAATGAGTATAATCCCAGTCTACTCAGTCTCTCTTCATAATCCAACCCTCTCAACTCTGGAATCAAACAATTGATAGTTACATGGTCACTGACACAAGGTTTATATCCCAGCTCCATTAAATTCCACTCATGGCTGCAGCAGCGTTTGAACCCAGACCAAGGACACTTCAGTTGGGTTAGAAACCTAGTAAATATTACCATTAAACAGTGTCTATCCATTCACATGGTTTTGATACATGCTGTGATTCATTTAATGGATTTCATTCCTGGGCAATGGGTGTACGCATTGGTCATGCATTATCAATATTGATATTGTTTAAAATGTAATAAAGAACGCAAATTAAAAGGAGATCTGTAAATAAGCTGGCAGACCTAGCAATGTGCTGCTTCCAACAAACTGGGAAAATTTAATTGTATTTCATCAGCCCACTACAATAAAGCCAGGTTTGAATAATTGACATAATTGGCTGATCACATGTCTGCATATTTTTTGGTGATGCACATAAAGTATCAGTTGATTCTCAGATGAAATATAACATGGGCTGCTGCATTCAATACCCAAATTTTAACAGCATGGTGTACCTGTACGGGTTTATCTGTATTCCAATCAAACCAGAAATGAGTTTGAAATTGGTGAGAATTCATGGGGCAGCAACTGAAATAATTACTTAAGATGCCATTACTTATGTTCTTTGTGACATTCTTACATTAGCAGTGACTTGAACTATCACCTAGAGAAACGGGTACAGACTGAACTGTCCAGCTGCCTGGTTTTGAACTGTGACAAAATGCCTGCCTCATAAATGCAGTTCCTGAATTGGATCAGTGCGTTGAGGTTATTGGTAACATGCCCTCCACCCTGCCCCATACACAAAACCAGAATCAGCTCTGTTATAGATGATGCAGCAGAATAGAGAGGAGAGGCACAGATCTGTGCAGGTTCTGAACTGGAAGTCATGCCATGAATGAGGGCATCTGAGCTGTGTCTGGGAGGTGGTAGAGGTTGAGGGTGGGAAGATGGGTGATCTGGGTTTACAGGCCAGACAAGTGACCTGAAGAAGGCCAGGTCCACCTTCCAAGCCAGATGCTTTGCCAGTCCTGGAGAGAAAGAGAATTGGGGGGGGGGGGTGCGGGTGTCCCAGAGGGGTCAAGCACAGAATGCTTAAAAATCCAAGCTTATAAACAAGAAGGGTTGCATTGCATTTCTCAGTGGAGCTTATCATGTTCTTTCTCTTTTCACTGCCGGTAGATCCTTAGTAAATATCTGCCTCAATTCTATTGAGTCTGCAGCACAGAGCCATGTGTTAGCTCAATTAGTGTCTGTCAGTGTTTGTTTCACATGAAAGTCATACCTTATCTTCTCTTGCCTGAGGCATGGTGATCCTCAGGTTAAACCACCATCAGCCGTCCCTCGCTCTCTTCCCCCCCCTCCTCGCTCTCTCCCCCTCATGTGAAAGCAGCCCCATGGCCAGTAGGACTATGGCAAATTTACCTTTTCCCTATGGCCTCTGAGCGGGAAAAATGTGGACCAATAGATTTGCAAGAAACCTCCAGAAGTGGAAGAGAATTTATAATGGGAGACAAGACTGGGGTGGTATTAAGCATGAGGAGCATGAATTTCACCAGTTTGTTCTATTGGAGAATTTCCCACAAGGGAGAGGCACCGCTGGAATTGGCATTTACGGATAGAGGTGAGCCCAAAAACCAAAATCGCTGGAGAAACTCAGCAGGTTTGGCAGCATCTGTGGAGACAAAGACAGAGCTTATGTTTTGAGTCCAGGAACACTTCTTCAGAAGGGACAGTGGCTAGGAAGAGATGGTATGTAAGCTGATGTGGGGAGGGGTGCAGGGCAGGGGAAGTGACCAGAAAGGTGCAGCCTAAAAAAATGACAGTTAAGGATACAAAGGGATGGAAGATGGCAAGCCAGGGAAAAGGACAAACACCTCAATGTCGACCATAAGCAGGTGAAGATGGTTTGGCTGGATCAGGTGTCAGTTGGCAAGATTCTGAGAAACGGTCCACCATTGTATCATATGACTTAGATGGGCCACAGAAATTGTTAAGCAGCAACTTGCCTTACAGTGCCAGGGAACTGGGTTTGATTCCAGCCTCCGGTGACTGCCTGTGTGGAGTTTTCACATTCTCCAGGTGTTATTGTGGGTTTCCTCCCACAGTCCAAAGATGTGCAGGTTAGGTGGATTGGCCATGCTAAATTGTCTGTAGTATCCAGGGATAGCAGGTGAGGTGAATTAGCCATGGGGCTATGGGAATAGGGAGTTTGGTTTTTGAGGTATGCTCTTGAGGTCAGTGTAGACTTGATAGGTTGGATGGCCTCCATCTGTGCTGTAGGGATTTGATTCTATGAGCCCAGGGTAAGAAAATGAACTTCGAGAGGAATGACCAAGGAGAACAGATTAATGAGCTGGCTTTAGATGGAATGCCTTGGATCCAGTTGATTTTCTCGCATTTTCTGATGTCAGACGGCAACATCCCTCTCTCCTTTGCTTCTTTGCCTGATTTCTTACTCCCAGCACCCTTCCCTTTTTTTCTGTCCTACAATCTCTACTGCCTTCCAACTTCCTTGCTGACAGCCTTTCACACCTTTTTAACCTTCCCAATTCTGATGGAAGGTAATGGGCCTGAAACCTTGACTCTCGCTTTCATTTTGAAGAATGAGAATTATTTGAAATGTACAAAACACTAAGAGATGCAGGTAAGATGTTTCCCTTGGTTGGGGAATCTAGAATAAGGGTCCGCAATTTAAAAATAAGGGGGATACAACTTAGGCGCAAGCTGAGGAGAATCTTTTATTACTCAAAGTTGTGAAACTCTGGAATTCTCTACCACAGAGGGCTATGGAAGTTCAGTCTTTGAGTATGATTGAGCTAGATTACCAGCGGTGTACAGGGTTATGGCCATACTTCGAGTAAAGGCATTAAGGTGCTTGATCAACCACAATCTATCTGAATGGCCTACCCCTGTTCCTATGTGTCTACATTTTCGTGGCAAAATATGTAAAGTGAGGACAGTGCAGAAGTTCAAAAAGACATTGACAATTTGATGGAGTAGACAAATACGTGCCAGATGATTGATGAACAATCAGTACAATGCAAAGGGTCCTATTCTAAGGGAGTGCAGGGGCAAAGAAATCTGGGCGTATATGTGTGACAGTCATTAAAGATGGCAGAAAGAGCTGTCAATAAAGCATACAGTATTCTATCATTAATAGGGGCATCAAGTACAACAGCAGAGGTTATGCTGAATTTATACAGGACACTGGTTAGTCCAAAGCTGGTGGACAATATTGGGTATAGTTCCGAGCACTGGACTTCAGAAGAATCTGAAGGCAGATGAAGTTTCTAAGTATGGTTCCAAGGATGAGAAACATCAGTTAGAAGGATAGATTGGAGAGGTAAGGACTATTCCTTGGACAAAAGAAAGCCAAGGGGAGATGTGGTAGAAGTTTTCAAAATTGAGGGATCTGGACAGAGTTGATAAGAGAAATTGCTCCCACAGAGGTAAAAATCCAGAGAGGACCTGACAGTGTGGATAAATAGAAACCACTCCCATTGAGAGTGGACAGGTAGAAACCGCTCAGATACATTTAATGCACTCGATTGGATAAACATCTTGTTTAAAAGAATAACAATTATTTGAAATAACTGGCTGGGAAAGTGATACAAAATCATCAACCTAGCCAGTGAGGTTAGTCACAGCAAATGAAGCTAAATGTTTCATTAAGCCAATCACCGTTTGTGGAGACTTTTTGACATTGCAAAATATTTTCACCATTGATTATTATTTCAGATTTCTTTCATACATAATTAGTCTGACACATTGAACCTATAGTTTTCCTGAGATTGTATAGCATTTTAGGCCAGGTTTGACTGTGCTCATTTATCCAAAGTGCAAATCCCACTCTGTTCCCTGTTCTATCCCCCATGCCTTAATCTTCCTTATTAACTGTTTGTCAAACTAAGTTTCAGAAATTATTATTGAATCAGTTTTCTTCACCCTTTCCCTCAATACACTCCAACTGTCATGATTTGCTGTGTAATGTTACCTGTCATCTCCTTCTACCTGCACATTGTTAAATACTTTAGAAGGAAAACATTAATTACTTTAAAAAGGGAGATCCAGGAAGGCACCAACACAGTAGGTAGTGTTTGGACTCATTGGAGCCCCTCCACTCCAATCTGGTGGCATCATCTCCATGGACTTTTTGCCCTTTTCCCTTTTCTTCTTCCTTTCTTCTTCATCTTCAAGGCCAGACTGGTGTTGGCAGGGTAGTGGCTACAGCATCAGCAGAATGGACCGGGACTCCTAGTAGGGCCCGGGGCCTGCACTCTTGGTGGCGGTAGGCCCAGTGCCTTCACTCTTATGGCAGTAGGCATACGCCTGGACTTTCGGCAGCAGCGGTGCCTCAAATAGGGACTCATGGTGGCAGTAGGCCCAGAGCCTGGATTCTTAGCAGTGGAGGTGCCTAGAGTGGGGACCCCTGGTGGCAGTAAGTTCAGAACCTGGACTTCTGGCAGTGGCCATGGCCAGACCCTGGATTTTGATGCTGTTGGCAAGGCAGCAACAGCAGCAGAACTGGGGTCTCCTGGGACATCGGTGGTGTTATTGCTGTTCCCAGAACTGGACTCCTTGAGGACTGGAACATGTTGCAGAAGCCCTCTGTAACTCAAAATGGCACCGGATTATGGCAACAAAACACTTTTCACTGTATCTTTAAGATACGTGTGGCAATAAATTCATTCATTCATTCATTCATTCATTCATACGTTCGTTCGTTCATTCATCCAAAGTGCAAATCTCACGCCGTTCCCTGTTCATTATTTGTGTAATGTTATGTATCATCTTTAGTTATATTTTCCACTTCTTGATTTAGTGACTGGCCATACAAGATGGTATTGTGAGGGATCCAATGCCTAAGGTTTATTTTTTATTTGTTAATGAGATTTCCGGTCGAGGATGTAGTTACGGTGCAAGATTGGCATCTAAGTGAAACCCATTTCGCATCGGTGAAAAACTCATAGTACCAGTCTAGGTCCAGATTCCAAACTAATGCTTGACTGAATTGAGTTGGAGTTCCCTGGAGCCCCTCACCATTTTGTTTTAGAATACATAGGAAGGTTTTGAATTCTCTATCCCAGTGGTTTGTGAATGTGTTGTCACAGAGTATGACTAGACTGAGATAGACAGATTTTTAATCTCTCCGAGTAACACGGGACATGGGGAGCAGGTGGTTAAGTGTGTCTGGTGTGACCATATCATGACTAGCGGAGCACTTATTTGTGTTATTTATCATCCTGCTGCCGTTTCTTGTGTTTTTCGAATTACGTTGTATGCCCAATTAACAGCCGTATGAGTTCAGATTAATAAGTCCAAAATGTAAATCAAATGCAGTTAAAATTGATTTGCGAGCAACTATAATGATTACTGAGTTATTGAGAAGAGAGTGGCTCTCCCCTTCAGTTTCAAGACAGGGGAAAGGACACTCATTCCTAGGGTTTTATTGGAATTCTGTCCCTCGCGTTTTTCTCGTACTTTCTCTCTGCTTGTATCAATAACATTAATTTCCGCACACTTGTGAGCTACCCTGTGCTACTTCAATAGATGGAAGGCTGGGCTTCGTGATGGACGTGTCATCCTTTCGAGTGGCGGCAGAGGAATGGCCGCTGTGGTTCGTGTTACTTTTTTTTTGAGGAGATGTATGATGCGACTCGTAATAACGAGAACAGTTTCTGTTCAGTGCTTGCTGAACGTGACTAGCGCTGTGGTAAAACCCAGGACAAGCTGGATTTACGGTGAGAGCTGGAGAAGTTTCATTTGATTGTTTGAGGCAGTCCCCGGTGAAAAGAATGGAAACACTTTGCCGGTCATTGCCTTGCCACTGTGGGTGTACAAGTGAGACATGTCCTCTGCGTTGTAAAATGACACCTGACCTCCAGTGTAGTCCAAATAAACACCCACCCTCTTCGGATTCACCTGGAGCGCAAGGTGGTCAAGCTTTTGTGAAGTCCTTTCCTTCTGTGCAATGATGTTGATCAGCCACTGCAGCCAACTGCTTGTGTGTGGCCTTATGACCCAGTAGCCATTGGGCGTGGTCAGATCATCAAGCTCTTTTCTGTGAACTGACTTGCGCACCACCCCGAGGATCTACTTGGCCCCCTGATCCACCTCGACTTCCCAGTAGCGTCTGCCCGCCGTAAATCCTCTCGATCCCAGCACGCAGATGCGATGTAGAAACCTCTTCGAATTGTTTGCCAGGCGCTGTTGCACGTAACCAACGCTTACTTGGGTCATATTTTCAGACAAGGGTGAGCAGACTGCGGGCACAGAGTCAAATTGGCCAATGCTGGAAAAAAACAAACACGTTATTGTTGATGCTGTAACTTAGGAAAGCGGTACATTGAGTTTGGGATATATTTACATCTAAATACCACGCTTTGTTCACATTTAACTCTGACTGCCCTGACAGTTTTGAACAATATATCAGCCACTCAAAGCATTTCAACTTATCTCGACATCATCTACACAGTTTTACACAAACACAAGTTCACAGGCACTTAAGAGATCTCCGCTCTCTCCAAGTTAGGTACCTGTGACTGCAATGTGACAACATGAACATCTTAATGCTTTACCTCAACAAATCTGTGCCTCTTCCAACTCTGACAGGCACCCTTGATTTCTGGATGGTTTTAATTTAACCAGCCAGCTGGAAGTCCCACATGGTGGCATTGGTTCAGTGGTTAGCACTGCTGCCTCGCAGCGCCAGGATCTGTGGGTTCAATCGCACCTTTGGCCGACTGTCTGTGTGGATATTCTCCCCGTGTCTGTGTGGGTTTGCTCCAGTTTCCTCCCACAGTCCAAAGATGTGCAGGCTAGGTGGATTGGCCATACTAAATTGCCTTTAGTGTTCAGAGATGTGTAGATTAGCTGGGTTGTAGGGGGATGGGTCTGGGTGGGATGATCTGAGGGTCACTGTGGACTAGTTGGGCCGAAGGGCCTGTTTCCACATTGTGGGGATTCTGTGATGATTTGATGCAATATGAGTGTTATACCTGTCCCAAGACCAGGGTGTGCAAAACCATGCATTTCAGTTCCCAGATGAATTGGGGTGGGATAAGTCAAATTAAGATTTCCCCCATATGGAACTAAATGCTTTACCATTTCTGATCCAAAAAAATCGATTCGTAACGTGTCCATATCAAAGATTATAACATGATTCCCCACTTAATTCAATCATGTCAGAGGAAAGTAACATTTCAAAGTAAGGTAAAACTACATTTGAGCTCCTTGTCAGGTGAGATCGGATTGTGTTCCTAAACTCGTTCTGAACTAAATTAATAAGTGGATGATATTTTATAATGGTCATCCAAGATTTTGAAACCCAGTGGCCTAAAGTACTGTCTAAATTGGAATCAGCATGAACCGAAAGGCTAGTTGATATGTAAACTTTGATCAGGTCTACCTGGTTTGATAGATTTTCTCATCTGCCTCCACACGGTATACTGAAAGGGGCCTCCAAATTCACCCATCAGCATATTGACTGGAACTTGATCTTCCTGCCTGATTTCTTCACTGGGTCTTCAAAAACAATGAGAAACTGTGTTAATAATTGAGAGTTCAACACTACACAGCTTTTACAGCACAAGACAGAAATCAAATAACAAAATCTGTAAGTACTTACCCACTAAGAACTGTTTTCATGTCCTGAAATAAAAAAGCATAAATATGGATTTGATGGAGTCATATTCCAAGCCTTGATTGCAGTTATTGTTTAAATATCAAAGGGTAACCTGTTGTGTTAAGTTTTAATATTTCACTATTTTCCTAATCAATCACTGAAGCTTGGCTTGGAGTTTTGTTTCCTTATTATAACCCCAACAAGAATAATTTGGGATAACAAAGTGTAGAACTGGATGAACACAGCAGGCCAAGCAGCATCAGAGGAGCAGGAAGGCTGACGTTTCGGGCCTAGACCCTTCTTCCTGCTCGTCTGATGCTGCTTGGCCTGCTGTGTTCATCCAGTTCCACACCTTGTTATCTCAGATTCTCCAGCATCTGCAGTTCCTACTATCTCTCAAGAAATATTTGGTCTTGGCATGGGGATATATTTCTGCTCCACCCCAACTTGATAACATCAATAAGACATTTCTTCTCTTGGTTTGGAAACATCTTCCCCCTTTCGCACATTACAGTGTGCAATGCAGTCTGAATTCTAAATTGCAATCAGTTGTGAGAAAATGCTAACTAAAATTACGAACGTTACCAACAATAACTTCCCACCCCATAAGCACATTTGTCGAGAAGTAAAGTGGAACAACTTAATTTGTTTAGTTTCAACTTGTAGAGAGAGAGAGGGAGACCTTCATTCTGAGGGTAAATTCAGCGAAGTGTGAAAGAGGGATATTTTGATAATTCCTTAAGTCAGTTCTCTCAGATGACTGATATAGTGGGGGCTAATTTTACCTTTGCCAATTAAAAAAAGTGAATTTATATGGACTAGCCATGTAAATACTGTGGCCACAAAAGTAATCCAGAGGCTGAGAATTCTGTGGCAGGTAACTTACCTCCTGCATCCTGAAAGCCTGTGCATCATCTAGAAGGTACAAATCAGGAGTGTGACGGAATACTTGCCAGGATGAGTGTAGCTCCAACAACACTCAAGAAGCTCAAAGCATCTTGCTTTATTGGCGTCCTGTTCCCCAAACATCACTCCTGCCACCTTGACACACAGTAGCAGTATCATTGACGTACATACAACATAGACAGGAGCAACTCATCAAGGCTCCTTGGATAGCACCTCCCAAATCTATGACTGTGACTGTCTAGGAGGACAAGGGCATCAGATATATGGGAACACTAGCTCCCTTCCAAACCTTTCTTGGAGATGTACTGTAGTTCCTTCAGCAAAGGTGGATCAAAATTCTGGAATTCCCCTCCTAACAACACTGAGAATATACCTGTGCCTGGCTGATTGCCTTGCTTCAAAAAGGTAGCTCACCCACACCTTCTCAAGTGCAATTAGGGATGTATAACAAAGACTAACCTTGATAGTGGTGCTCACATTCCATGGAAGGATAAATAAAAACATTCACATTGATTGCTCGCTACATCACCCGCTTTATGTTCCCTTCAATGGAGAAGGGAAAAAAACAGGAAGCGTTTGTAATGGATGGTCCTATTCAGTATTAGCTGAGGACACGGTTTTTTTGTTTACATTTTATTACGGTTATTATCTCCAAATAGCTAATGGAAACTTAATTCAGAGGTAAAATCTCTATCTGGACTGAATAAGTTACAACCCCACTCCAAATAGGACCTGACTAAGCATTAGAACCATAAAACAAAGCAAGGGCAAAGCTACAATCTGGAGACATCTCGCGCACTAATAAATCACACACAAGTGTGTTTATGGAGTCATAGAGTTATACAGCACAGAAACAGACCCTTCGGTCCAACTTGACCATGCTGACCAGTTGTCCTAAATTAATCTACTCTCATTTGCCAGCATTTGGCCCATATTCCTCTAAACCCTTCCTGCAGCTCGTTCCACACATGCACGGCCCTCTACGTGAAAAATTTGCTCCTTAGGTCCCTTTAAATCTTTCCCCTCTCACCTTAAATCTATGTCCTCTAGTTTTGGACACCCCTACCTTGGGAAAAAGACCTTAGCTGTTCACCCTATTCATAGCCCTCATGGCTTTGCAAAACTCTATAAGGTCACTCCTCAGCCTCCGATGCTCTAGGTAAAAAAGCCCCAGCCTATTCAGCCTCTCCCTATAGCTCAAGCCCTCCAACCCTGGCAACATCCTCGCAAATCTTTTCTATAGCAAGGAGACCAGAACAGAACACAGTATTTCAAAAGTGGCCTACCCGATGTCCAGTACAGCCACAACATGCCATCCCAGCTTCCAGTTGCCTACTACTCCAACACACCACCTGGCCGACATCTCTGTCTCAGGCTTGCGGCAGAGCTCTAGTGAAGCTCAGCGCAAGCTGGAAGAACAGCACCTCATTTTCTGCTTGGGAACCCTGCAGCCTTCGGGTCTTAACGTTGAGTTCAATAACTTTAGGACCTGAACACCTTCTTCCATGTCCTTACTCCACCCTCACAATCCAGTCCCTGTCAAAGCATGGCTGCTTTCAAAATTCCAAAGTTAAAACTAGTTGTAAAGCAAGGTCACTCCTTCTCCCTCCCTACACTTCCCCTTTGCCTAATATTGTTTTGATGTATTACATCCTTATCCTGTCCATTCTGTGGCGTCGTGCTCTATGACTCTTATTATATGAAAATCGCCTTGTTCTGAATAAAACATCCAGCCCCATCGGGAATTAAATAAATGTTTCTTCAGTGTTACTGATGTTAAACTGAAGCAAAAGCACACTTGCCTTTCTAAAGTCTTCATTATCAAATTTTCCAAAGTTTGAATGAGATTGGCTTTTAAAAAATGAATTAAATATCCATTTCCTAAATTGGATTTTTGTGTTTCATTGCCTTGACTAGTAAGAGTGTTACCTGCATGTGGTTTATAAAATGGGAGCAAATGGTTCAGTAAGTACCTGCAGAAAATTCCACATCACTTGTAGGAAGGAGGGATTCACTTCAGCTGTTGCCCTGCTGTCACTCCTGCTCCTGTGCAATACTTCTTGCTGTCTCTGCTGGAGTCGTCTTTTCACCTCCTGTTCTTCTTGATCAAGAATTTGGTGTAGCCTGACAAATTCAGCTTCCATATTTTTTGTGAGCTCCTTTATCTTGCCCTGCAACAATAACAATGCAGCATTAAACTCATCTTCAGTCTAAAGCAGATGATGGACTCCAATTATGAGAGGATTGAATGAAAAAGTAGAGCGAGACCAGCTCTTAACTTCCTATCTCAAAAGTATTGAGTCAGAGTGTCTTAGAGTTAAACAAAGCATATAGGAGAAAACAATTGACCAATTAATTTTATTCATTCATTGAATCTGACCGTTGCTGGAAAGCTGAGCATTTGTTGTCTGTTCTTAACTGCCCTTGCAAACACGATGGTCAGCTGCCTTTTTGAACCACAGCAGTCCCTCTGGTGTAGGTACACCTGCAGTGCTGTTAAGCAGGGGAGTTCCAGATTCTTGATGCAGTGACAGTGAAGAAACAGCAACGTAGCTCCAGTTGTGATATGTTCTGGATGGGGACAATTCATCTCTTAGGTCTCATTAGCTGAGATACAGACTCATTCATGTCACGGTAGTTTGTAACTTATTGTATTTCTGAAAATCAGATTAAGAGAACAACAACCAACTTTGCTTGATATCCATGCCAGAAGCCATAAATTTAGTTCTCTGACATGGTCATGGGGCTATCCACATTCTTCCAAACATTAACCCTGTCAGGTCCATATACAACATCTCCTCCCAAGTCCTGGGCCTCCTCCAGTGTCATAATAACGCCACCCGGAAACTGGAGGAGAGCACCTTATATTCTGCCTTGGGAGACTACAGCCCAAAGGCCTAAATGAGGATTTTACCAGTTTCAAAATCTCCCCAGCCTCTGTCTCATCCCATGACCAACCCTCCCTTTCATCCCTACCTCCTTGACCTGACACAACCTGTCCATCTTCACTCCCACCTATCTGCTCCTCCCACCTCACTGACCAATCCCCACCACTCTCTACCTGCACTCACCTATCACCATCCCACCTACCTTCCCTAGCCCCACCCCTCCTCTCTCTATTTCTGAGCTCCCTTTCCCCTCCCCCATTTCTGAAGAAGTGTCCCGACCCATAACGTCAACTTTCCTGCTCCTCTGATGCTGCCTGGCCTGCTGTGTTCCTCCAGCTCCACACTGTTACCTACTAGATAAGATCTTGGTTGATTTTCAACTCGCTAGATAATTGTACCTTCTTTGTTTTGATCTTGCACTCGAACCTTCCCACAGCTTTGGAAGGTTCCTAGTGCAATACCTTCTGTTACAAGTTGTGATGGAAAACTTTATTTGTATCTTTTTTTTGGGCTGAGCAAGCCAACAATCTATGACTGACAGCCTTTACAGAGCAGTTTCAAGATTCACTAGGTGGCAGTATTTAGTTCTGCCCAGCAACAGAGGAGGGGCTTTTTGTGAGGGCTATAATGGGACACTTCAGAGTCAGTGGGGTTTAAAGGTTGCAGATAGGTGGCAAAAGAGACAGAGACAGAAGCAGGCTCCACATTGGAAATGCTGGGCAGGTAGACGAACTCATGTGAACTGCACAGATCCTGTACCGAGGACCAAGTGAGGGGTCCAGAGCGGTTGTATGGCTTTTTGCTCAGAGGAAGGGTCACCGGACCCGAAACGTTAACTCTGTTTTCTCCTCCACAGATGCTGCCAGACCTGCTGAGCTTTTCCAGCAACTTTGTTTTCGTTCAAAGTCTATTTGCCTTGTGTCTTTGATCCATGCAAGCTTTTTTTAAATAAAGTGTTGATGTTCCCCATTATAGAGGCAAAGGTGGATATCCCCACGCTAAGAACACGATCTAAGAACCCCTCTGGTTGAGTCTGCTCAATCAGTTCTTTGGCATTTACAGAAACAGTTAAATGAGTAACACAACAAAGAAAGGTCAAGAATTCCTATCCCCGCCACCCTCCTCCCACCTCCCACCTCCCCACGATCCTTCAAAAGGAAGCTGGGTCCCACCTTGGCGTGCCTGCCTCTTGCGTTCCGGTGCTGAGACTCGTTCGAGGTCCCGCACAACGGGTCGAGTGCCTGGCCGTGTCCTCCATCTCTCAGCGCGGCCGTCAGAGAGCGGACAGTGCCCACGATATTGGCCATCCGTCTGTCGGGCCTGAGTGCCCTCCCCGGCAGCCGGAGGCGGCATTCCGGGCAGGAACAGTTCCCACCCTCCCAGAAGACCAGAATGCAGCCTCTGCAGAAAACGTGCCCACAATCCAGGGAGACCGGCTCTTCAAAATACTCCAGGCAGATGGAGCAGGAGACGTCTTTGCTCAAGTGCTCCAGGTGCTTTCTCGCCTCCATTGCGAAGATTTTTTTTTCTCTCTCTGATCACTACTTTCGCTTTCCCCAGGAAGAAGGGGTGTGGGGGAAGAGGCGGTGTCATTATTTGGAGATGTTAAAACAAAATTAAAAATCGTACATACTCATAGAGGCTGGTCAGAGGCTTGCACTTTGTCTGTTCTGGTATTGTGTGTGTGTGTATTTTGCTGGGTTTCCCAGATGCAGTGTTATCTGGGGTTCGCTCCAATTATAATTTCGTGGAATCAACACATTCGCAAAAGGCGGGTTCAAAACCAACAGCCTCAGGGAGCCGTAGATTTATTTTACGAAGCATCAAAGTGTGGCTGTGGTGGATGAGAGGTCATGTTTCGGGTAGTATAATATAGGGAGATGGGTTCAAGCCCCACCGTATTTTTTTTAATTTCAAAGTTATAAACACTGCACTGGAAGTTATCTATAGTCACCATCATCCATTGTCATGGCAAAACAAAATCACTTATGTTCATCTGAAGAAGTCATACTGGTCTCTTTCTGTCTCACCACAAGAATGTCTTAGTATGGTCACAACTGACTGAGCTAGCTCAGAACTGAAGGGTATAGTTGCTGGACCAGGCCTAGGCTAAGCTTAGGACTGCAGATAACTAAACAACTCACCATGGGAGAAGGCTTCACAGACATATCCTTCCTCAAGGATATTAGAACTCAGGCATGCGTGTGGTACAGTGGTTAACACTTCTGTCTCACAGTGCTAGGGACATGGATTCAATTCCAGTCTTGGGTGACTGGCTGAGTGGAGTTTACACATTGTCTCTGTGTCTGGGTGGGTTTTTGCTGTGCTCTCTGCATTTGTCCCAAGACGTGCAGGTTAGGTGGATTGGCCATGGTAAATGTGGGGCATTGGAGCCGGGTGGGATCCATTTTGGAGGGTCAGTGTAGACTTGATGGGCTGAATGATCTCTCACCACACTGCCAGAATTGTATTCTATGACCGGCACAAAAGATGAGACTGAACAATTTCTAGCCACCTTTAGTCAGAAGAAGCAAGTGAGTGATCCATTTTGGCCTTGTTCTTAGGTCAGCAGCATTACAGATATCAGTCTTCAGCCAATTCGATTCACTCCACTTGATATCCAGAAATGGTTGGAGGCACTGGATATGGCAAAGATTGAGCCCTGGCAACATTCTGGCCATAGTATTGAAGACTTCTGCTCTAGAATTTTCCACTCCCCTAGCCAAGCTGTTCTAATACAGTTGTAACAGTGGCATCTACCCGACTGTGTGAAAACTCCCCAGGTTTGTTTTGCAAACAAAAAGCAGGACAAATCCAACCTGGTCAATTACCGCCCCATCATTCTACCCTCGATCATCAGTGAAGTGATGGACGGAATCACCAACAGTGCTATTAAGGGTCGCTTGCTTAGCAATAACCTGCTTAGTGATAGTTCAAGTTCTACCAGGGCCGTTCCTTTGTTTGACAGCCTTGGTTCAAATATGGACAAAAGAGCTGAATTCCAGAGGTGAGGTGAGTGTGACAGCCCTTGACATCAAGGCTACATTCAACTGAGTGTAGCATCATGGAGTCCTAGCAAAACTGGAATCGGGGCAAATTTTCTGCTGTTTGGTGTCATACTTGGCACTTAGGAAAATGGTTATGGTTATTGGAGGTCAGTTATTTCAGGTCCAGGACATCACTGCAGGATTTCCTCAGGGAAGTATCCTAGGCCCAACCATCTTCAGCTACTTCATCATAGGCTCAGAATTGCACAACTCTTCAGCACAATACACAACTTCTTAGATACTCAAATGCAACAACATCTGGACATTATCCAGGCTTGGGCTGACAAGTGACAAGTAACATTCACATCACACAAATGTCAGACAATAATCATCTCCAGTAAGTGTCAATCTAACCACTGCCCCTTGACATTCAATAGTATTACTGTCACAGTATCCATTCCCCCCAACCCCAACTATCATCATCCAGAGGTTATCATTGACCAGAACCTTAACTACATTTGCCATATGAATACTGTAGCCACAACAGTAGGTAAGAGACTAGGTATACTGCTGTGAGTAATTCACTCCATGACTCTCCAAAGCCTGTACACCACTTACAAGGCGTAAGTCAGGAGTGTGATGGAATACTCCCCACTTGCCTGGATGAGTGCAGCCCCAACAACGCTCAAGAAGCTTGACACCATCCAGGATAAAGCAGCCTGCTTGATTTGCACCACATCCACAAGCATCCCCTTCCTCCACCACCGACGTTCAGTAGCAGCAGTGTGTACTATCTACAAGTTGCACTGCAGCGATTCAGCAAAGATCCTTAGACAGCACCTTCCAAACCCATGGCTTGTACCATCTAGAAGGACAAGGGTAACAGATACATGGGAACGTTCCCTTCTAAGCCACTCACCATCCTGACTTGGAAATATTATATCATTCCTTCACTGTCGGCCCGCTGGGTCAAAATCCTGCAACATCCTCCCTTATGGCTTTTTGGGTGTCCTTACGCTAATGGGCTGCAGCAGGTCAGGAGGAAGCTCATTACCACTTCCTTTAGAGCAAGTAGGGACTGGCAATAAGTGCTGACCCAGCCATTGACACACAGTGAAAAAAAAAAAGACGTGACTATGGTTCAATATAATATTTCCTTGGCCTGCAATAAACAATAACATTTTAGAAGTACATCTATAGCCTTTTAATAATATTTAGGCATCTCCTTACAACGCCAAAGCATAAAAGCTGAGGGCCAAGTCTGGAAAATAGGACTGAATTCGATGAAGGATCTAGGCCCGAAACGTCAGCCTTCCGGCTCCTATGATGCTGCTTGGCCCGCTGTGTTCATCCAGCTCTATACCTTGTTATCTCGGATTTTCCAGCATCTGCAGTTCCTACTATCTCTGAATAGTTAGGTGGTTCTTTTTGGCAGGACGTGATGGGCCGAATGCTCTTTTTCTCGGCTGTAGATCGCTATGATTTTGGGCCTGTGTGAAGTCGCAAAAGGGCGCTAGAGAAACGCAGGTGCTTATTTTCAAATAGTACATGCCTGCATGCACCACACCCCATTCTAATTGTGCTAACGCTGATATCTGAACGCACTTCCCCGTTGCAAAATCCCGGTGTGTTGTAAAGTCGAAAGTTCCTGATAAATTCAGGCGTGGGTAGGAATCGCAGAATCTAGGATTCTTGCAAAAGGGAGTATCAACGTTGTTTTTTTGCAAATAGGGGAGTGCGGGGCAGAGGCAGCCGGCTCAGAGGAGTGTATGGCAATCTACAATTTGTTTCTGTCAAGCGATGTTTGCAGTTAAAAGGCGTCGCTATCTCTTCTCAAATAGCAAAGAGACGGAACAAAGAGAGACGGAACAAATAGAGGCGAGCTCCCCCGCCCCATTTCTCCGGCCAGTGACTTCCTGGTCTGTTGTGAAACTGAGTCGTCATGGCGTCCTTACGAGTGCTGGAACGTATGAAGGATGAGGCGGTCTGCTCAATCTGCTTGGACTTTTACAACGACCCGGTGACCATAGACTGCGGCCACAACTTCTGCCGAGACTGCATCCAAAACTATTGGGCGCCGGTGCGGGGCAAGGTGACATGCCCGCAGTGCCGGACCCAGTTCACCCAGAGGAACGTCAGGCCCAACCACTTCGTCTCCAACATCGTGGAGAATGTGAGGAAACTGAGCCTGGGCCAGGGGGAAACGCCGTCACTGTGCCCCGAGCACGACGAGAAGCTCAAAATGTTCTGCAGGGACGACCAGAGGCCCATCTGCGTGGTGTGCTCGGTGTCCC
>NC_063366.1:17120418-17125043 GCF_021869965.1 Rhincodon typus
GGGGGGGTGGAGTCACAGTCTAAAGCTAAAAGGGCTACGCCACTGAGGACTGAGACCAGGAGAAATGTCTTCACCCAGAGAGAGAGAAGGAACAGGAACAGGAACGAAAGAGAGGAAGAGAAGAGTGTGTGGGAACCTGTGGAGTTCTCTGCGACAGAAAGCATTGAGGCCACAACATTGAATGTTTTCAAGGAGGGGCTGAGAAAGGATGTGCCGTGGCCGGAGGAGGTACATTAGGTCGATTCCGAAATTGACAGGCCTGACTCATGAGGAGAGATTGAGTCAACTGGGGGACTGTACTCATTAGAATTTAGAAGAATGGGTGGGGGTCGGGGGAGGGCAATGGTTCTTATAGAAACATATAAAATTATGAAGGGAATAGATAAGGCAGAAACAGTGACTTGTTTTTACTGGCAGGTAAACTAGAACTAGGGGGCATAGCCCCCAAATAAGGGAGAGCAGATTTAAGACTGAGTTGAGGAGAAACTTCTTCACCCAGAGGGTTGTGAATCTACAGAATTCCCTGCCCAGTGAAGCAGTTGAGGCTACCTCGTTGAATGTTTTTAAGGCAAAGATAGGTTTTTGAACAGTAAAGGAATTAAGAGTTATGGTGAGTGGGCGGGTAAGTGGAGCTGAGTCCATGAAAAGATTAGCCATGATCTTATTGCATGGTGGAGCAGGCTTGATAGGCCACAAGGCCTGCTCCTGTTTCTTATATAGGTCTTATGGTTTAATGGGATCAAAGGGTCTGGGGGGAAAAAAACAGGAACAGGGAATGGAATTAGGTGTTGAATGGTAGAGCAGGGTGGAAGGGCCGAATGGCCTACTCCTGCTCCTGTCTTTGGTGTTTCTGTGTAATTGAGTCAAGGATGATCAAACTACTCCAGGGCCACTACTTCCACACTATCTCTATTTCTCTTAAAGTCTCCTGAAAAACTATTGATTTCTGTTTTGAACCCACTCCGGGTTTGAACTTCCACACCTTTTGTGGGGTAACACTCGGATGGTCTGCGTATCCTGATCACCTTGTCGACCAAGTTCCCAGCATTGATGTCCTTTTCCAGAAGCCGCTACCTGCTCATGAACTTTGGAGGCGGGCAAGGAAGCAAAGAGCTAGAATCCTTACAGTATGGAAGCAGGTCATTCGGCCCATTGAGTCCACGTTGATCCTGCAAACAGCATTCCACCCAGACCCAGCCCCAGCCCCCTAACCCTTCATTTCCCATGACTAACCCACCTAGCCTGTACATCCTAAACACAATGGCCAATTTAGCGTGGTTAATTCACCTAATCTGCACACCTTCAGACTGTGGAAGGAAATCGGAGCACCCGGGGAAACCCTTGCAGACACAGCAAATGTACAAACTCCACACAATTCACCCAAGTCCTTCACAGTGTTAGGCAGCAGAGCTAACCACTGAGCCACTGTGCCACCCTGCCTTCAAAAACATTTCAGCATTCTTAGTACACAACCTCTGAAGCACTTCTGAACTTATGATGAGGAAATATCCAGAACTGTGAAGTTCTGGTGAAGAGTCACTGGACTTGAAACGTTAACTCTGCTTTCTGCCCAGGAATGCAGCCAGAACTGTTGAATTTCACCAGCAGTTTCTGTTTTTGTTTCAGACCTCCAGCATCTTGGTTTTAGAGAAAATGACAGTTTCTTTTTTTTTTAAAGGTAGGGCCCCCATTGCTAACTACCCAGAGGGCAGTTAAGAGTCAACTGCATGGTTGTGGGTCTGGAGTCACGTGGACCAGACCAGATAAGGATGGCACATTTCATAAAGGACATTAGTGAATCAGATGGGTTTTATGATAATCGTCAGTAGCTTCATAGTCATCATTAGACTCTTAATTCTAGATCTTTTTCAATTGAACTTCAATTAAGATTTCACCATCTGCCTTAGCGAGATTTGAACTTCAGTGCCCAGAATATTATCTGAGTCTCTGGATTAACTGTCTAGTAAAAATACCACGAGGCCACCACCTCATATGTACTCCTGCGCTCACCTCTGCTTGTACCATATTCAGCATAGGAAAGAAACAGAACTATTATTGAATTCATACCACATAACCAGATTTAATATCATCAGGCAGTGTAATAACATTACACTGCAGAGTAAATGGGGAGGTGATGGCCTAGTGGTATTATTGCTGGACAGTTGATCCAGAGACCCAGACAACGTTCTGGGTGACCTGGGTTCAAATCCTGCCATGGCAGATGGTGGAATTTGTATTCAATAAATATCTGGAATTAAGAGTCTAATGATGACTGTGAATCCATTGTCAATTGTTGGAATAACCCATCTGGTTCATTCACGTCCTTTAGGGAAGGAAACTGCCATCCTTACCTGTTCTGGCCTAAATGTGACTCCAGACCCACAGCAATGTGGTTGACTCTTAACTGCCCTCAGGGCAACTAGGGATGGGCAATAAATGCTGCCTAGCCAGTGAAACCCTCATCCCATAAAAGAATAAAGGAAAAAAAAACTCTAGATAAAGCAGATGTCCAACTGTTGTATCTCTACATCAGAAAAAAAAACCCAAAGACCCAATTCTCTCCCCACAGACTAGCACCTTCATTTGCTTCAGCACTTTGCAACCTTTTCAAGGAAAGGGATAATGACATGTGGCTTAAACATGCTGTCGACAAAGCATCCCATCCTGTGAGATGGCACCTATCCGACTATCTCTCAGTCACAAATTCCTCCACGTGTACTAGGGTCAGTGCAGAGAATGCACCTCCTGATCACTAACAGCTGTTCCTTCCTGTGTTCCAGGGCATGCTGCAGAAAAAGGTGGATTCGCTGCAGAAAGAACTGGTGGAGGTCAGTAAGAGTCAGAAGGAGGAAGAGGCCCATATAAACACAGTGAAGGTAGATCTTTTCCTAATCAACCTGTTAATCAATGTTATTGCATAGCTCTGGAGCAGGCAGGATTTGAACCAGGTTCAGAGGTAGGGACCCTACCATTGTTGCACAAAAGCCTACGCTGTGCTGAATTGATATCAGGCTGAGGGGTGCAGCCATAGGTAATCCTAGGACTTCTGGTCTTATTAGAGAATAACATAACTAGTGGTTGATTTAAACCTGTGGGTCACCCTGTGGATGAGGGGGCAAGATTGAGAAAGCAGGAACCTTCACAGTGACCTTCTCCAGTGCAGGAATTGAACCCACGCTGTTGGTATTGCTCTACATTGCGAGCTAACCATTCAGCCAATTGAGCTAACTGACCATCAGAGCAGGGAAGGCATACAGAAAGGTCTTTCAGCAGTGTGATATTGCAGTGCCGTGAACATGTGATTGCTGGGCCAGAAACGGAAGTGAGAAATTTCATTACTGTCTGAATGTGGCTTTGATTTCCTGATGCAGGAGGTACAGAAACTATATAGGAGCTTTGTACTTTTCACAGAGTTATGAGTGGGTGATGGGACCTTGCTTTGATTTGATCTCCACCCCAAGTTAATGGAAGAACATAGGACAGTGGAGCAGTCAATTAAAAACCAGTCTAACTCAGCCTCAAATATATTCAGTACCCCTTTCTCACTGTTGGTTGGGGAAGAGAATTTCAAACACATGTCAGCCCTAGTTCTAGATTTCACCTCTAGGGTGGTTTGTGGGCACATCCTGGCAGTTTCCTGGATTCTTGCAGGCTAACTCCTCTGCCTGTATCCCAACACATGTCATTCCAGCCTTCATTGGCCTGCATCAGCTCCAGGTTCAACAACATCTTCTTTGTAACATTTGGGTCCTTTGGGAGGCCATGAACAGAAATAAACACACTGGAATTTCTACAATTCCTCACACTGTGTAATCTCTGCTCCTCCTCTGACCGTCTGAGGTACCTTCGTTATTTCAGTTCTTACCTCTTGTACTTCCCAGTGTACTTTCAGCCAGTGACACTTTGTGCCATGGTTCCCTAACCCCTCCCACCTGGAAAAATATGGGCTTATTAGCGACAGGCAGCATGACTTTGTGCGGACAAGGTTGTGTCTCACAAACTCGATTGAGTTTTTGGAAGAATCAGGACCGGTAGCTTAATGTTCTGAGTTATAGATGCTATTGCAAGGATAGAAAGTGGGGCAAGAGCAGAGGGGGGAGTGGCTGTTTTGATTAGGGAGAACTTTACGGCTGTATTTAGGGAGGATATTCCTGGAAGATCATCTAGTGATGTTACATGGGTGGACCTTAAAAATAAGAAAGGGATGATCAGTGGGAAATTGAGAAGCAAATATGTCAGGAGATCTCAATTATCTGTAATAATAATAATAGGGCTGTAATGGTAGGGGATTTCAACTTTCCAAACATGGGCTGGGACTGTCATAGAGTTAAGGCCTTGGATGGGGAGGAATTTGTTGTGTGTGTACAAGAAAACTTTCTTAATTAGTATGTGAGTGTACCTACTAGAGAAGGAGCAATACTTGACATTCTGTTGGGAAGTAAGGCAGGGCAAGTGACTGAGGTGTCAGTGGGGGAGCACTTTGAGGCAAGTGATCGTATTTGTGCTGGTTTTAAAATAGTTATGGAAAAGGATAGAACTGATCAAAAAGTCAAAGTTTTAAACTGGAGTAAGGTCAATTTTGACAGTATTATTATTTGACAGTATTATTATTTGACAGTATTATT